>NC_059342.1:11310000-11652500 GCF_018350155.1 Leopardus geoffroyi | reverse complement strand
TGCTAGCAGTCAGCCTTTATCCTCCAGCCCAAGGATACTGGTGCAATCTTTCCTGGGGAATCTAATCAATCCAAGGGGGGATACAGAAAAACCCAACACCAAAGATACTGTTATCAGAGGTTCACTTAACTAAATAGCTTGGCCAGATCAGCCTACAGTGAAGCCCGTAGACAACAAGCCCCAATCACACATGGTGAACTTTTAAATCATCTTGGTAGTGTCCCACTTTGTTTGGAAATAGTTTTACTGAGATATTATACACCTACCACACAAACGATCCATTTAAAGTGCACAATCCAGTGGTTATTAGTGTATTCAGAGTTGTGCAACGATCACCATGACTAACTACAACATTTCATCACCCCAGAAAGAAAACCTTTCTCATGAGCAAGCACCCTTCATTCCCCCAGCTACTCTGTACCAGGTAACTACTATTCACTTTCTGTCTCCATAGAGCAGGGCAGACAACGAGGGGTTACCAGAAATCTGAGAAAAGTCACTACGTAAAAGAGATGGAAAATACAGAAAACAGCTAATTGGTGGGAAAATGAGATTATGCAGGGGGCAGAAAATGCCAAAATGCTCATGTCTTAACCATCATTTACATCCTCAGGTAAATTACTGTAACTATTAAATGAAAGAATATGATACCTAAAAAAAGAAATCATAAAGATGAGAAAGAGGTCTCTGAAAGTAAAAAAAAAAAAAAAAAAAAACAATTATAATAGTAGAAATGACTCAATAACAGAGTCGTATGAAAATCTGAGGTAATCTCTCTCTCTCTCTCTCTCTCTCTCTCTCTCTCTCTCTCTCTCTCACACACACACACACACACACACACACACCACAAAGCAAAAAGAGACAGAAACAGAGAAAAATAATGGAAACATGGAAGGCCAGTCCAGCAATTCCAATTTTCAAACGAGGAGACACAGAAAGAGATAAGAGAGAAAACATATGCAAGGAAATCCTTAAGAAAATATCCCAGATCGGGGCGCCTGGGTGGCGCAGTCGGTTAAGCGTCCGACTTCAGCCAGGTCACGATCTCGCGGTCCGTGGGTTCGAGCCCCGCATCGGGCTCTGGGCTGATAGCTCAGAGCCTGGAGCCTGTTTCCGATTCTGTGTCTCCCTCTCTCTCTGCCCCTCCCCCGTTCATGCTCTGTCTCTCTCTGTCCCAAAAATAAATAAACGTTGAAAAAAATTAAAAAAAAAAAAAAAAAAAAGAAAATATCCCAGATCTAAAAACAAAAAGGAAAAAGAAAAGAAAAAAAATGTCCTAGATGTGAAGGATGTGTGCAGACTTAAAAGGCCCACTGAGTATACTGTACAATGGATGAAAATAAGACCCACTCCAGTCCAATTTGTCAGGAAAAACAAAGAATGCTTAAACTTTCAGAGGGAGGGCAAACAGGTCACATGCAAAGGACCAGGAAGCAGAATGACTTTGAGCTTCTCAAAAGCAACCAGGGGGAGCTTGAAGACAAGAGAAACAATACCTTTAAAAGCCTAAAGGAAAACTACTTCCAAGATGAAATTCTATACCCTGCTAAACTATTAGTTACAATAGTTTACAAGCTTAGCATGAAAACATTTTCAGACATGCAAGATGTCAAAAAATTTACTTCCAGTGAGACCTTATCTCAAAAGATACTGGAGGATGTGCTCCACAAAAACAAGGGAACAAACCAAGAAGAGGAAGACATGAGGACTATAAGCAGGGGAGCCAATACCAGAGGCAAATGGAATCCCCAGAGCAACAGTGAAGGAAGTTCCCAGGATAGCTGCACACCAGGCACAGCGAGAAGACTGGGTCAGATCAGGAGGCTCTGGGGAGACAGTCTTCAGGGGCAGACAAGGATATACTGTCCACTGCATCTGAACCAATCAGACATGGTGACAGGCTTCTTCACCTGATAAAAAGATTCAACTGGCAAGAAGCACACAGACAACCAAGTTAGCAAAGCAGAACAGATCATTCATTTTTGGGAAAAATACAAAGAAAAGTAATGACACTTCACAAGAGGAGAGGTGAACAGTGTTTATGACATAATCAGGTGAGTATCGGTCTAATCAAAATTATGACATGGGGTGCCTGGGTGGCTCAGCCAGTTGAGCGTCCAACTTCGGCTCAGGTCATGACCTCACAGTTCGTGAGTTCGAGCCCCGCGTCGGGCTCTGGGCTCACAGCGCGGAGCCTGGAGCCTGCTTCGGATAATGTGTCTCCCTCTCTCTCTGCCCCTCCCCCGCTCACACTCCTTCTCTCAAAATTAAATAAACATTAAAAAAATCAAAAAAAATTTTATTAGTATCTAGAAGTTCACTTTGTGGGCCAAGTTATGCTTTTGATTTGGGTGCACAATGGCCTTGATAATAACCAACTTCTTTTTTTAGATTTACTTTTTTAAAGATCGTATTTTTAAACAATCTCACGCTCAACACGGGAGATCAAAAGTTGCATGCTGAACCGACTGAGCCAGCCAGGTGCCCCAATAATCGGCTTTCCTATGTTCCTGTCATGTGTGTTTCTAAGTAAGTCCCTTTTACTAACGCCACCAGTGCCTGCCTGACAGGGTTGGCAGGTGCACTGAACAAAATAGCATCTATAAAGTGCTTGGCAAACTACGTGGAACAGAGCAGACATTCACGCTCTCTGGATTGTTACCATAAACAAAAGATGTAAAAATTGGGCATTGATTACTAAGTTCCTATAACTCACCCGTTTTCCAAAAAAGTCTTCCATAATGACAGAGTAAAAGACTTTATAAAAATATAAAGCTCTCAGCATTGCCCTGAATCCAGGTAATTATTTCAATCTGAGGCCAGCTCTCAGGTGACTCTCCTTCCTGTCTTGGCAAAGAGGTGCCACGCTCCGGTTACGCCTGGGCTCTGTGTGTTCTTCAACAAAAACATCCAGTTCCCCGGGTCTCCAGACACCGAGAGGGCTTTATGTGGGAACCCCTTGTTTACTAAGAACGGTTTTTATGTCACTGAGACAAGCGAGTGAATTTTAAAGGTCTCAACCACAGAAGGGCACATGGGACTGAGTGACACACGAGAGCAAACGGAAAAACGCCGCTGTCACGGTGCCAGAGGTGACGAGTGCCACGCATCTGTCTGCACTTGAAGAGGAAGGTCGCTTAATTATTGTTCCAAACGTGGCCAGAGGATTGTGAGGTGTACACGCTTGCCTGGAATTAAACTTGTTAATGACACAGAATTTCCCTTCTTAGCTCAAATACACATAAGCACGTCAAGTGGTGCATTTGGATAATGAAAAAGAAAAAAACAAAAACATCTGCCGAGCACTTATCACACCAAAGAAACGGACAGGCCTGTCCGGGACGTGTGGCTTCTGTCTTCAGCACCGTCCCTTTGCTGTGGGCATCACAGCCCGGGCTGAGCAAGTTGTCTGTCCCAGCTGTTCTCCTGGCTCACCGTGCACACCTATTGGCACAAGTATTCTGGTTTCCCGAGAGCAAAGATTTCCATCTTTTCCACCCTCTCTAGCATCTTCTCCTGTGGCTAGAAGGCCCCCTCCCCCCCGCACTGAAATGCCTGGGGATACCGAATTAAAGTATTTGAGAAAATATTAAGAGACGTGGTAAGGGTCCCAGCCTGAGAACTGAGACAAAGCAATGTCCACGTGCAGGATTTAGACGGGACTGGGGGGCTGTGGGCCGGCCCGGGGGCAAGCGTACGTGCAGAGGAATCAGAAAGTTCTGCCAAAGCAAATGAATGGAGTCACGTCTTTAGTATCAGAGGGTATGTTTAGTTACGTGTGGAAAGCAAACTCCACGGACCCCAGGTTTGATTACCAGGGGGAGAGGGAGAGGGAGACAGAGAAACTGAGACAGAGGGAGAGAGGGAGAGGGAGAGCAGGAGAAGGCAGGCAAATGAAATTTAAGAGCCAGAAAGACCTGCTTTACTGAAAGTCTGCAAAACACCAGGCCCAGGCAGTATTGCTTTGGGCCCACCTCTAACAAGTTAGGGGGCTCTCCCCTCTGTGCCACAGAGCTCTAGGGGCTGTGGGCCTCCAGTGCAGAGGGCAGGTGACCCAGCAGGAGGTGGACAGGACAGAGTGAGGTGCCACGGAGGGCGGATGGGGGCAGTGATGGTGCTCAGTGGGATAAGACTTGATGGTGAGCACCCAGGAGGCCTCTCAGGCATATCTGGAGGGTCCCAGATTGGGGACTTGGCATCCAACACACTCCAACAGGAGCGTGTCTGTTTTGAAAGAGGCTGCTGTGGACAAGGAGTCACGAAGGGTACCCGCTAGTTCGAGTTCTGCTACGACGTGACCACCTCGGGATCCTCTCTGAGCAAGGCTCTGGGCCTTTCCTGGTTACAGACGAAGCAGCAGAGGCAGATGCAACAAACCCCATGCGACTGTACTGTCACCTGAACCCCCTCGAAGACTGTAATGAAGGGTCAGAAGGAGATCTAGCCTAGAAGGGGAGAGCCTAACATCTCCAGCATTTGGGAGCCTGGAAGACACGTGGACAGGTAGTGAGAGCCAACCCAGACCGCCGAACCTGAAGCCACCACTGGAGAAGCTAAGAGACAGACAGCCAGAGAGATACGCTGCCCTGTCCCAGGAGAAGACTAGAAGGTACTTTCCCCCTGCTTCTGATGGGGGCAGAGAAGACAGGCTATCTGGGCCCACGGGCACCACTGGCAGGGGAGGGGAAAGAGAGCAATGAGGTGAAAGTATGCAAGTTAGATGCTGAGACACCCAATCTTCCTTCCTGCCCCAGGTCTCAGAAGGCTGACAGTCAGGCCCTTCCCCTCTGAGCAAGAAACTAGAAGCATCTTCTACTGGGGAATCTGGTCAGCTCGGCAGCAGAGATGAGCAAATGTGAACACCGGTTCCCAGAGGCCAGACAGACCACCTTTTATAAAGCTTGGTCATCAAGCTCGGTTCAGAGCTTGAAGCTTCCGGGCAGCAACTTCTTCTCCCATTTCAAGCCTGTGGTTGAGCAATGAGCAAGGATTTCCAGAAATCTGAGGGAAACCTCCAACGTGAAAGATGCAGGCCAGAACCAATGGAAAATGCAGCCCGCAGGACACTTGAGACCAGAAAGGGAGAAAAGACAAAAATCAGAGCAAACCCAAGAAACCCACAATTGTGATAGCCTCACAGAGGAAAGAAATTACAAGCATGAAATAAAAAAAAAGACTGCCACAAAAGGGAACCCCAGGGAACACAAAAGAATTCTTGGAGAATCTGACGACAGAAATGAAAAACACAGCGGAGGTCAGGGGAAAAGCAAAGGAGTGTTCAGAGAAAGTAGGACTGAAGGACACACAGGTGGAAATAAAGAAAAATACACAAATATAAACAAATCCAGTATATCTTACATGCATAGAAGGAACTGCAGAAAGGAGAAAAGAGAAGGGAGGAAATTTAAAAAGTTAAGAAAACTTTCCCAAACGCAAAAGCACGAGTTTGCAGACTGAAAAGTCCCTCTGAGTATCCCACACTCAGTGGCTGAAAACAGACCTACGGCCAGGCACATGATCATGAAATGCTGAGTAAAAAGAGAGAAGTTGAAGACATTACAAACTCCTGAAGAAAAACACAGGCCATATGCAGAAGATCAGGAATGGGAAAAGCCCTGGGTTTCTCAACAGTAACCAGAAACCAGAAGATAATGCAGCGAAGGCTCTACGATTTTGAAAACATAAATCTGTAACAGAGCGTTCTCGATCTGCCAACCTATCCATCAAGTGTTGGGGTTAGAATAAAGAATTTCTTAGCCATAGAAGGCCTTGAATATTCTGCCTCCCGTAAATCCTTTTCTTAGAAAGATACTGGAGAATGATGGGTTCCCCCAAATGAAGTGATAAACCAAAAAAAAAAAAAAAAAAAAAAAAGGAAAATACAGGATATGAGAAACAGGGGAACCAATACAGACAAGAGGTGATTAGGATCCCCAGATCCCAACATAACACATATGCCTCGGGCCCTAGAGGGCAATCAGTCCGGAATGGAGAAGGTAAGAAGGCTTTTCGGGGAGAAACTTTGACAAGACAAGGAAATTAACAGAACCTAACGTATCCGAACAACTGGAAAAATAATGAAGACAGCCGGGGCAGGGTCTAGGCTCCCAGGAAGGACAAACAGAAAGCTAGGTAAATAACAGAATGAGACGGTATTTACTGCAGGGAGAGCAAAGAGTCGGACCGAAAAGGAAGGCACACAGGGGTATTCACACCGTCCTACTAAAACACTCAATACAGATCGAGGTGCGAGCATGATGGAAACCTACTGGAGAAGGAAGAGGCGGGCGAGTGAGAGGGGGGTCTGCCCGTGGTAGGTGTGGGGTGGGGAAAACACAGCTACGTCTCCGTCTTCGATGGTGGGAAGCTAACGCCTACACCAGAAAGATCAAGAAATGGCAGCAGTCGCATGCTACCCAGAGATACGGAATGAAATGCCAAAGGAACCAGCTAGAAGAGTTGAAGGTGGCTGCATTTGGGGACGGGGAGTGTAAAGGGACGTGTGCTAGGACCTGCTCTTTTTCCTAACAAACTGTATACAACTATTTGTTAAACTTGCCACATATAATTTGGATACAAAACAATTAAAGGCTGGCACAAGGCCAAAAGGACCCTGCTGTTCCCCAAACCCTATGGCTCTTACAGGGTGAGCTTTGCCACTAAGACAGGAAAAGCATTGGGAGGGTGGGTGGGGAAAAGTCACAAGGTGCTCGGCCTTGGCCTTGGCATGCCTGCCTTCTCTCCTGTCACAGCTCAGGGATGACAAAGGAGACGGCCAGGCACAGCAGTGAGAATTACTAGGGCACCAACCCAGACGCACTGATCTGTAAATCAAAGACCAAACATGTCTTCTCAGATGAATTAAGTACAAGGAAGCACACTTCCATCGTGATAAGGAAAAACGGGAGGAACGTCAGAGAAACGCTAACGCATAAGCCCTCCAAGCGGCCCGTCAGGATGACATTTTCACTTCAGCCAAAGCCTTTGTTGGGAAGAAAGTCTGGCCCTTCTTAAGTTCTTTTGTGACCTTCCAGATGCTAATTTTTAATGTGGGTGGCCAGAAAACTAATGAGGTCCTTTACATCATGATATATTTCATCTTTATTACTTTATCCTTGAAAACAGGCTATTAAATAATTACATTTTAGATTAATATTATTCTGACTTGAGATTTTATCACTGCCTCCTAATTCCCTCATTACCCTTACCTAATCCGCCTCCCCACCCCCACCCCCACGACCACCGTGTGCTAAGAGCAAAAGGCTGGTTGCGGAGATACACTGAGCGCACTTGTAGGGGGCTGGGTCTGTTCGTTTCTCTGAAATCAACGAGCGCCCAGCAGCCAAGTTTCCCTCTCTGCGCTTGGGTGAAATTCTTCCCCCAAAGATGAGCAAGTCACTTAAATTACAGGGAGACAGAGCCAGCTCCTGTGGAGCTAATTCCACAGATCACAGAGGATTAAACAAAGGATCAACTCTCCTCTTGCCTTGCGTGAAATGGTATTTGTTCCTTTTTGTGTATTATGTGAAGTGCATCAGAGAAGAAATTAAACTCAGGAATGTGGTGGAACCCGGCACCAGAGGACCCGTGGCTGGAGAAGGGCTGTCAGGGGCCTGGTGGAAATTCACTCACCATGGATCTCAGGCCGCGGCAGTCACCAATACTCCATGTGTGATGACAGAGCTCGACATGACGGGACGGCTCAGAAGGCAAATGGGAACACAGTGGGTGGGCCAAAGGGGTGCCTCAGAGAGAGGCCACAGCAGCTGACAACGGCTAAGTGGTAGGTATGGACAAGCCGGTGTGCTGCCCTGCGTGGGGCCACACGGCGGGGGACTATCTACGGCGACAGACCAAGATGCACAAGACTGGCTTAATCAGAACAGAGGTGGAACATGATGGGGCCAAACCAAATGGATGGAGGGAAATGGTCAGGATTGACAGGGTGACTTCCAGGGGCCGAGAAGGACCAAAATGACCTCTAAGCCGAGTGAGAGTGTCATGAGGCCCGTGGGATCTTAAAGACACCGACTTTTCTCGGCCCCTGAGTCAAGGATCTCTGTAGACTCAGTGAGGTCAAGAACAGCTGCTGAACAGAAACGGAGCATCGTGTGGCTTAGGGCCAGAGAGGACTGAGCTGGGCAGAGGGTTTGCGGCAGGCTGGAGAGTTCTCCAGAGGGGTCATTAATCTAAACTAGATTTACGGCAAGGGAGGCCCTGCTTCGGATGTGTCCAGGTAGGTCTGAGATGTGAGCAAGAAACTGAGGTCCCGTCCCACTATCACCTGAAACCTCACTCCTGTTGTGATTTTACATTTCAGGAATTTCTTATTATATTCTCTTAATTCCTTGAACGAGCCCGTGTGTATTTCAGCTGAACCACAAGGCCAAGAAATTGTTTTGCCCCTCAGGGAAGATGGAGAGGGAGAGGATTATCTTCCAAGAACTTTTTTTCTGTGACTCGTATGTGCCTGAGAACTTCTTGAGGAGCACGCAGGGACCAGTATGTGGGGCCGAATCACACCTGCACAGGTATCTCTCTAGAGGTTTCAGGAAGGAGGGCCTGGGACAGGGAAGGCCACAGAGATACTTCTCCAGCAAACCATCCTCCCAGAGATGCAGCGTCAGTGGCTCAAGTCAAGGGAAACAGGGGTGTGCTTTTCTGGTGTAAGAATGAAGGGGCAGAAAATGGATGGGGGAGATCAGTTTTGATAATTTAGGATATCCACAGGCTGGCCGCATTCTGCCCCCCTCCCCCTTTTTTTCCAATATGACTTGTCCATAAACTGGATCCATTAAAAAATCTGACTGCACAAAAGGCACCTAGAAATATTGCCATGTACCAATTCATCAAAAAATGTGAGCATTACTCAGCCACACACACACACACACACACACACACAAAGACTGAAATGCGTTTCGCAACAACATGGATGGACCTTGAGGGTGTTATGTTAAAGTGAAGTTAAGTCAGACAGAAAGACAAATACCAGATGATCTCATTTGTCTGTGGAATGTAAACAAACATGAAACAAACACACAAAACTCACAGATACAGAGAAGACAGTATGGGGAGGGGAGTTGGAGGGGTGGGTGAAACGGGTGATGGGGTCAGGAGGTACCGACTTCCAGTAATAGGGGTGCCTGGGTGGCTCAGTCAGTTGAGTGTCTAACTCTTGATTTTGGCTCAGGTCACGATCCCAGGGTTGTGGGATCGAGCCCCGAGTTGGGCTCTGGGCTGAGTGTGGAGCCTCCTTGGGATTCTCAATCTCTCTCTCTCTGTCCCCCTCCCTCCCACCTCACTTGGGCTCTCTATCTCAAAAACAAACAAGCAAACAAAAAACCTTTCTGGTTATAAAATAAGTCATAAGGGGAATGTAGTATGTGCAGGTGTGTGGACAGCATGTCAACAATCTTGTCGTGCAAACTTGAAAGTTGCCAACAGAGTAAATCTTCAAAGTTCTCATCACAAGAAAAAAGCTTTCTTTTGTGACTCTGTGTGGTGACAGATGGTACCTAGATTTACTGTGGTGACTGTTGTGCAATACAGACAACTGTCAAATCATTAGGCTGCACGGCTGCAACTAAAATAACATTACATATGAATTATACCTCAGCAAAAAAAAAAAAAAAAAAAAAAAATCTAAATACTCTACAGTTGTGTAATGACACATTCCCCCTCTAGACTCTGATCTCCAGGAGGAGAGGAATCACGTCTGCCCCTGGCACAATGTCTGGCACGTTTGGGGCCCGAGGAATATTTGTCGAATTTATGAATAAATGAATAAAAGACAGCAGGGAAAAAAAGGAGTGTTTGAATTAATGCTGAATCCTAAATGATTCCTCATAGAATGTCAGATATTTGAAAAATTCACTTTAATTTCCTGCCCATGCCAAAATATATGAAGGGTCGTTTGAAAAGCTAATCACTTCAGAAGCAATTCTACAATTTGTCAAAAAAAGAAAAAAAAAAAGGCATCGAGTAAAATACAGGTGCAGACTATGTGATTTTTTTTTTTTTTTTTTTTTTTTGTGCTGAGGTTGAGGAGGGGAAAACTAAACTGGCAGGCATATTATGAAGCTTCTATCAAGCTCCAATTTTCTCTGCAGGTGCCTCCGTCACAACTGGAAAGGGAGGGGACATCACTGTTTGGTCTGCCTGTCATCCCAGCAGGGCTTAAAATGGTCCTAATTCCCCAAATGAGATCTTCTCCTGGGAGGCTGGGTAACAAGGCAGGTTTTTGCTTGAGGATCCTGAAGCGTGTTAGTTACTCTTTCCCACACCCGCATCATCATTTGCTTGGTCACCTGGTTTCCAGACACTAGGGAAGAGGTGACTAAATCCTTTTCTTCGTTATACGAAGAACAGAAGGGACACCGTATTCACCAGCCCCTCGCGTGTGTTCACTCCAGACTGAGTTATATTCAGTTGATGTGATGGGGTAGGTAGGGTATTACCGGCAATAAAAGTGTCTGGCTAGGGCATGGGCGACAGATGTCCAGCCTTGAACACGTATCTGCTACTCTATCGGGGGCGGGGAGGACGGGGGGGGGGGTCCTCACCCGGCATCCCCAGGCTTACAAATCTCTTTGTGGAGTTCTTGAGCTCAAGAAGCTTTGTATCTATCCCACACACCTGGAATCAGCGGACACATTTCTAGAAGCGTTTACAACCAGCATCCGTTCTAGCGCAGAGGCAGGGAAAGCATTATCGACGATCGGACAGGCTTGCTGGTAAATACTGGCGTCCCCAGTGACACAGCTGATTTGAAAAAAATTACGTCTGTTTTACACACGACGATTATATCGTCATGGCAATAAGTTGGCTCTGTGATTCCTTTTAGCGTATAGAGTCCAGATCGATTCCTGTTCCTGTACGCGCCCTCTGCCTTGGTCAAGCTTCGATCATTCGAATTCTCTTTTTAAGAGATCCTTGCATCTCCAGTCTTTGCCCCGTGGGCTGTGGCTGCCACTGACACCTTAATTCAACTCCACCTTGTGACGCTGCGGCCAACAGTCAGCGAACTATACCGCTCAGCCTCCACTGCCAGGTTCTGCGGGCCGAGGATGATGAGGCGATGGGCGCAGAGAAGCTTTCGGTCCTCTTCTCTCTCGTGGCTCCTTCCTTCCTCCCGAGGGCAGTGTTTCCGGCAGCAGCTGTGTCCCTGCCGCTATCCCAGCAATTCTGGTGATGTCCTACTCCGATGTCCCTGCTCTTACGGGGGCAGCAGGTCCCCAGGTGGGGCCTCGTTCGTGAGTCTATGTTCTGTAAGGTGCCGGGAGCCGCAGCCTGCAGTTACTTACCTGGGTTTCTCTGCAACGTCCCCTTGACACGCCTCCGGTCACAGCGGGTAACCGATTCCTCTTACTACATTCTGTATGAGGGGCCCCTGGGTGGCTCAGTCGGTGGAGTGTCTGACTTTGGTTCAGGTCATGATCTCATGGTTCGTGAGTTCAAGCCCCACATCGGGCCGTCGGCTGTCAGCGCGGAGCCAGCTTCGGATCCTCTGTCCTGCTCTCCCTCTGCCCCTCCCCTGCTCGTTCTCTCCCTCTCTCAAAAATAAATACACATTAAAAAAAATAAATTCTGTTTGAAATTCCAAATGTGTTTTCCATTTCCTTGACCGGACGCTACCCGATAAAGCACTCTGGATGGCCTTTTGACAAAAACAATGAAGTCTTGCTATTTTATTTTAACAAATACTTTGACGGCGTTTACTAGGTACCAGCGAGGGCTTTCCAATTGCCATTTCAACTCGTGGTAAGAACAACCCTTTGGGGCAGTTGTATGATAATCCACATTGCACAAGTGGGGACACCGAGGCCCGAAAGGTAAAGCAACTTTCCCAACATTAGAGATGTCGAAGGGGCTGTTTTGGGGGCTAATGTCCTAAATGGTGACTTCTAATGATGGTTGTTGGCCGGAAGTGGGGAACAGTGGTGGTGATGTGGTCTGTCTGCAAGGAAGGACGAACCGGATGAGGAACCATAAAAGCGCAAAGGGTCTGGAGAGGATACTGAATATTCAGCATCTACAGGTAGGGCTACAGAGACCTCCTGAGGGGCTGGTGCAGCCCAGATCGGCACCCGGTTCAGCAGGCAGCCGCTAGGCGCATGGCAGATGTCACAGGCACATGCTGTCCCTCCCGTGAGGTTATTGTTAGAGGACCGGAACTGCTAGAAAGTTCTTGCAACCCACCTTCGTCTCCTCTCATCTCTTAAGTCACAAATGTCCCTTCTTAACCTTATTAGGTCGATACAAGATATGGGATTTTCTAAATCAAGCAGAAAGACACCTGACAAAAGTCTCTTCTCTGGGATCATGTAATGACACGGAAGTCTACTTGAAGAGCTAGAAGTAAAAACTTGAAGAAACAGCTATTTCAGGTTTCTTGTGGACTTAAGTTAGTAGGTCTTATTTTTAGCGTTTGAACCCTTGGTCTGTCACATCTGGAGAAGTGAAAATCCTCACTTACACTCACACGGAAGAAGAAAAGGCAAAACGCACGAAACGGAGGAGGGAGACAACTTGTGTGGGTGTTACCCAACTTCCACGAGCAGCGTCGTCTCAAGGTCACATGGTCGGAGCCGGGACAACACAGGTGAGGGCAGCCGGTGAGGGGCTGAGGCTGGGGCCTCACGCTCTGTGTCAGTGCTGTGCCTGGAGACCATGGCTCTACCTGGCAGCCGTTCGACCTCGGGGGGTGACCTAACATTGTGAAGCGTGACTGGAGATAATCAATATGATGGCCATAATGGGTTGCTTGGGAGAATTAAATCCCTTTAATGCATGTAAACAACTTAACACAGACTCTTAGGATTGCCCCAGAATTAGCTATGATTATACTATTGTGATCCTATCATTATCGATGGTTTGAAATACGACTACTGCTATGATAGAAAAGTTCCCATAGCCATGATGCTTTTTTTTTTTAATTAATTTATTTTGAGAGAGAGAGTGTGTGGGAGGGGCAGAGAGAGAGAGAGAGGGAGAGAGAGAGAATCCCAAGCAGCCTCCGTGCTGTCAGGTGCACAGAGCCCGACGCAGGGCTCAAACCCAAGAACCCATGAGTTAAAATCAAAAGTTGGATGCCCTGCTGACTGAGCCACCTAGTCATGATGTTCTTTTTTTATTTAAAAAAATTTTTTTAATGTTTATTTATTTTTGAGACAGAGAGAGACAGAGCATGAGCAGGGAAGGGGCAGAGAGAGAGGGAGACACAGAATCGGAAGCAGGCTCCGGGCTCTGAGCCATCAGCACAGAGCCCGACGCGGGGCTCGAACTCACAGACTGTGAGATCATGACCTGAGCCGAAGTCGGACGCTTAACTGACTGAGCCACCCAGGCGCCTCATCGTGATGTTCTTAATAAGCAAACTTAGCCAATGACTTCTGGAACAAACGTCACTGGTAGACATTCATAGAGACCCACCACTTTGTCTAACAGAAATACTTCAGTTATTAAGCGGCAAAAAAGTGACTCAATCATGAAGCCAGAGTTCATGTTAGGAAACCCCGGCCCATCAGCCTCCCCGCGCACAGCACACAAAGCAAGGACAAGAGGCTTTAGTGAAAGGGGGGTACGGAGGAGAGAATGTGAGGTTGGGCCTCTGAGACCCGTGTTCCAGTTACATCCTACCAGCACACCGTGTGACCTTGTGGCAGCAGGTCACAGAATGCGCATGTCTCTGCACTTCTCTTTCCTGGCCTTTTAGACATGTCTGTGTGGTCACTCCCGTGCTCTCCTGGCTTTATGAGATTCTAGTGGCAGGAAAAAAATGGCAGAGAGCTGCAGTCAGATACCCTGGGTCAGCCTCTGAGATCTCTGATGCTGGACTCAACATTTAGGGGGCCTTTGCCAGCTGTCACCTCTATGTGCAGATGACCAGTGGCTTCTCCTGTGACATAACTGCCCTTCTTGTAACACTCCAAATGCCTCTAGGGTGAGCCAGCTATTTGAAACAGTCGCTAGAAAAACAGGAGAGTAGCCAGAGCAGTGATCAAGGTAAAGACATTTTTTCCCCCTTTTTAAAAAATGTTTATGTATTTTGAGAGAGACAGCGAGTGAGCGCACAAGCGGGGCAGGAGCAAAGAGAGAGGGGGAGAGAGAGAGAGAGAGAGAGAGAGCGAGAGAGAGAATCCTGAGCAGGCTCCACGCTGTCAGTGAAGAGCCCAACACGGGGCCTGATCTTATGAACTGTGAGATCATGATGTGAGCCGAGATCGATAGTCAGATGCTTAACGACCGAGCCACCCAGGCGCCCCAAAGGTAAAAGTATTTTTGATGGGGAAGCTATAAATAGGTTGGGACGCAGGAGGGCTTTTGATACTCGTGCAGGATCAGACCATCAGCTTTGCTACCAAAGGTGCCGGGACTCATGGCAAGAAATAAAATTCTTGCACGTAGCGAATTTCCACAATATTAAGTTGTTCTTATCTCTGAGGTAAAACACGTTTGCCTCTGCATTTCTTAGTGCTCATTTATACCCCCTCTAAAAGAAAAGAGCTCTGCCTAGGAAAGAAGACTTTAAGGATCAAAGATTCAAACTTAAAAAAATTTTTTTTTTCAACGTTTATTTATTTTTGGGACAGAGAGAGACAGAGCATGAACGGGGGAGGGGCAGAGAGAGAGGGAGACACAGAATCGGAAACAGGCTCCAGGCTCTGAGCCATCAGCCCAGAGCCCGACGCGGGGCTCGAACTCACGGACCGCGAGATCGTGACCTGGCTGAAGTCGGACGCTTAACCGACTGCGCCACCCAGGTGCCCCAAGATTCAAACTTTAAATCCCGCCATTTGACTGGGAAGCACGTGCCCCCCCGAGTTTGCCTCCATCACTATGAACTACACGCCCGAACACCAAACTGTACTGTGAAAACAGGGACTCCCAATCATCAGGTTAAATATATACTTTAAAAATACAATCATTTCTTTGCTTTCTACTCAATTTTTAGAGTACACTTCCAAAAAAACAAAAAAGAAGGAGGAGGAGGAGGAGAAGAAGAGATTGCAATTGGAGTTTTTGCCGTTACAGAGACTAGTCCCTTAAAAGGCGGAATAATTTGAAGAGAGAGCAGTTTTCCCACTGCAACATACAATTCAGGTGTGGACACATCCCGGCACTAATCGACACTTTTCAAAGGATTTTATTTATTTATTTATTTTATTTTATTATTTTTTTTATTTTTTATTTTTCCAACGTTTCTTTATTTTTTTTGGGACAGAGAGAGACAGAGCATGAACGGGGGAGGGGCAGAGAGAGAGGGAGACACAGAATCGGAAACAGGCTCCAGGCTCCGAGCCATCAGCCCAGAGCCCGACGCGGGGCTCGAACTCACGGACCGCGAGATCGTGACCTGGCTGAAGTCGGACGCTTAACCGACTGCGCCACCCAGGCGCCCCCAAAGGATCTTAAAAAGACTGATAGAATGACCATTGCTAGCTGAAGTATTTATGGCTTATTTAAGCGCAGATAGGTAAGGCAGAGAGTCAAAATGGACAAAACAGGCCATTGTGCCTTAACACAAAAATGATTCACAGATTAAAAAAAAAAACCTGATGTGAATTTTAAGTTTAATATTCAACTCATTTTCTTTCCAGGCTATTTGGATTAGGTTTTAAAACTGAGCAGGCCAGAAGAGACGTAGAATCATGTTTGTTTATTTTAGGGTTGGGGGTGGTGGGGGGGCGGGTAGGGATACTGATTCCCAGGAGTTCACAGGCTAGAGGTTTCTGTTTAGCACCTCGGGGCCTTTCTGGCCCCTTTTCCTTATGATTCCCCTAAAGCAGTGGTTAAGATCAGAGACACGTCTTTGGCTTCTTTTCTATCTCCAGGCTAAAACCAGAAATGCCCAGAGGAACAGGCAGGAGACGTCAGAGGTGAGTGAAGCAGGGTCCAGGCTTCCCCCCTCCACCGGATAAATGCCAAAGGCAACAGAGCCAAGAGGGGCCCAGACTAGTGATTTTTCAAAAGGGGATTTTAGTGAAACAACTTGATTTTTATTATTTTTTTTTCAAGTTTATTCATTTTGAGAGAGAGCGAGCGAGAGCGGGGTAGGGGCAGAGAGAGGGGGGAGAGAGAGAATCCCAAGCAGGCTCTGCACTATCAGCAGAGGACCCGATTCAGGACTTGATCTCACGAACCGTGAGACTACGACCTGAGCCAAAACCAAGAGTTGGACGCTTAACCGACTGAGCCACCGAGGCGCCCCAAAACTGCTTGATTTTTAAATGTTAGCTTATTTTAAAAACATTCAGGGATCACCAAAATGCTTTCGCTAGCTTGCGTTCTGTTGGCAGGGCACCTGCTTGACTGCGGCCAAGGCTGCGGGGCTATCGGTGGGCCCGTTCAGGGGCATTATCCAGGAGCGATTTCCTGATGTCCAGCCCAGAGCCTTTTCAGGGACTTTGCAAGCACCTAATTCCCCGTATCAAATCCCTTTCTGTCTAAGACAGAGTGGTTTCTTGTTGCCACCTGACCGCTAAGCATATCAAAATGCAAGTTGGAGATGCCATGCCAAAGAAGGTTTATCTCCAACAGTTCACTTCAAAAAAAGAAAGGGAAAAATATCACAGATAACGCTGTTTTCCCCATCCAACATATGATAACCGGCATCCTCATAAGTAAAAGTACCAAGAATTATACCACAGCCCTGGAGCCTGCAGAGGTAGCTTGCAACGCTGGCTAGGAAGGAGACAGTTCCAGACGCTGGGGGAACTTTATGAATACCCAAGAATTGAATACTTCTGGCCAAGATACTGCATACTTACTCACAACTAGTGCCACCAAAACAAACAAACAAACAAACAAACAAACAAACAAACAAACAAACCCACAAGCAAAAAACCCTTTTGTATTTGTGCTGAAAATTCTAGTAAATTAACAGCATATCCAATTACGTGACCCTGATAATGAGAACAGTAGCAAACATAAGAAACCACCATGCCTTGGGGCGCCTGGGTGGCTCAGTTGGTTAAGCTTTCGACTTCGGCTCAGGTCATGATCTCACGGTCTGTGAGTTCGAGCCCCGCGTTGAGCTCTGTGCTGACAGCTCAGAGCTTGGAGCCTGTATCAGATTCTGTGTCTCCCTCTCTCTCTGACCCTCTCCCGTTCATGCTCTGTCTCTCTCTGTCTGAAAAATAAATAAACGTTAAAAAAAAATTAAAAAAAAAAAAAAAAAGAAACCACCAGGCCTTCATGTGGAATTGTTTTTTGACCTTGCAAGGAGCTGCCTGTGACTTTCCAGCCATTTTTTTGAATTGCTATTTCTATGTGAGAGCAAAACAATGGTGTTTAGCTATACCACACAGATAGGAAAGCTGTCGCTTGACTAATTTACGTCACAAATTTGAACATTCAGGTACACGTTACCGTTAGGTCACTTTAAATTCTTCTAACCTAAGGAAGCGAACCAAATTTCTTTTACAGTTTAGATGAGTTGAGTAATTTATAATGGAGCCTCATTTGTTGGCTTTTCCACCCGAGCAATCTAAACTGAAGCCCTACTAAGACTGAAGGCTCACCCTGCCATTCATTCCACTTCTCCAGAAGTGGTTGCCTCCCCCGCTATCCCCCAACCGGTATCTAGCGGAGAGAGCAGCAAACGGCAAGAGGGAAGAAATTTCTACAGAAGCTCCAATTACCAAACCGTAACTTCCAGACCAAGCTGGAATCTACAAATACGCGTATGTTAAAAAGGAGCCTACCATACGGAGTCCTCATTCTGGAAGTGAGCCAAGCTGCAACCGTGGAGGTGGAAAATGACTTGTGCCAGAAGGACTTTACCTGCACGAATCCAATCTTGATTCTCAAGAGCCAGATTTTTGACAAGAGCCAGTTCAACATTTAACAGGTAATTATCAGGAACATATACAGAGCAGTCCCTGTCCAGCAACTGAAGCTAGTTACAAAATTGTGTATACAGAGGTGCCTGGGTGGCTCAGTCCGTAAAGTGACCGACTTTGGCTCAGGTCATGACCTCGCAGTTTGTGAGTTCGAGCCCCGTGTCACGCTGTGAGGTGACAGCTCCGAGCCTGGAGCCTGCTTCAGATTCTGTGTCTCCCTCTCTCTCTCTGCCTCTCCCCTGCTTGTGCACTGTCTCTCTCTCTCTCTCTCTCTCTCTCTAAAAAAAAAATAAACATTAAAAAAATTTTAAAAACCAAAATTGCATATATAGAAAGAGAAAAATCAATCAGCTATGCCCATAGGCAACATTGTGATCTTTGTGTAAAGATATCATCTCCTATTACTAGAATCAATATTTGACGATGTTTTGTTTAAAAAGCAAAAGTATCGAGGGGCGCCTGGGTAGCTGACTCAGTTAAGCGTCTGACTCTCGATTTCGACTCAGGTCGTGGGATTGAGCCCTGCATTCGGACCTGTGCAGAACGTGGAGCCTGCTGAAGATTCTCTCTCTTTCCCTCTGCCCCTCCCCCCTCACACGCTCCCTCTAAATATAAACAGAGAAAGAAATAAAAATAAAAAGCCAAAGTATTTAATAACTAAGTGACTCTCTATTTAGGAAATAATAGTACCAACCCCCCCCCCCCACACTGAAACACTAAATCATTGCATGTTGGAGAGTCACTTTATTAGTTTTCCATTGCTGCTATAAGAAATTATCACAAACTTATGGCTTAAAACAACACAACTTATTCTCTCACAGCTCTGGTCAGAAATCCTGAAATTCAACATGTTGGAAGATCTGTCTTCCTCAGTGAAGGCTCTAAGGGGGCACCTGTTTCCTAGCCTTTTCTGGTTTCTAGAGGCTGCTGGCTTCCCTGGGCTCACTGCCCTGTCCTCCGCCTTTTGAAGCCAGCGGCATGGTGCCTTCTAACATCTCTCTCTCTTCCCTCTGCTTCTGCAATTCTCTCTATCGGACCCTAACCTTTCTGTCTTCCCCTTACAAAGACCCTGTGCATAACTGAATTTTACTGCTTGAGGACAGACTGGCATACAGTTAAGGATTTTTAGGGAGGATACATTTAATGTAAAGGCTCTCAGCCTCCTAGTGGATTTTGAATTCTGTGTGACTCAGTGATCCAGGAAAAAACAGAAGCATAAAGTTGCCTACCACTGTAGTGTTAATAAAACAATATTAATATAAAAAGACCAAGCGATTTCATTGAGACAACCTTAATAATTGAAGATACACTTCCCACCTCGGATCTTTAACTTAAACACATTGGCAAAGTTCCTTTTGCTCTATAAGGTAACATAGAAGGCACAGGTTCCAAGGATTAGGATGCGGACAACTTTGGGGAGCAGTTATTGTTTCTACCATGGCCACTAAGGTCACTCGAACGAAAAGAGAATATTCAAATATCTTTGCAGCTATGTGCAATATTAACGAAGAACACCTGCTTAAAAAATCCGTTCATAAGAAACGGTGAAATGATGAAATGATGAAACATCCGTCTTCTTCCCGAGAACTGAGTACATAATGTCTATAGGACATAATGATTAACTGTGAAGAAACACAAGGAGGGTTTTCCCCTAGAGGTGCTTCTTGACATAGTAAAAATCAAGCATGTTTTCACTTCCTCTCACTTACAGGGGAGGTGACGGTCACACGCTGGGGGTCAGGGACAGCATGTGCTTCTTCAGAGATACCCGTGTAACTGTGGCACTAACAGGGTAACAGCCAGACGGTAATGTGATCGCGCGAAGTCTTACCTGTTTGAATAGAGCGTAGTCCTGTCGTGTGGACAATGTTCATTGACATATAAGGAAGAAGAAGAAATCGTGGTTGCCAAGGAAGCAGCTTCAAAGAGTGAAGGAGTGCTAGGCACCAGGTCCGGCCTGTGTCGGGATCCCAGGGCTGGGTGACAAAAGCAGAACAGAGACTCATGAATCTCAGTAGTAAATGCACTGGAGTCGAGTCAAAAGCACTCATTTCGCAGATCAGGTTGCGAGTTCAATGAGGAATTCACCTTGCCCGCCTGAACTACAGCAGACCCGTAAGACAGCTCCTTGCAAACAGGTTAAACAGAAAGGGGACTGCATTAATTTACAAAACGGCTTAGGGAAATGACATGATGAATGTTCTTTGAAAAACCTAAGAAAGTGATTTACTGTTTCAAAAGATGACATCAAAGGCTCGTAGGAGCTTAAGGAGATAATGTGACAGAGATTAACAGGGTGATTGGCCAATGTAGAAACACACAGGCCACCTGCTCTCCCTCCCTGGGATATGCACGTATCTATCCTCCTCAATTTAGATCTAAGTACTCAGACTTTTTTTTTTTAAATTTTTTTTTTTTAACTTTTATTTTTGAGACAGAGAGAGACAGAGCATGAACGGGGGAGGGGCAGAGAGAGAGGGAGACAGAATCAGAAGCAGGCATCCAGGCTCTGAGCCATCAGCCCAGAGCCCGACGCGGGGCTCGAACTCACAGACCGCGAGATCGTGACCTGGGCCGAAGTCGGCCGCTTAACCAACTGAGCCACCCAGGCGCCCCAGTACTCAGACTTTTTAACAGCCAGGAAACACACGCTTCCCAGACCATTTTTAATCATCCTAACCTAAACTTTGGACAAATTTGTATCCCTTACTGCCCAGCCTGGTAGAGACAGTGCTTTAATGACAGGTCAGTCACACAGAACAGAATTGCTTTAAAAACAGAACACTGTGTGGGGCACCTGGGTGGCTCAGTCGGTTAAGTGCACAACATGGGCCCTACTTCCAATGTTTCCATCCAGACTTTCTGGATGTTACGTAGTGTATGTATTATACCCGTTTCCTCCCCCCAGACTGACAACTAGACTTGTTGCTTTAACTTCAAAAGTCATATGGTGCATCCTATTTGAAAGATTATGGGGCACCAGGGGAGGGGGGGCTCAGTCAGTTGCACATCCGACTTCAGCTCAGGTCATGATGTCGCGGTTCGTGAGTTCGAGCCCTGTGCTGACATCTCGGAGCCTGGAGCCTGCTTTGCAGTTTGTGCCTCCCTCTCTGTCTGCCCCTCCCCCGCTCATGCTCTGTCTCTCTCAAAAATAAACATTAAAAAAAAAAAAATAAAAAAAGAACTAATACAGTTTAGAAATCCATTAATCCTATTTCCCAGACTGTAGACACCTTATAGTTTTCTGTGTGCTCTAAGAAGACCAGCAGTGTGGGAGGGACAGTGCTGGTGCAGAGGTGCTTAGGAAAAGGGAGTCACAGCTGCCACAAACTGCAGCCATCCAGCCAGAGAGAGGACCAAGCGCATTTCATTAACTCTTTTGTTGATATCACTATATCTGGGTCTGAGCTGGTTTCTAGGGAGACGAGAAAAGAAAGAATCCCAGCGTGGAACGTGTGGGTAAGTGCTGCAGGAGGGGAGAAGGAGTATCACCCTGTCCTAGTGACTCTGAGGAAAAGAAAACCCCGAGAAGAGAGTTAATCTTTAAAAAAAAATTTTAAAATGTTTATTTGTGAGAGAGAGAGAGAGAGAGAGAGCAAGACAGAGTGTGAGCAGGAGAGGGCAGAGAGAGAAGGAGGCAGAGAATTGGAAGCAGGCTCCAGGCTATGAGCTGTCAGCACAGAGCCCTAGGCAGGGCTCGAACTCACAAACCATGAGATTAGGACCTGAGCCGAAGTCAGAGGCTCAACCCGCTAAGCCACCCAGGCGCCCCTGGAGAGCTAATCTAAGTAGAAGAAATTTTCAGGAATTGCTGGGATTCCCAGAAGAACACATAGATTAAAAAAAGTCGAAACTGTCACTTCCTCTTTAACAATTAGAAAAGGAAAACACCTAATCAATTCAAGAAGACAGACAAAAAAGTTTGTGATAGGGGCGCCTGGGTGGCGCAGTCGGTTAAGCGTCCGACTTCAGCCAGGTCACGATCTCGCGGTCCGTGAGTTCGAGCCCCGCATCAGGCTCTGGGCTGATGGCTCAGAGCCTGGAGCCTGTTTCTGATTCTGTGTCTCCCTCTCTCTCTGCCCCTCCCCCATTCATGCTCTGTCTCTCTCTGTCCCAAAAATAAATAAACGTTGAAAAAAAAAATTAAAAAAAAAAAAAAGTTTGTGATAAAATTAAATACTCATTCCTGATAAAAACTTTTAGCAAACCAGCAATGAAAAGGTACTTCCTTGACCCGATTCTGGGTATCCAATACAGCAAACTTCTTTCTCTACAGTGAAATGTGAGAAACCTTCCCTTGAAAATCAGGACAAGGCAAGGCTGCCCAGTCACTGCTTCTATTCATCACTGTACCAGGAGTTCTAGCTAGCAAGCGACAAAGGAACGAGCAAAGAGGTGAGGTCTAACACCGTAGCAACAAACCGCCAGAAAACCCACATCTTCAAAAGATACCCTTTGGAAAGATAGAAAATACGGGTCTGCACCTTTATCCATTTGAGAAGAAATCTAACCAAAGGTAGGGATATATGACAAGCAAGAGGAAAGTTCTAAAACTTTTATTAAATTCATTAAAGACCTAAATAAGTTGGTAATTCATTGTTACAGTGTGTGTATATGTATATGTGCATACATATAAGCATATAATGTGTATGTTTGAAACACACACACACACACACACACACACACACACACACACATTATACACATGCACAGAACAAGGTCCAAGTAGTAAAAACACAAAGATGTTCATATGTGTCACCTCCAGGTAGTGGGTTGACTGATCCTTATTTCTGAATATCTTAGTGTATTTCTAACATTTTTTACCTTAAGCCATATATTATATTGTTTACGTGTTTAAAAAATTTATAGTAAGCGAGTCATACTATAAGTATCCTTTAGAAAATTCGTTAACACAATTTGTGTCTTTTTTTTTTTTTTTTACGTTTATTTATTTTTTGGGGGACAGAGAGAGACAGAGCATGAACGGGGGAGGGGCAGAGAGAGAGGGAGACACAGAATCGGAAACAGGCTCCAGGCTCCGAGCCATCAGCCCATAGCCTGACGCGGGGCTCGAACTCACGGACCGCGAGATCGTGACCTGGCTGAAGTCGGACGCTTAACCGACTGCGCCACCCAGGCGCCCCATTGTGTCTTTTTTTTTTTAAAGTAAGCTCTACGCCTAATATGGGGCTTGAACTCATGATTAAGAGTGGCAAGTTCTACGTACTGTGCCAGGCAGGTGCCCCCAGGTCTTGTTTCTGAGAGCAGGTATGTTCTAATGTTTTTTTAAAAAAAATTTTTTAACGTGTATTTACTTTTGAGAGACAGACACACAGACAGAACCTGCACAGGGGAGGGGCAGGGAGAGAGGGAGACACAGAATCCGAAGCAGGCTCCAGGCTCCGAGCCGTCAGCACAGAGCCCGACGCGGGGCTCGAACTCAGAGCTGTGAGCTCATGACCTGAACTCAAGTTGGACACTCAACCGACTGAGCCACCAGGCGCCCCTCTAATGTTCTAATTGTTCTATTGTGAATCCACATCACCTATATAAAAATTTTTTTTTTTTTTCAACGTTTATTTATTTTTGGGACAGAGAGAGACAGAGCATGAACGGGGGAGGGGCAGAGAGAGAGGGAGACACAGAATCGGAAACAGGCTCCAGGCTCCGAGCCATCAGCCCAGAGCCCGACGCGGGGCTCGAACTCACGGACCGCGAGATCGTGACCTGGCTGAAGTCGGACGCTTAACCGACTGCGCCACCCAGGCGCCCCACACATCACCTATATAAATAAAATCAGAAGAACTCCTCCTCCCCACCTTTTTTTTTTTTTTTTTTTAAGTTGAATGTCTTTACCTTCCTCGTCCAGGCTGCTGAAACTCTGCCCCTCGGTCAGCAGATCCCGCTTCTCATCCTTCCATTCCTGGCTAATTGAGGACACGATCTCTTGGGAGGTTGCCTTCAGGGCAGCAATGGAGTTGCACCGTTTTTTAGAAGGTGAGGCCTTCAAAGCTAGGCAGGAAGGACAAAGGAGTGACAAAGAAAGATACTTACTGTAAAAGCACATTAATATTTTTAATTAAGGTTTTATTTATTAACTTATTAGTCATTATTTGAGGAGAAATAAAACAAGAAACTCTGTTTTACACACACGAGGAAAGGGAGACAAAACTGTTGGCGTTTGGGCAATTTTTTTTTTGTCCGCAGTGACTTGACTTCGATCACAAGGGCCTAGAGTCCATGCAAACTGGAATACATCCCAGATTTTGAAGTTGAGTCTCACCCGAGGTGAAATTCAAATGTTTTGAGGCTAAAGGAGAATTTTTCTGCCTCCAAGCAATGTTGTCCTAGTGCTGGGAGGAGGTCGGGTGGGTTGGTAAACGCAGATGGTAAAGCCAGGAGAATTCTCATGACCCTGGTTTTATGAACTTGGGACTAGGAGTTTCTAAACATGCCAATGTTTAATCGTATACTCAGGAAGCCTAATTTAGTCAAGTTACTTCGGGTTGCTTTTTCCTTTAAATGACGTTCCACTGAAACTTCCTGCCCTCTGGGTCTTTTCGAGGTCACGGCTATATCAGATGTACCGTTCGCTCCTGACCTTTGTCCAAACAGCATTCTACAACTTCAGAAGTGTGTTGGGAACCCGAACCAGGGCAAATG
This sequence comes from Leopardus geoffroyi, assembly GCF_018350155.1. Classification (NCBI taxonomy): domain Eukaryota; kingdom Metazoa; phylum Chordata; class Mammalia; order Carnivora; family Felidae; genus Leopardus; species Leopardus geoffroyi. Next base: position 11,627,994 of record NC_059342.1, on the reverse strand, counting down.
GACTTCGCTATCAATCCTGCTCGCTGAAGGCTGTGCCTGTACTTCGGCTACATCACTGGGAGCTGTTTTAGCCGCAGCCACACCATCCCCATCTCTGTTCAGTCCTCGTTCCAATAATTCTTCTTGGCTTAACGCAGTTATTAAAGAATTTCCTTGGAGAGGAGGAGAGAAGTTGCGGCTTGTTTATGCCTTGCCTGAACTGGTTTTTGGCAGTGTCTCTCCACCTGTGGAGGTTTGCATGCAGGGGTGACCTGACAGCTGATGCATTAGAATAATTGCGTCTGGCCTTGGGATGCTCAGAGCTTAGATTGCAACGCTCATCTGGGGCCTGCCCGTAGGCAGCTTGCAAGAACTTAATTGGACAAGGACTTTGGGACACACAAATGGGGAAGAATGGTGGGCATTCTCTCCGGTTCTGGAGAAGGAAAAGTCTGTGTGTCTTGTGAGCAGTCTTATAACCATAATCACATGATCATCGTAATAAATAACTTTTGCAGAGGGTTTTAGGGTTTGGAGACTAACATCACACTCCGTATCTCAAATTACCCATGCGGTTGTCTGAGGGAGGCAACGGTTGTCTGAGCCCTTTTATAGGTCCAGAAAATGAGAGCTGAAAAGCTGTGACCTGCCCAAGGTCACAGAACGAGAAAGCAGGAAACCCAAGGTGTCTTTCTTTTCTCTGAAGTTGTCTTAAGCGGTATTCATTTCTTTGCTCGCTAGCATTCTATTTCCTGGCTGACAGGATGGGGAGAAGAGATAAAACCAGACCTGGGTTTTCTTGGAGGGGAGGAAATTTTGAATGTTTAAAAACTGATCAAAATGGATTTTATTGGAAAATAAGTGGCCCAAATAAGTCACATTCACCTTGACTCCTCATCCTATGAAGACAATGGCGACACCTGCTATCTAGGTGTGAAGGGATTACGCGCACTGGCTTCTGCTTTAAGGTTCTGTCTGCTGACTTTTATGAACCTTCACCTCTTGTCTTCCAACATAATACTTTAAAACTTTTAAGTCGGAGGATCTCAAATGTGGTCCAGGGAGTACTAGAGGCTCCTGAGACCCTCTTAGAAGGTCTTCAATGTTAAAACTATTTTCAGGGGCTCCTGGCTGGCTCAGTCAGTGGAGCTTGTGACTCATGATCTTGGGGTCATGAGTTGGAGCCCCACAGGGCTGTAGAGATTACTTTAAAAAAAACAAATAAAATAACTAACAAAACCTATTTTCATAACAATATTAAGGCCTAATTAGCCTTTCTCACTCTCTGATGAGTTTTCTAGATGCCACAGGACCTCTAGCCACAGACTGAATTCAGAAGCTGATAGGAGATTCTAGATGTCTCCTATTAAGCCAGAATTGGGGCTTTGAAAAAATGTAAAATAATACCACTTCTCTCAGTCAATTATTTGTTTTAGAAAATATTGCTTTTCCTAATTATTACTATTATTATTATTTTAATGTTTATTTATTTTTGAGAGAGAAAGGGCATGAGCCGACAGGAGAGCCCAATGCGGGGCTCGAACCCACGAACAGTGAGACCATGACCTGAGCCGAAGTTGGACGCTCAACCAACTAAGCCACCAGGCATCCCTTCGTGATTATTTTTTATGTGAAATTTTTTTACCTTTTTGTTGAAACTGACCTTTTTTACACGGAATTTTTGAAATTGTTACTTTGTAAGAATTAATATTGAAAACTTTCCTTAATTTTAAATTCTAATATGCTAAATAGTGATATACATAGCCCCACAGGTGTAAATGCTTTTTCGGGGTCTTTAATCACTGAAAAGAGCCTCAAGTGGCCCTGAGGCCCAAAGATTTGAGCACTGCTTGTGGTGAGAGTGGATATACTTGTCTTGCTGCTGATGTCAGAGGAAAAGCTCTCAGGTTTCCGCCATTGGGTATGATGTTAGCTGTGGGTTTTTCACGTATGGCCTTTGTGATGTTGACGTATGTTCCCTCTGAACCTACTTTGTGGAAAGTTTTTATCATGAATGAATACTGTACTTTGTCCAGTGCGTTTTCTGCACCTGTTGAGACGATCGTTTGGTTTTCATCCTTTTTCTTCTTAATGCATCAGATTTTTATATTTTCCATTAGCATTTGTTGTGAATTTACATATGCAAACCAATGAACTATATATACGTGTGTGTGTCTGTGTGAATAAATCTATGTCTATAAGGACTAAACGCACCTTTACAATATGACTTTTATTGTACATATTATTCCATTAGATTGTACCATAATATATTTAATACATCATATAATCTGTATAATACAGGACTGGGTAGTTAGGCAGTTTCTAATTTTTTCCACAATAAGACTCTAATGATTATGGCATCAGTAAATTACTGGTAATTACATAATTATTAAGTGATCACAGCTTTTGGGAGATAAATTAGTCCAAACCTTCCACTAAAAATCTTGGAAGGATACACACCAGAAAGTCAGCACGTAAGTGCTAAAAGTAAAAAAAAAAAAAATTCTAAGAACCTTACCTTGAATTTTCTTGAAAACTCTGGAATTCATAAACTTTAGAAATCTGTCAGCATAAAAGCTTGGTCGATGAACTGAAACAGTATCCTGAAAACACAAATCAGTTATCACAGGTTTACCTTGCAGTTCAGTTTAAGCCAGAAGAACCATCTATTCAATCGGTTCTCTGTTAAGCCCATGTCCTTAACCAGAAGGTGTGGATGTTGAGAGCCAGAGAAGAGCAAAGTCTTGCGACCTGTGGTGCCCAAGAGTCAGGCTGCGGAAGGAGGCAAAGCCAATCTGAGCAAAGATTGTGGATACTCATGATCAAAAGGAGTACGAAGGGGGGCTGGGGACAGCTAGCAAAAAGATGCTGCTTTATAAAGCAAAACATGTAATGAGTTGATTCTGATTGCACTGTGTGCCATGTGGGGCTTTTAGATTCTTTGTTTCACACGTAGGCAACGAGCACCTCGAGTCTCAGCTGAGATGAAGGATAACGCTTTGAGTTGGGGACAAAAACTGGGGACATAGACGCCCGGGTGGCTCAGTCGGTTAAATGCCAGACTTCGGCTCAGGTCATGATCTCACGGCTTGTGGGTTTGGGCCCTGCGTCGGGCTCTGTGCTGACAGCTCAGAGCCTGGAGCCTGCTTCAGATTCTGTGTCCTCTCTCTCTGCCCCTCCCCTGCTCGTGCTCTGTCTCTCTTGCTCAAAAATAAATAAACATTAAAAAAAATTAAAAAAAAACTGGGGACACAAATAAGCAAAACAACCCTAATGGAAAAATGGCATCTAGGTCAAAAAGGAGCACTGGTTTTATCTCCTAGTAAAATGGTGCAAAACACGGGGAAGATTCCGAGGGGACACGGCTGACTGATGACCTCCGTTATGCTGAATTATCCACTAATTAGATAGAATTGAATTGAATTAAACTGTTAACTCAATTCTCTCATGCTTGGCAGGAGTCTTCAGGACTGAAGGGGCGTTTTATTACAAATCCAGGAAAGGAGATGGATGAAGAAGCGAATTCTGTATGTTTATTCAGTGATCATTTACCTGCTCTCCAAGATATGCATTTCCAGAAACAAATTAATCTTCCATTTTGATTTTAAGTTTGTGGATTCCAATAAAAAAAAAGTTCTATAAGTTTAAATTTAGATGGTATAAAGTTCCCGCTCCAGGTGTGGAGGGAAAAACCCACACTGGACCAGGGGTCTGGAGACCTGGTTCTGGTGTTAGTTCTAACTTTAAGAAGCTGTGCGATCCAGGAGAAAGGCAGTGTTTTGGTGCCTCCGTTTTTTTTTTTTCATCTGTGAAATAGGGAATTACAGGAGGCATAAGGTAATTCTGTAATTAGCATGTAATGAAGGACAGCACAGAGGAACCTTCTTTGGCCAAGGTCCCCTAGACAGTGATGTTGCAGACGTGGTGGGAATTTCCTACTGGTTTGACGTGCGCTCCCCCAGTACTCTGGCAGCTCCTGTCTGAAGTGGACACATATTCACAACAAGTGCATAAGATATTGAGGAATATCTTATGGTGCAAGATGATTAAGACCCAGACCTTCTCTTTCCAAGAGAAGCTGGGCTGTGGTTCTCTTTTGGTATGAAGAAACATTGTTTAAATAAGAGGCACGGTTGCAAATAAACAAAAGTGAGTCTTATTTACCGCTTATAATTCCACAAGTAAACAACCAACACAGAGAGTCTCTTAAAAAAAAAAAGAAACCACCACCAAAACACGGAAGATATAGGCCTGAGGTAGGTATCTAAGGTAGGGGCCTCTTAGATGCATCTGACCAGTTGAGTACTAGGCCATTCAGATCAGAAATCTTAGTCTGGTAACAGGGAATTAAAGTTGTCTTAGGAAACAGAAAGGGAAGGGTGTTTGCTGTTTTCCTTTCCATGTTTAAAGCATTTTGCAGTCTTGGGACACCTGGGTGGCTCGGATGAACATCTGACTTTGGCTCAGGTCATGACCTCGCAGTTCGTGAGCTTGAGCCCCACATCAGTCGGGCTCCCTACTGTCAGCCCAGAGCCCACTTAAGATCCTCTGTCCCCCTCTGTCTGCCCCTCCCCTGCTTGTGCTCTCCCCAAAATAAATAAATATTTTTAAAAAGGCATTAAACAGTCTCTATTTTTGTCAGCTGGAGGGGAGAATATTAGTCCGCCATCTTGGCCTTTAAACAAAAGGAATCTTCAATTTAAATAGTAAGCCTACATTTACTTCTCAGAAGCAGACTTGTGAACCTGTTGTTTACAAGCGCATTCTGACAAAGCCCATTCCTCAGCCTGGGGACAAAATGCAGATCTTTCATGCAGAGAGGTTATTACCAGCCTTCCACAGAAGTGAGGAAGTCAGTGCTCTTTTCCAATAAAGGAAGAGAATAATCTCTATAATTTATCTTCTTTCAAAGGAAAGCAGCTGCGAACATCTTTAAAAAATGTGCGAGCAAACCTCTGCCCAATATATTCTGTGGTCAGGTTATTAACTGAGGGAGGCCGAGGCCAGTAAATGTTCCATCAGTAGCAAAAACTTCGCATGTAACACGTAGATAGGAACGTGTTTGTGTACTGAGTGGGGAGGGGGGAGAGGGGGAGGGAGAATACCTCTGGATAACTGATTGTTTTCTTTTCTTTTTTTTTTTTTGATTGCTATGCAACTCTGGGTCTAAGACACCCTCACACCGTTCAGTCTTAGTCACGTACATCCGTAACAACTTGTATGTAAGTTTTCACTTCTTCCGTCTTTATTGTGCTCGGCATTGTGTCGAACACGACAGTGTATTATTTTATTTAATCCCTGCATTAGCCCTATGAGGGCTATTACTATATCTCTGGTACAGATGGGAAACCAGGCCCAGGGAGGCCAAATAAACAAGCAATTCGACTGGATCACACGGTGAGTAAAGTGGTGAATGCAGGGCTCACATCCAGGGCTGTGTCCCACCAAAGTCAGGCTCAGATCGCTCCACAGCTTACTCCGGTGAGAACCGAGAATCTCATTTCAATGGTCCTCCTGTTCTTCCCCAGGGCTCTGCAATCAGTCTCCCTCCCCTTTTCCCCAGCATCCTCTTGTAAGAGGGTCCTGGAGATATGACATAGAAACAACACATCCTTTTAGGGTTCTTGGGCGGCTCAGTCGGTTAAGCAACCGACTTCGGCTCAGGTCATGATAGCAAGGCTCATGGGTTCGAGCCCCGCATCGGGCTCTGTGCTGACAGCTTAGAGCCTGAGCCTGCTTCGGATTCTGTGTCTCCCTTTCTCTCTGCCCCTCCCCTGCTGACCCTCAGTCTCTCTCTTTCGGAAATAAATGTTAAAAAAACAACAAAAAAGAGAACATCGTTTGGTCTGCTGATGTGACTTCCTACACACACGTTGAAGTCTGAGAAATCAGAGAAATATATAGTTTCACAAGGAACATGGTAAGTCACTTACCCCATCATAAACAAGCGCTTTCCAGGAATGTTCTAACTTCTTCATTAACCTAAATGTAAATAGACAGAAACAAAAATGAGAATATAAAATCACTCCCATCTGGTGGATTTTCAAAGCCTTTTGTTGATTTACTTTGAAATAAATAAAGGCTTCTTCCCCAAATTACTTACCTATATGATTGCAGAATGTCAATAATGCCCATAAACAAAAGTAGTTTTTCTCCCTTATGGCTTTTAGCTGGAATGCCTCCCATTCTGTCGATAGGGCAAAAGAGAGAAGATTTTACAATATATTAGGAAGTGGACATAATTTCTAAAATAGACTAAATAAAAATGGACCACTTTAAGAATTCTGGACTTGCTTTCCTTTTCTCTTTTCTTTCTTTCTTTCCTTCCCCCCCACCCCTGGGTAAGTCTTCCTGGGAATCCAGAATGATGTACTTCCCACACAGAAGAGTGAAACCAGAACTGTCACCTCTGGACAGCTGGATGAGAAGAATCCAAACAAAAAATTCTTCCTATTTTAAAACTGCAAGCACGAATTTTCAAAGTATACTGAAATACTGCTTTTTATTTCATTTTTTAAAATGTTTATTTGTTTTTGAGAGGGAGAGAGAGAGCGCGCACAAGGGAGGGGCAGGGAGGGAGGGAGGCACAGAACCCGAAGCAGGCTCTAGGCTCTGAGCTGTCAGCACAGAGCCCAATGCAGGGCTCACACTCACGAACTGTGAGATCATGACCTGAGCCAAAGTCAGATGCTTAACCAACTGAGCCACCAAGGTGCCCCAAAACACTACGTTTTAAAAATGCAACACTTTTATATATCTACTGTGAGATTTTAAATATACAAAAGAATCCATTCCAAGGATGCCAAGGACCTCTATCAGCATTTGGTACACCTTTCCAGGGGAAACGTATGTGTATATGTCTTTATTAGCCCGCAAAAGCATTTAAGTTGGCATATTTTACAACTTGCATTTTTCATTTGCTAAACAATGTACATTTCCTCATATTCAATGCTAATACGTTTTTTAGTGGCTGTGTAGTTCACTATACTGATAGAGAATAATTGGTTTGATTGATTATTGGACATTGAGACAGATTCATAAGAGAGGAATTTTTCAAGCTTTAATACGTATGGAGCTCCTTTCTAAAGGTGAAAGATGCCTGTGATTTAGTCATTGTTGGAGACTCCCAGAAGGCAGCCCCTTAGGGCCTAGGAAAATGATGCCCTTCATTCAGTCTCCTGCACAGCTGGTAAACACGCATGACATAGTCAACCATTTCAATCGCTTTCTTTGGTTGTAGCTGTTTCTGTTAGCCAAGAAGCACTTTCTCTGTGCCAACTAATCCTGCAGTTACCATCACATCTGGCTGAGGCCAAGAGACTACATCTGCCAGGGCATAGGACCTACAACAGCAGAATCTTTTTATGTGGATAAGAGGCTCTGCATTGTGAACGTAATTCCTGTCACATGTTTGCTTCAACGCATGTTTATTCAAATTCATAGTCTCCTGTCGTGGTGCCTGTTTTGAATATGCAGTAAATAGGGGTAGAAACATTTTCAGCCGCTGTTCAAAAATGGGGCCATCTGAAACACTGAAACCGCGTGCATCAGAGAATGATAATGACCCAAAGAGCTGCTACTCCTCTAGTCATCCGCAGAGGAAGAGAAACGAAGGCTGCTTGATCCATTTTAGCACCAGATAGGAAGCCATTCTCCAAGAGCCACCAGGAAAGGAACATGACTGCATTTAATTACCTCACCGATGTGGGCTGCCCTGGCCAGGAGGGTGGGCAGGTAGGTGACCACACTTACGTGTCCGGGTTCTCTGTGATGATCCCGTCTCCTGGTTTCCCTGGACCCTGGATGGATTCCATTGCTGTCGAATAGAGGACCTTCTGCATCCCCGACCGTTTAGCATCAGGCACGTTTTGTGAGTTCTCCTCTTCCTTCTCTTTGAGGGAATGGTCCAAGATGTGGATTCCCAGCAAAAGGCTATAGTCCATGATTTTGAAGCTTTCCAGCACCTGAGTAAGAAAAAGAACCAGCAGGCCAGTCAACTGAAATGGCTCCTAAGTCTCATCTGGGGAGGATCAGAGAGCTCTAGATAAGCAGACACACGGCTGAGAGAGGAAGAATCAAAATAAAAACATTTGAGGCTGTTATTAGGTCCTGTTTGGTAAGGATTATCACAATGGCTCCAAGACGATATTTTTTATACAAATTTAAAGGAAGCACATCTTTTCCTAACCCTTCATAAATGTTTCAACATTTACTGAAAACTTCCCACGGGCCAGGTTCTAAGTAGGTCACCTTGGATTCAACCCTCACACCTCTTTGAGTTAAGTACTATTATTGTCTCTATCTTACAGATGAACAAAGCGAGACAGAGAGAGAGAGAGGAAGTGATTTGCTCAATATCGCACACTTCATGAGTGGTGCTGTCGGGATAGGAACCCGGGTAGGCAACTCCAGCAGCCACACTCTTCAGCATGAGGAGCACAGACACCAACAGCTACTGGTCTCTAGAAGCCTGCAACCTCCTCAGCGTGAAGACTCAGCCGGAATGTGTTTTTGTTTGGATTCTGTTCTCCCAATCTTGACCTTGCTGGGGTTCGGTGGTCTCCTTTGGAAAGCATGTCTTTCAAAGCTGCCATTCGGTTCTCTGTACAACTGTTTTTAAACTTTTTAAAACGTGTTTATTGATTTTTGAGAGAGAAGAGAGAGCGAGCGAACACGAGTGGGGGAGGAGCAGAGAGAGAGAGAGAGAGAGAGAGAGAGAGAGAGACCCACATAAAATCCAAAGCAGGCTCCTGGCTCCGAGCTGTCAGCACAGAGCCTGACACGGGGCTCGAACCCACGGACCGCGAGGTCATGACCTGAGCCGAAGTTGGACGCTCAACTGACTGAGCCACCCAGGTGCGCCCCCTGTACAAGTGTTTTTAAAAATTAGGATCTCAAAAGCACCTGGGTGGCTTAGTTGGTTAAGCGTCAGACTCTTGATCTGGCCCAGGTCATGATCTCATGTTTGTGGGATTGAGCCCCGCATCAGGCTCTGTGCTGACAGCATGGACCCTGCTTGGGATTCTCCCGCTCCCTTTCACTCTCAAAATAAACAAATAAGCATTTAAAAAAATTAAAAATAAATAAAAATAAAAGTAGCAGATGCCGCCAGACAAAGGAGGTAGAGGTGCTCTGACAGGAAAATGGCGGGAGGTAAGGTCAAGGGGAGAAGCAGTCAACACGGCTTCCCAGCGTAGGTGGGGCTCTGACAGTCAGGATGCCTCCTTAGTGGAGGAAAAGTATTCAGGAGTGCATGAAAATGGGGCATTTTCCTCCATGATAAAGTTCTTCTCCTTGTGCTTTGTACATGAATCTCCTGTACAGCAGGGTTTTAAATGCCTGGCGTTTCTCACACAAAGCTGTTTAGGAAATCAAAAAAGCCCAGAAATTAAGCCAAGCCTGCATGGCAGAACAACATGATAATCTGTCACTGTACCCTAGTTAGGAACCGCCTCTGAGGATCAGAGTCTATAGTCATTGTTTAACCAGAGACAGAATACGCAGCATTTCTAAGGCTTCTCATTCCCCCTCGGCCCAGCTGCTTTTTGATCAGACATTTATGATACAGGGAACAGGGGTCGAGCCCGAGGATTCAAACACCTGTGGCTGCCACTTCATGAATACCATCTGTCACGGGATTTGTGAACTATGGCACAGGAGGCCTTCCAGAAATACGGTTATCCCTGGGTCTCGTACATCTTTGCCATCAATGAGGAAGAATGAAAGGGGCTGTACATGAGCATCGATTATTCAGAGTATCAATTGTTCATCTTACGGTTTACTAAATTAAGAAAGGAGGCAGGCAAGGGGCACCTGGGTGGCTCGGTCGGTTAAGCGTCTGACTTTGGCTCAGGTCATCATCTCACGGTTTGTGGGTTCGAGCCCCGCATCGGGCTCGGTGCTGACAGCTCAGAGCCTGGAGCCTGCTCCGGATTCTGTGTCTCCCTCTCTCTCTGTCCCTCTCCCACCTGCGCCCTGTCTCCCTCTGTCTCAAAAATAGATAAACATTTAAAACAAAAATTAAAAATAAATAAATAAAAAAGAAAGGAGGCAGGCAAGAGCTGAGAGGAAAATCTTACTATTTTAGAGGTTTCGGCCATGGAACTTTATAACCCAAGAGATCAGAGAGTGGCCTGACAGCAGTGTGGACCGAGCCTCCCTACCCTAAGAAGAAATGGAGGCCAAGATTGGAGGAGGCGGGAAGGGTGGCAGGAAAAGTTCCTCACCACTGACCCAACGCGTGAGCCTCGGACTCACTGGTCGGTTCCCCACGGAGGTTTATCGGTGCCTTACGCCCCCACACGCTGGCACGGAGCCACATAAGCAAACAAGACAGTTCTGCATCACGGTTGCCAAGGACCCAGCCTCTTGAAGAGAAACCCTGACAGATCCTGGATGCTTTCTTCAGACAGCAACAAGGGCACAAGGTCCTCGGGCTTTGCAATTCTCAACCACACCGCAAGGATGGCTGGGGACAGTGCCCACCCACGTGGCATCACAGACCTTGCACGGCAATCGCCACCAGTCTTCCCACTGACATCTGTCAGCGCGCACGCGTCCGGGGGCAGGACATAAAAGGTAAAGAGTGTGGCCCAGGCAGCTTACATCACCCCCCTCTGCCTGCTTCCTCCTCTATAAAGTGGTGACAATAATGTTATATACTGTATGGGGTGCTTTGTAAAAATTCAACACGGACATGCAGAGGAAGAGCCTAGGAACATTCCGGGTACAAAGAAAATGCCGAATTAACTGCTTGCAATCGTCATCCTGATTTCAAGTCATAGTGACTCATTGCTCACACTAGTGTCAGAGATGACAGACGTCATCTAGGAAGTAAACGCCCTTAACCTTACACTTCTGAAAATAAAAATGTACAGAAAGCCACCGAAAATACAACTGTGCATTCAGCCTGCTCACCAGCGCCCTTGTGGGCCTTGTCAAAAGTTCTGGGTTGAAGGTCGATGAGGAAAAGAACGGCAATTCTGGTCAATGGGTATAAGGCGATGGCCGCACGATCCGTCGGGGGGGAAGAGTCCTGATTTCAGCGGGCAAAAAATCACAGCCTCATGCCCGGCACAGCCCCCGAACTACCCACTGGTAAAGGTCCCATCAGGGCGGCAAACTGGCTTCAAAAGCAAGTGCTCATCAGACCGCGAGACGACGGTGTGAATGTTCCTGGCGGGCATCCAGAGAGGTAAACTGAGAGGCGGGAAAATGGAAAGGTAATCTTGACACCATCATCTTTCTTTCTTTGTCCCTGCAGAGCATCCACAAGTTAGCTGGGCCTGTTCAAAAGCTTTCCTTATGAAACATTTTTTCTTATATTTTCAATGCCACGTACAACCTATACAGTTTGGTTTGTACTTCCAGTCACTTCTCTTGCCTCAGGACAGGCCAAAGAGGACACGTGCACTTTCTAAGTGACGCAAAGTCAAGCTGGGGTCCAATTTGAACCCCTGATGCTGTAAGTGGCCAGGTATCTATCCGGTTTACTTAAAAAAACAAATGAAAACAAGCCTCAAGGGAGAATTAACTAAGAAAAAGCTACATGTAAATTTTAATTAAAAAAATTTTTTTTAACGTTGATTCATTACTGAGAGACAGAGACACCGCGTGAGTAGGGGAGGGGCAGAGAGAGGGAGACACAGAATCCGAAGCAGGCTCCAGGCTCTGAGCTGTCAGCACAGAGCCTGACTCGGGGCTCGAACCCACGAACCGTGAGATCATGACCTGAGCCGAAGTCGGACGCTCAACCGACTGAGCCACTCAGGCGCCCCTACACGTAAATTTTTAAAAGTGAATCATTTTTCCCTGTACTCCTAAACTGGATTGTTGGGAGTCCCTGAAGGACCCTGAACTGTCTGGAGGAGGCCAGGCTCCTGCTTTCAGAATGAAAGGCTTAAAAAAAGATAAGTTCTATTCCCATGTGTGGGAAGTTGGCCATGATAGTTACATCACGGGTTAAAGTCACCACTTATATAAAAAAAAACGTTAAGGAAGGAAAAGATAAATACGCAGGCATGTATTTTAAGTCAAATTCAAAAACTTCCGTAATGAAAAATCCTGGGAACAGATTTTAGTCATGTGCATTGCAGACCCACATCAATTAGGAACAAAGTCGTTGTTATGCATATCCTCCTGCTTCCTTAATTAAAGGAATCAAATATATCTGCCAAAATCTTAGCATGTGTGGGCTTTGAGAGTGTGCAACATTCTGCAACAGGACAGACACCCATCAGTCAAGTCTGTCACTCAGGCGCATTTTTTTTTTTTTTTTTTCCAGAATGTTTGCCTGACCTGGCTGTCGCTGGGGGATCCTGCGCCCGTGTGGTTGCTGTGCAAAACTCAGGCTGCAATGCAAACACAGGTGCTTTTCTGTCTAGCTTTGGCGAGACTTTACCTCCCCACTTGTAAAAAGAAGAAAGCAGGACTGATTTCACAGACGCGTGTAAAAATGAAATCAAGACGGAGTATCGTTAACGCTTTTATTGCCAAAGTCAGATTGGCTTCCCCCTTCTTTCCCAAGGACTGTTTTAAGGCGATAATAATACTGGAAGATAGTAAAAAAAGTCAAGGTCGAAGCAGCATCCTGAGGACGGCAGCAAAACTATCTGTTCCTGAAGAAAGCACCTTCTCCGTGTTCTCACGGCTGGTGACAGGTGGGGACTGCTCTTAATTCACATGCGGTTTCTGGAGGCCTGGTGACATGGTGTGGGAAACGTCCTAATGCAGAATGACAGGCACTTCTGTCCTCTTCTCGTGGCCACATGTGACAAAGACTGCCTGGTCCTCCTCTTTCGATTCCACCTGCTGTGCCCCACTCCCCCCCCCTCCCCCGCCATGCACTGTGTTCTGTCCCCCTGCTACGAGGAGTGACAGCAGCTGCACGGTGGTTAAGACTCTGTGCTCTGGGGGCAGGTGGGCTGGTTGACCCATGGCTTCCCCACTCGTTCGCCCCCGGGGCAAAGTATGGACTGTGCTGGGCCCCGTTTCCTCATCTGCAAGAGAGAGATCATGGGAACTCCAGCCTCACGGAGTTACTGCGAAGACTGAGCTAATCCACGTCGAGTCTTAGGACAGCAACTGGCATACAAAGGGTGCCCGATAACTGTTAGCTGTTACCGTTGCCGTTCATCCCCTGCCCGTGCAATCATCCGGGCTGACCACGCCCCCTGGAATCTCCACGTGCCCTCAGCTCTTGTTCTTTGCCTTCCCGTCTGTCTTTCCTTTGGATCATGATCCCAAGTCCCGACTTCCTCTGGATCATCCGCAGGACAATGATCCAAAGATGTTCACTGAAATTCTCTCAACATTCTTCTCCTCTGCTTCTCAGCGGCGACATTCATGGGCTCCAGACTCGACTAGAAGTGAGTGACTAGTGTTGTCCCAGGCACGATGACGTTGCCAGGACTTCAGAGCTAAGTAAAATAGACAACAATACCATCCTCAAAATCACACAAACCCCAATTACAGGTTGGAATAAGGCCTGGAAGAAAACAGTCAGGAAACCGTAGAGATACCCCACATAAAGGGTGCCTGTTGTTGACTAAAGGGTTTCAATAGCTTGGATAAGAGACGATACTTAGGCTCCACAGCAATTAGTTTGTGACCTGACTAGCTGAAGCAATCCTGAAAAAAGAAGAACAAAGCTGAAGGCAGCACACTTCCGGATTTTAAGATATTGCTACAAAAGTGTAGCCATCAAAACAGAATGGTACTGGCACAAAAACAGATAGATCAGTAGAACAAAATAGACAGCCCAGAAGGAAACCCACGCCTATGTGGTCAATTAATCTATGACAAAGGAAGCAAGAACTTACAACTGGGGAGAAAGACAGTCTCTTCAATAAAAGGCGCTGGGAAAACTGGACAGCTACGTGCAAAAAAATAAGACTGGACTGCTTTCTCATACCATATGCAAAAATAAACTCAAAACGGATTAAAAGACCTAAATGTGAGACTGGAAACCACAAAAATCCTAAAGAGAGCACAGGTAGTAAGTAATTTCTCTGACATCAGCCATAGCAACATTTTTCTACGTGTCTCTCCTAAGGCAAGGAAACAAAAGCAAGATTCAACTACTGGAACTATATCAAAATAAAAAGCTTTTGCAAAGCAAAGGAAACCATCAACAAAACAAGAAGGCAACCTACTGAATTCGAGAAGGTACCTGCAAATGACATATCCAATAAGGAGTTAATATTCGAAATATACGAACTTACACAACTCAAGACGAAAAACCAAAACTCCAACTAAAAAATGGCCAGAGGACCTGAATAGACCATTTCTCCAAAGACGCCATACAGATGGCCAAGAGACACATAAAAAGATGCCCAACATCAGTGATCATCAGGGAAATACAAATCAAAACCATAATGAAATACTGCCTTACGCCTATCAGAATGGCTATAATAAAAAAGACAAGAGGGGTGCCTGAGTGGCTCTGTAGGTTAAGCATCTGACTGTTGGTTTTGGCTCGGGACACGATCTCATGGTTTGTGGGTTCAAGCCCCATGTCCGGCTCTGTGCTGATGGTGCTGAGCTTGCTTGGGATTTTTTTTCTCCTTCTCTCTCTCTGGGCCTCCTCTGATCTCTCAAAATAAATAAACTTAAAAAATAAAGACAGGAAATAACACGTATTGGTGAGGATGCGGAGAAAAGGGGACCTGCGCGCATTGCTTGTGGAAAGGCAAACTGGTGTAGTCACAATGGAAAAAAGTATGGAAGTTCCTCAAAAAATTAAAAATAGAGGGGCACCTGGGTGGCCCAGTCGGTTAAACATCTGCCTTTGGCTCAGGTCGGGATCTCACGGTTCATGACTTTTGAGCCCCACATGGGGCTCTCTGCTCTCAGCACAGAGCCCACTTCAGATCCTCTGTCTCCCTCTCCCTCTGCCCCTCCCCTGATCTTTCTCTCTTGCTCTCAAAAATAAGTAAAAACATTAAAAAAATAGAAATGCCACATGATCCAATAGTGCCCCTACTGGGTATTTACCAAAAGACAATGAAAACACTCATTCAAAAAGGTATCTGCACCCCTATGTTTAGTGCAGCGTTATTTACAATAGTCCAGGTATGGAAGCAACCTAACTGTCCACTGAAAGACGAATTTAGGATAAGATGCATATGCGTATATGCACGATGAAATATCATGCAGCCATAGAAAGGATGAGATAATGCCATTTGTGATAACAGAGACGGACCTGACGGGTATTCCGCAAAGTGAAACAAGTGACAGAAAGATACCACATGATTTATTTCATATGTGAAATTAAAAAACAAAAAAAAGAAGAAACAAAAGGGAACTCATGATTGCCAGAGAGAAGGGGTAGGGGGAAGGGCAAAATGGGGGAAGGGGGGGTGGGGCAGACACAGGCTTCCAGCTGTGGGATGAACAAGTCACCAAAGGCACAGCACGGGGAACAGAGTTGACGGTATGGTGATAGCTTGGATGGAGACAGATGGCAGCTGTACTTGTGAGCACGGCCTAATGTTTACACTTGTCCAATCACTACGTGCCACACCTGAAATGAATGTAACATCAGCTCCAATCAAATTAAAAAAAACTTTTTTTTTTTTAAGAGAAGATACCTGAACGCAGATGGCAGCAGGGGAGTTCGAGGGAGAAGTGGAAAAAAAGTGAGCATCTTTTAGGGGGTCACGTCCAGCTGTCACCTCTCTACAGACAATTCCTAAGATCTTTTCTTTAGGCCAAACTCACTCCTGAGCTCAGCCCTGCGTATTTGCATTGGGCTTCTGGACATTTGGAAACTTCTATGCAACTGCCTTGCTATAACCGTAAAGGCTTATTTTTCCCCCAAAGCCGTTCTTTCCCCTACTTTTTTTTTATTCAAAATCATTCTGATGTGGGTTTCAGACTCCCTGACTCCTTCTCTTTTCATTAAGCTGCCTAGTCCTGCAGCTTCTAATTGGAACATTCCTTTGTGCTAATGCTTTGACTTCAACTTCTCTTTCCTCTACCTTCCCATGGATTCCCGACCACCCCCGTCACTTGACCAGGTCAAAAACCTGCAGTCTCTCACCATCACTCAGGTCCTTGTGACTGAAGGTCCTTGTGACGGTGGCCCCAGCCAACAACTGCCTATCCCATACTTAAGATCTGTACTGACATATCTTCCAGGCTGGTCAAGCTGAAATCCCTTAACTACCCATAAATGTGCCCTAAAGATGTAACCCCTGATAGCACTGCTAATGCTGTGTCTTCTGGAAGGTCCTTATTATCTTTTCAAATCTTCCTGGTTCTTCAAAGCCTATCTCAACTCTTTTCTTCCTGAAAATTATACTCACGATCTCCATAAAACATGGAGAACACATCTCCCCTCTGAAAAATGAAGCACACTGTCAGTGGCCCTCTATGGAACCACGCTTGATCGTATCCGTATTTTTCCTATCATACGTATCAGACTGTTCCGCCCACCAAGGGCTTCTTTTGCCTTGTGGTCCCTGATGTGCAACCTGATCATAGCAGAAATGTGTACTTTTTATCGTGCTATCCACGTGAGCCAGCAACAGAAAACCAAAATATTCACTAAGAATCTACAGTACTACATCTTATAACTCCGACATAAGAATTTGATATTGCATTTCGAGATGATAATGCTTGTGAAAAATCCTCAGTACTAAAAGTATTTACTGTGATTACATGCTATGTGTTGTCAGAAGAATAAAGGCCACAGTGTTTTCAAACCTACGGACGCCAGAGGTATTTATAAACACAAGTGAGGGGGTTGGGGCAGGGGGGCTGCTACTTAACAAGCAGACCTTATTTATTTATTTAATGTTTCATTTATTTTTGAGAGAAAGTGTCAGAATGCGAGTGAGGGAGAGGCAAAGAGAGAGGGAGATACAGAATCCGAACCAGGCTCCAGGCTGTCAGCACAGAGCTCAAATGCGCGGCTCGAACTCAAGAACTGCGAGATCATGACCTGAGCCGAAGTCGGATGCTTAACTGACTGAGCCGCCCAGGCGCCCCACAAGGAGACCATGTTTAAATCCTAATCCAAACTAACCCAACTGTTTCTGAAACTATTAGAGGTTTCAGGGGGTCCTGGGTGACTCAGCTGGTTAAGCGTCTGGCTCTTGATCTCAGCTCAGGTCTTGGTCTCAGGGTCATGAGTTCAAGTCCAGTGTTGGGCTCCACCCTGGGCGCAGAGCCAACTTTAAAAAAAAGAAAAGAAATTTGAATACTGACAAGTAAGAATTAACTAATTTTGTAAAGGTACGATAATGGAATTATAGTTGTTTTTTTTTTTTTTTTTTTTAGAAAGGAGTCTTTAGTTTTTAGGGATTCTTAATGTTTGAATCAAATAATGGGATACCCAGAACATGCTTCAAATTCTGGGAGGGGTGGGGGCAGGAGGCAGTGAGATGACACAAGATTGGCCAGAGTTGAAAATTCCTGAAGCTGGGTACAGGGAACATAGTGGTTCTTCATGCGTTCTGTCCCCTTTTGTGTATATTTGAATTTTTCCTTTTTTTTTTTTTTTCAACATTTATTTATTTTTGGGACAGAGAGAGACAGAGCATGAACGGGGGAGGGGCAGAGAGAGAGGGAGACACAGAACCGGAAACAGGCTCCAGGCTCTGAGCCATCAGCCCAGAGCCCGACGCGGGGCTCGAACTCACGGACCGCGAGATCGTGACCTGGCTGAAGTCGGACGCTTAACCGACTGTGCCACCCAGGCGCCCCTATTTGAATTTTTCAAAAGGAAAGTTTAATTTACTGAGGTGCTTAGGTGAAATACATTTTATTTTTTATTTGTTTTTGAGACACACAGAGAAAGAGAGCACGCACAAGTCGGGGAGGGGCAGAGAAAGAGGGAGAGAGAGAATCCTGATGTGGGGCTTGAACCCACGAACCATGAGATCATGACCTGAGCGGAAGTTTTGGGCGCTTCAGCAACTGAGCCACCCGGGGCAGCCCTAGGTGAAATGCATTTATATTCCGTGTGGACTTCGCTTACTACTATCTCGGCTGGTGGCAGGTAGAGAGGGCACAAAGATGAAAATTAATTATCTGGGATCCTAACAGCAGGAAACTTGCTATGTTTGCTCCTCACCTCACTTGCTCACTCACTGATGGAAGGTCTACAGAATAACCAAGTCAACAAAATGTGGAGCTGACGGGAAGGTGTATCAAAGGCCCCGAGTGATGTTCCCCCCCCGGCCTATAGTCTCGCACTCGAATAAAGAATACGTGACTGGCAGAAACACTCGTGTGAATTTCAACAACATAAGACAACTGAAGGTAGTCTCCTGTAGCTTTTACGAAAGTAGACATTCCTGGACGCCCTGGTTTAGGGAACAATGAACCCGAGGGTCTGTCGTTCCATGCAAAGTAGGTCCCTTGGAGTACGGCTTCTGAATTACCTGTACGTGCAAGTCAGTTAAAGCTGAATACTGCCTTTGACATTTAATTTAATTTCCTCAATAAGGCTCGGAGTGCGCTTTGCTAATACAATAAAAAGAAAAAAGTAGGCTGTGACAAGCTCTTCAATTTTGGCGGGGAAGCCAGACTGAAATAAATATTCAATCCTCAGCCTGCTTACGGCAATGATGTGTTTTGCACGGTGTCTAATGCGGTGATCTAGGCCTCTGGGCTGTGCTTGATTAACACGTACCACTGCTTTCTGTGCTCACGTGAAACGCCTGCAATACTCAAAGTGTATTTTATAGGCATCAGAGATAGCCATGTACCATTTTAAAAGATGATATATGACCACATATACAGTCATATCTATATACCAACTTCGATTTTGGGTGAATTTGGGTTTTTTCTTCATAGATACTTTGTTTCCACAACTAAAGATGCCTTAACCAATTATTTTGTAAACACATTTAGAAATTGTGGTTTATATACACAATGGAATACTACGTGGCAATGACAAAGAATGAAACGTGGCCTTTTGTAGCCACGTGGATGAAACTGGAGAGTGTGATGCTCAGTGAAATAAGTCATCCAGAGAAAGACAGATACCATATGTGTTCACTCTTATGTGGATCCTGAGAAACTTAACAGGAACCCATGGGGGAGGGGAAGGAAAAAAAAAAAAGAGGTTAGAGAGAGAGAGAGCCAACGCATAAGAGACTCTTAAAAACTGAGAACAAACTGAGGGTTGATGGGGGGTGGGAGGGAGGGGAGGGTGGGTGATGGGTATTGAGGAGGGCACCTGTTGGGATGAGCACTGGGTGTGGTATGGAAACCAATGTGACAATAAAGTTCATATTTAAAAATAAAATACAAAAAAAATAAAAATGGAAAAAAAACCCCTAATGTATTAAAACTGCCAAGCCCTTCTGATTATCTATCTTCTGGGCACTGGGCCAGCTGCTCAAGGAGACTCACAAACCACACTTACCGCACGTTTCCACACCTACTTCAATGCATGAGGTGAGATTCCCGGATCCTCATCATGAGCTACTACAGTCTTCCTCTTCTCCGGGTAAAGGGGAAAAAGTACCCCCCGCCTTCCCTCTCTCTGCTCACTCAAATGGACAAGGAGAGGGAAGAAAAATGGGAGGACATGTCTGCCATAAATAAGCACTTGATGGTTTGCACTTAAACTGTAAACTCTACGCTCCTTAAAGGTAAGGACCATAGTCTATTCATTTTTTGTTTTTTGTACCCACAGACTTCACACAGAGCCTTAGGCAGAGCAAGAATTCAGAACTATTTGCTGAATGCCATGGGATTAATTCAGTAGGGAGGTGACAAAGGATTTGTCAAATGAGATGCCGGTGTGGTCTGGTGTCAGGGAAATCAAGCCAGTCCCTGCTCTGAGATCACAAAAGGTTCCACGGGGCAGGAGGAGTCTTGGGTTTGGGAAAGTCACCTTTGGCGGTGAGCAACTCACAGCCTAAAAGAACACCCAATGCATGCTTAGAGGGCGAGTTTGGAGAAGGGACAGAAAACCCTGCAAGTTACAGAACGTCTCTGGGGTCTTGAGGTATTACAATTTAGTTTTTAAAATAGTAGCATGTGCACGGTCACAACTGAAGAACGTCTAAGAGGGCGACTCAATGCCACATTCCACGGAGCACGAGTGTGATGATTTGAGAGCGAAAAACAAAATACAGAAAGTTAAAGAGCTTGAGGCAATGTTCTTGTCTCCATGTATCACCAAGCGATAGAAACTCCAATGGTGTTTCCCTAAAAAAATGGAGGAATGAAAGAGGGATGGCTTACACCTGCCCGGAGAGAGAGAGAGAGCTCAACTCTAAACAAGGAGACTATTTAAACTGCGGAGGTGACCGAACGAGAAGAGACGGAAACATCATTAAATGTGTAAGCTTACGTTTGTGGAGGTGGGTTCTAGTGAGCAAGTGTAGTGGAAAATTAAAAAAAAAAACAAACAACTCGACTTTCCCCTGCACATCTGAGCGTAGAGAAGGAAATCTGCAACCTGGGATCACTGCTTTCGTTGTTCTGTGAAGATGAGGCTGTTGCCTTTTTTTTTTTCCCCCTGAAATTGCAAATAATCTAGAAAGAAGGTGGGGAGCTGTTTCGGAGAGAGGACCATCAGCGGATGTCTAATCTCTACCTCCTGAGGATGCACGTCATTGTCTGAAGCCAGATTAGCAGGTGCGTGAGAACGAGAACTTGGGGAGCAGAGTGCTGGCGTCCAGCACGTTTGGTTTTGGAAACGGCTGGAGCCGGCCGGACGGGGACAAACGGGCAAAGTTTACACACGAGGTCTTCGTGTGGAGAAACGAAGGGAGGAAGTCAGCGAGACACGGACTCCAAGCAGGCTCGCATTCAGGTTTGGGCACCGGTATTTAAGGTAACCATCAGGGTTTAACTTCCCTGCATCCTGAAGAGCTATGGGCAACCGACGTGTCCAGGGGCAAACGCACCCCCTTTGGAAACGGGTTTTTTGAAGCAGACATGTAGGAAAGGGCACAGGTATGTCCGTCTGAAATAAAAAGTTGAAATTTAATCCATAAACTCATAAATAACAGATTGTTCTTGGCCACCTCACGCTTGTGGGGGAGGCAGAAATTCCTCGCCAGGCAGGAGGGCAGAATTTCAAGGGATGAAAGGGAGGAGAGAAGAGTTCTACTCGCCTGATCAAAGCACTACATTAAAAAATGTCTTTGAAGGAAGAACACTGGTGACATCAAAGGAACATTCACTTGCAGGGGAGGGGGCCAGATGGAAAGTGTTGACTGCCGCTGACGGGGATGAGCAGCTATTTACGTGAGCCAAAGCCTCTCAGAAGTCAGCATGTGCTTGTCTTCTTGGAAAGCACTGGAACTAGGACGTGGCTCAGGAAGTACCTTGCCTTTCACAAGGCCGTCACGTGGGCCCCGGGTTCCTGCAGCAGTGTGGGGACTCAGCACGGATGTCAAACGAATAGAATAAAGTCCCGCCGAAATCAAACCGATTTCCCCCTTTGGAAGTGTTTCTACTTGCTGAGGTGAAGGTTTCCGGGAGGAAGACAAGATCACGTGTGATGGGTGCACAGCAAGCTGGGTAACATGCCACGAGAGAGTTCTGAGCCATTTTCTAAACTTTGTGACATTTTCCCAGACCTTGGAAACTCTCGAACGCTCCTTCAGCCCTTGCAACTCCGTCCATCACCAAATTCCAGAAGTTTCTCCTAAGCTATGGAGCTTCTCAGCACCATTTTAGAAGCCACTAGGGTTTGCTGTCCTTTGTCTCCTTTGGTTTGAGCGTTGACAGTCCTGCTTTACTTCACACGGTCATCCATGTGACTGACTCATGCTGGAATCCACAACCGGATCCACACTGGCCAACCTCAAAGGCTTTCCAGACCCATCTTCAAAGGCAGAGTTGCTACGGTCATGTCCCCCTGAGGTCACTTCCCCTTCCGGCTGTGGCTGTCCTCAGGCTTCCCAGGATTCCCAGTGGGGACATTTCCTTCACTCTCCTTCCTCCCCGCGGATATTTTGCGAGTCCTTCCATTCGGGAACCTACCTTGACCTTACCTCTACATTCACGGTCAACTAGAAAATCAAAGACAGGCAGGTTCTTTGCACACCCGAGCAGAAAACCCTAATATACTAGACATGGCAGCATTCCATTTCATAAGCCCAAGGACTTCTGCTTCTATTAAGTTGAACTGTTATATATTTCTATTTCTGCGTGACAAGGAACTTAAAACGAAAGCTGGTTAGGCACAGAACCACCACCGCCATATGTCGGGGATACTTAAATTCTCTCATTTTAGGTGATCTCTCAGGCAAAGGAAAAGGAGTTTACGTAGGGGCGAGGAAGATGCTTTCAGCCTCCTATTTTTCTTCTGTAGAAATTTTTACAAGGCTCCATTTGGTTTGAAGGGAGGGTAAAAACAAACACTGGCTTGAAAATCCTGCCATTTCTGCTGGCAGTCGAGGAGCATTCTTGAAAGCTGCTCACGCAGGACCCAACAGCACATCGAAAGCCTCGTCTCCCTCTCCACACGAGGCGAAAAACAATCTTTGTCAAACCACCTACTTCGCTGTAACTGTCACGTTTCTCAGAAAGAAGTCCTGCTCTTCAGTCAATCGGATTTGACGCACAGGCATGTTGGTAACAGTTGGGAGGTGTTAACGGGCTTGATTACACTTTCCGTTAAACTTTTAAAATTAAATGTTTGGGCTCCTGATTTTATTTTCTGTTCCTCGGTCACTGTTCTCCTCGCTCCCTCCTTCGGTGAAGAAGGTCGCACGTTAACCCACTGCCCTGTCCAAACCGAGTTCTCTGCGTTCGTAGCGTCTTTTCTCTACAGCACCTTTCCCACCAGCTCTGCGTTGGAGCGGGAAAACTGTCACCGTGCACTTGAAGCCCACCCACCCTCTTCAAACCCGTGGTGGGACTTACGGTTTTCATTTTAGCAGATGTTCCCCTTTGGTACCTAGAGGCTCCTTATGGAGAGCACACTGGTAAGAGGGCCTGGGTCTGGAGTCAGAGATGCCTGTGTGTGAGCTGGGACCCAGAACGTGAGCTCTGGGGACCCGGGAGGTGTCACCTGTCCCCTATCTCCATTTCTCCATGGCACTCACTTATGCCACAGGGCCATGGGGAGGCTCGACGAGAACCCACCTATAATTAATACGAAGCAAGTCCACAATCAATGTCAACTGGTCCAACCTGCAGACACAATGAGCCTTGAAAATGGCTTGAAATCCAGGAGATAGGATGTCAAGTACGTATCCTGTGCATGTGTTTTCGGATTACGTATTACGGATGATGTGTTCTAAAGGCTCAGCTACTTCAGTATCTGCACGTTGCATCTAAGATGGGACCCTGCCTCCACCAAAAACTCGAGCAGCTGGTTTTGCAAGTATTGAGAATTATTTGTCTGGCTCAAGGTGAGGTACCCCCAAGTTGGCAGAAAGTCAAGAACAGCTAGAGAAGAAAAGCAATACAATGCAATGACTTCTGTAGCTTCCCCAGAACTCTCTCGTACTGACCATTTTCCCCCTTCTCCCGCTGCCAACAGAAGCTCCCTGCCATCATCCACCTGCATCGTGGCGGACCTGGGGCCACCAGCAAAAGCCTGAGCAGACATCAACCCCTTTCCAGGGCTGATGAACAGGTGTGGTGTTGTCTTAAATTGGGACATCAGGCACCACCCTCAAGAAACTGTTATCTCTAAGGCTTTCCCAAAAGACCAACATGGGGCCAAGTGCTGTTTTGTTAGGTGGTTTAAGGGTAACAAAATGAAGTCATACAGCTCCTGTTCTCCCAAAGGGCAGATTTTAGTGGGCAAACATTAAACACACACCGAAGCAATTACAGAATAATTGAGAAATATCCATGGCTATCGCATAGATCTAGATGAAGTCCTGTGAGCATTCAAAGTCTCGGAGAAAGGCTTATTACTAGAAACACACGTGGCCAAGTCCTGTGCCTCAGGCTCTCCTTCTTAGGAAACTCTACTGATCAACCACTCAACTTAACTGTAAGTTTTTCAGCTTCCTTTTTCGCCACTGTTTCCTGCATCTCCGAACGGCCTCCTTACTGGGTTTATCTTTTGTTTTGCCGGAGCATATACTCAAGCAATTCTTAAACGAGAGACTTAAACACACACCTACCAGAATAGCTAACATAAAAAAATACGGAAGACAGCGAACGCAGGAGAGGATGAAAAGAAATGAGATCATACGCTGCTGGTGGGGATGTAAAAGGGTAGAGGCTCTCTGGGAAAGAGCATGGCAGTTCCTTGCAAAAGTGAACACGTGCTTACCATGTGACACAGCAGATGCACGGGGCACTTCTGCCGGAGAAATGAATAACGCTTATGTAAAAACCTGCAAGGAAATGTTCACGGCACCCGTTTTTTTTTTTTTTTTTTTCAATAATCAAACACTAGAGAAAAACCCCAGGTTCTTCAGCAGGTGAGTGGTTAAACGGCGGTATATCCGCACCATGAAACATCACTCAGCAATGAAAAGGGGCAACTATTGATATACACAGTAACTTGGATGGATATGCGGAGTGAGAAAAGCCAATCTCGGAAGTTACATCCTGGATGACCTCACTTACGTGGCATTCTTGAAAGGACAAAATTACGGAGAGAGAAAACAGATTGGCGGTTGCAAGGGGTTGGGAGGGGTGGGGGGAGGGCGGTGGCTCCAGTTATATCTAAAAGGGTAGCAGGAGGGATCTCTGTGAAGGAACCTTTCCGTACTTAACTGTGGCCGTTAAGTCAATCTATATATGCACAGAATTGCATACAACCACATACACACATGCCCACCTACAGATACACGCAAGAGTGCATCTGAAACTAGTAACATCTGAAGAAGGTCAGTGGACAGAACCAATGTCAACTTCCTGGTTTTGATGTTACACTAAGGTCATACAAGATGTTACCACTGGGGAAACCAGGTGGGGAGTAGATGCGATCTCTCTGTGTTATTTTTTCCAACTACATGTGAATGTACAATTATCTCAAAGTAAAAATTTCTGTAAAAGAGGGTTTATAAGTAGAAACCTTTTTTAAGTCCCTGAGAACGTGATAATGTCTTTATTCTCACAAGGAAATCTGGCTTGGCCAGGCACAGACATCTAGGTCCAAAATTATTTTCTCTGACACCAGAGCGTGGAAGGCACTGTTCTACTATTTCCCAGGGACCTTTATGATTCTTTCCAGCTCAAACAATCTTTGATTCTAGGAGTTGGTTTTATTTATTGGTTCACCAACATTGACTTTGCCTTGTGTTTATATTGCAATGCTATCAAAACAATAATAGCATACAGAGCAAAACTTATAATCTAAAACAATGGAGCAAATCCAATACATCATGGGATTAGAGTGTTTGTAAAACAGAATTTGAAAGACGGTGACTTTATTTATGCCTTTTTTGGGGCAAGTAATCTTTCAAGAAATGGTACAGAGATGTGGAGTTGGTGATATTCCTGTACCTAACAAAAATAAGGTCTTTATATAAGACCATATATATGTGTGTGTGTGTATATATATATATATATATATATATATATATATGTATACACATATATATACACATATATGTACATGTATATACATATATATTCCTTCTTATATAGTTCTTATATATATGAGGAATAAGCATTTTTTTCCTTTTTTATTTGAAACAATTTTTTACCGAAAAAATTTTTTAGTGTTAATTTACTTTTGAGAGACAGACACAGAATATGAGCAGGGGAGAGGCAGAAACAGAGGGAGACACCGAGTCTGAAGCAGGTTCCAGGCTCTGAGCTGTCGGCACAGAGCCTGATGCGGGGGTCGAACTCACGGACTGTGAGATCATGACCTGAGCTGAAGTCAGACGCTCCACTGACTCAAGCCACCCAGGTGTCCCAGCATTTTTTCCTCTTTAATGATAACTGGGAAGGTGACCGATATAAAAAAGAAAGAAAAAAAACTGTGTACACTAAGTGTAAAATCTTAAGGCTGAACAAAATTACAGCTGGGGGGTAAGCAGTAGCCATAATGCGAAACTAAGTAGTATAGAAAATAAGCTACTTGGTAACCCAAGCAAACGTGCCTATAGCTGAGAAGAACCTGATTTGCAAATTTAGACCCACACATAGTTAGACGGATCCCACTCTGCACATCAAAAAGTCTCAGTATTCTTAAGACTGGCTTCATTAAATTCTGAAAACCTATTAATATTTATGGTGACAGCCATTTGTGTGAAAAAAGAAAATTGGTTCCACACTATTTAAAAATCAATAACTTTGCCGCTCAACAAAAAATGACAATAAATGTAAAGTAAGTCATTTGGGTCATTAATGACCAAGACTGTGCCTGAGAGGACTCCCACTTGAAGGAATCAGAAATATTTGGATTATAAACCCAAGTTCTCACTAATATACTTGGCAACAACGTCATTTCCCCAGAGTTACCGATAAATATTGTAGGATGTAATAATTTATCAAGTTAATTAAACGATATGGGGCTCTTTAGATTTTTCATAGAGAGGCTATGCCAGAGAAGAAATAATTATAGTAAATTAAAAATGAAGATAAAAATAGTTCCTAATTATTCTTCCAAAATGAACACATAAATTTCGATTCAAAAGAGTTTTTTACATTGTCTTGCAATAGGTACTGAGTGTATACAATAAGCCAGGTAATGCACCTGCAGAGAAATATAAGGAATGAGCTGTGGCCTTTGAGCCAGTGGCAGTCTAGCTGGGCAGATCAGATACACACCTAAAGGAGACAGGGGCCAGTATTAAAGTCTAATGACTTCTCCAATATTGTTCCTATGAAAAAACAATTCAAAGAGAAATACACTTTTATTATACAAAGGGCTTAATACAGGGACACTCAGTGCCTTGACTGGGATTCGAAATGGAGATCACGTGCTTTATCACATTACAATCTCCGTGACCACAGGGCAGCCACGTCAGTGAAAGTGGATACTTCCTCCTCCACAAGCAGCACTCAAAACTCAGCTAGACACACAGAAGTCACCAAAGGCCGCTTTTTCTTGGAGACGTAACCTAAATGTGTCTCTTTGTCATCACGTAGTTTACTGTGCTTATTCCTTTGTTCAAATACGTATCTCAGTAAACATTTACTAAGCGCCGGGCAATGGAGATACAAAGACAGATGAAGGTCTGATTCTCAAGCTCACGGACCTGCATGTGAATAAATAAAAGAGTGCATTAAATGCCACAAAAGATGTGAATCCGGGGTGCTTGGGGAGCCACAGCATGGTGGTCTCAGAGCAAGTGAGGCCGGCGGTCCTGAGGGGGGCGGGTGAGGGAGAAAGGTGAAGGAAAGTGGGGAGGGAGAGCCCAGCAGAGAGAGGCACGCAGGAAAAGGCCAGAACCTTCACAGAATGTGTCCAGGAGATGGGAAAGGCTGCGGAAGGAAGGGGCTCTGCATGGAGGTGAGAGAAGGCTGAGAAGGGAGCTGGAGAAGCATCCGGAGAAGGTGGCCAGGGCCAGAGGAGGAAGGATGGTAATAGCCCAAGCTAGGAAGAATGGGCTTTGGGGCACGGGCAGGTGGTCCTCTGATCACTGTGGGAACAGCACTGGGATGCGGTGGAAGAGAGAGATCTTGAAAAGGAGCAAGGAGGCTACTGCAAAACTCCCAGCAATGAGCCGTCGGGGTTTCAATAAAGGCCGCGGCTGTGCAGAAAAAGAGGGGGGGGGCAAGATCCAAGACTTAGAAGGCAGACTGGACGGGACATGGTGACTTACTGAGTCCAGAGAAAGAGTTGCCTCTCAGCTTACATCGCATGGGGATGGTTTGAATAAATCCTACTTCCTGTTTTCGACAGGAAGTGACCTACGGTGTCCTGATGGCACTCCGCTATCACGACTCGGATCCCGGGTCAAGCTCACTTACAGGTGCCGAGGGCTGTCACAACAGGCACAGAGTGAGGCCCAGGGAGAGGAAATGCTTCCAGAAAGGGGATTATTCACATGTCCGTGTTCCCCAGACACCGCCGATAAGGAACAGCAACATGGAGACTGGGGAGGACCCAGGATGGGGATCCCCTGCCCTTTTGGGAAGAATCTTTGTCTCAACCGTACAGGTGGATGAAGTCCATTCGGTTTTTCTAGAAGAGCTCTGAGGCTAAGGTGCTGTGTGGAGGGGCCAGCCAGGGATGGACCATCCCGGGGGGCAGGCTTACCGACGAGGGCCCAAGCTCAGACTGGGGAAGCCGGGAGTCGGGGAAGGAGACTGTGGGGAGCAGGGCACAACAGGCCCAGGCCGTGCTGGGTCCACGAACCACGCAGGTGTATTCTGGTCGGTGCTCACGCAAGGGAAATGGGATCCTGGGGATGAGGGGGTAAGCCAAAAACCGAAAGAAGTGGAATGGGCAGGAAGCGAGAGGTCAGCACGAGGTCAGGAGGCTTCTCGTGTCTGCCTGGGAAGGGCTGGCCCTTCCGAGGAGGACCTGACGACACAGAGAGAGGGAGAGGACCACGCCTGGCTCTGGCAAGGGGACTCAGCCTTCGGGGAGGCGGATGGGTTGTGATGGGCTCCAGGGGTCGCAGGAACTGGGGAGCGGATGGGCATTTTTCTGGGGAGACGGTTCACAGCTTTCGTCCATTTTGCCAAGCGGCCTGTGACTGCTACACCTCGAGACCCACCATTCTGGAAATGCGCCTGAGCTCCCCAAGGCAGCTCTGCTCGGGGAGCCAGGGGCTGACTCCAGATCACACAGGTCGTGGTCATGGTCAAGGGAGATCATGGAAGGGACTCAGGTTCCCTCACAGCGAGGCATTTAAAGGCTCCCACACCAGCCTGAGCAAAGCCTTTTTGGAGATGAGTGTTGTGTATCGTTTAAAGAAGTTCCACAGTCTGAGTCAGGGTCAAGACCCAAGGGGGTGGATGAGAGGAAGCTGGCTTCAGGACCTCTTCACTGGCCTTCCTTAAAACAACAAATCTTCCAAAAATAAAAAATAAAGAAGCCAATCTCCAGGGTCTCATTCCTGATGAAGAGACATGTTTGACTTCGTCCTGTCAGTACTGGGCTCAGGAAACACTAATAAACAGCAAGTCTGGTGCAACGGCTCTTTTACATTTGACTCCCCACCCGCCTGCCTTTTTTTTTTTTTTTTTTTTTTTTTTTTTTTTTTGGCATAGGAACCTGTGGTTTTAGAAGACACACAAAAAAATGGCTTTCCATATTAAAGAGGCAAGAAGCACACAGGCACACAAAGAGAAAGAAAATCTAAAATTGGAGAGGCTTGGACTAAACTCTAGGGAACGGAGAGTCACTTTTCACCCACATCCTGTGAGGGCAGAGAAAGCACAGGAAAAGGTTTCTACTCAAACGTGTGCGTGTGTGTGTGTGTGTGTGTGTGTGTGTGTGTGTGTGTATGTGTGTGGGTGTGTGTTTCTTTTTTAAAGAAAAACATGAATCATTCATATCCACCCAGATAGCTGAATAGCTCAGCTGGACATTTTTGTTGTTGTTGTTGTTGGTTTGCTTTAGTTCCCTTGACTTGTGAAAAGATAATGAAAAACAGAAACTCCTTACAGCGAGCCATTACGTGTCAATTGTGAACAGCACATACTTTGTACCCAAGGAGGTGTGGGCGCCGCCCCTGACTTGCTAAGTAACGCTGGGCAGGTTGCTTGCCCTCTTTAAGAGCCTGATGATTCACCAATTAAAATGGGAATGAGAATGGTTACAAACTTCAAACGGATGCTGAGAAAATGAAAGGAAACGTACATCAAAAAATCCTAGGCTAGTCTGGCGCACGGGGCATTAAGAATAGGAGCTGTGGAGTAACTTCGCTGTCAATGAAACGACCCACTCAATGACATACCTTTGCGCATCGTCATTCACATCCTAACAGGTAGAAAGAAACGACCCATAAATAGTAGGACTGTGTTTCTCAGCAAGGATTCGCCCCCTCCCCGGTGCACCAACGTGGGTTGTCTGTCCAGGGCCACACAAGGTCCGGAAAGCCACAGTCTGGAAGACACAGCTCATACGTCCCAGAAGCCTATCCACTCCTAGAGAAAGCCCTGGCCACCTCCGCTATGCCCAACTTAGCTTGGAGCTAGACGGTATTCCCAAGTTCACCGGGGGCACAAAACGCTCTTTCTGAGAATGTGTTCATCAGATGATCATCCTTCTTCAGAAGCCATCACAGTTCCGCTTCCATCGTTTTCTCCAAGGGAACCTTTACCTACTTTCTGTAAATTCACCCTATCGGGAAAAATCTCTCCCAGGTTTTGGGTCTTGTTATTTTGTTCCTAAGAGCGGCAGGCTGAGGGACTATGAATTCCTCCTTCCTTTTGACAATCCCGCAGGCAAAGTTTCCACGTTATGGTCTTTGCTCTAAGTGTTGGGACTCATTCATGATGGCCCAAAATAATTTCAGCAAGCGTACTGCACCCACACCAAGTATCCAGGGAACTTCTCTCCCCGGTTGGAATGTTACCTGTGCCAAGGTCTGTATATGGCTTTTCTTGCTAATCATTGCATTACACCCAATTCCTTTTCCCTCCAGTTTAACCACAGGGGAGGATGGAAAGCAAAAAAAAAAAAAAAAAAAAAAAAAAAAATTCTTGTTTAATTTTATCAAAGAAAGCTGACTTTGCTTTTTACTAAAATTCATAGACACTCCTAGACAATTCCCTTATCGTCCACCAACTCCTTCAACATCAAGGAAGCATGGATGGGCGCTGGGATTGTTAACAAAGGGATTCCACACGTCTGTTGTGGACATTCCTTACCAAGGTGACATTATCACAGATGCCTTTCCCAGGGCAATCCCGGCAATGGTATTTCCTTACCCGGCAGTCTCTCTGAAGTGTTTTCATGAGCGCGTTGTAAGTTTCTGTGTCAAAATATAACCCTTCGTGCATGTCCTGCAGGAAATCCAAGTCCTTGAAGGTGGGGTTGGATTTCTCCCTCTCTTTTCGGGAAGCTCTTCGCTTGTACGTGGAGCCTTTCAGGTCATACGTGAAGTGCATTCTCATGGAGCGCGGTAAGACGTTGTTCATTACCACGATCCTGATGTTAATGCCCCCCGATTGCATGCAGTACAGTCCGTAAAATTTTGGCAAAAGAGTCCTTGGATTCTGGTTCAAATTCTATAAAGAGAAAAAGGGAAAAAATGTTTTAAATCTCCAATTTTCATAAAATAATGCTCCATCAAATATGTGCTTTCGTCCAATATGATAATGAAAAATGGAATGTGGTTATCTTTATTACAGGCCATAACTAGAGGCTCCTGGGTGGCTCAGTCGGTTAAGCCTCCGACTTCGGCTTAGATCATGATCTCGCGGTTCGTGAGTTCGAGCCCCGCGTCGGGCTCTGTGCTGACAGCTCAGAGCCTGGAGTCTGCTTCAGATTCAGTGTCTTCCTCTCTCTCTGTCCCTCCCCTGCTCCCACTCTGTTTCTCTCTCTCAAAAATAAATAAACTTTAAAGGCCATTACTAAAATATTGCTATTTCTGATCTGGCTCTTAAGGTGGTTCACTGGAACAGTAACTTGATCATTCTAAACCCATGGTATTAAAAGCGTCCCAAATGAGACCCAACTCAAAACAGGGAAAGAACGGATTAGAGCCACGTGTGACTATGCTCTAAAGGAGCTCAAAAGAAAACTCATTGCTGGGGTCTAAAAGATGAGCATTTAAAATTTTGATAGCTCCTGAAAATGTGTCTTCCAAAACGGGTCGACCAATTCATAGCCACACTTTGTTAGACCATCTGTTTCTTGTCACTCGTCACCAGGGCCACAAAGTATCAACCTTTAAAGGCTCTGTAAGCACGATCATTAAAAAAATGGACACTTGTTCTCTGAAAAATGGGAATACCATGGATTATTAGAGAAATGTAACATTTTAATGTTATTTCTGGCCATTTCCAAAAGAATGATGCGTTAATATCCTTTGCCTGCTTTTCTGTAGTTTTTGGGTTATTGTTGGGAGTTTCTCAATGTATTCTGAATATTTAGCATTTTCCTACTCTCTACAGGGCAAATATTTTCTTCCAGTCATGTTATCTTTTCTACTATTAAGAAATAACATGCCTATTTTTAGTGTTTCACTTTAGAAGTAGGCGAGAAATTAAGAAGTTTGCTGGAGGGCATTTATGTCACGAAAAGTTTCCCTACTACCCCTGATCCTTCTTCCAATTCCCAACTTTCAAAAAAAAGTTTTTTAAAAACATTTATTTTTGAGAGACAGAGACATAGTGTGAGTAAGGGAGGGGCAGAGAGAGAGAGGGAGACACAGAATACAAAGCAGGCTCCAGGCTCCAGGCTGCTGTCAGCACAGAGCCCGACATGGGGCTTGAACCCAAGAACTGTGAGATCGTGACCTGAGCCAAAGTCGGACCCTCAACCAATGAGTCATGCAGGTGCCCCCCCCCCCCCCCGCCAATTCCCAACTTTTATATACATTCCTATATATTTGTTATACAGATGTTATACCCCAAGCTTATAATTTCTTCTACTTTCTTCCAAATTTTTACTAGTTTTGGTCATTTACATTTGGTTTTTACTCCATATGGAATTATTTCGTGTGTGTGTGTGTGTGTGTGTGTGTGTGTGTGTGAGAGAGAAAGATCTGAAAATAGGAATTATCTGACTTGACTGATCTATTTGTCTAGAACTATACTAATTCCACATCTTTAATATTAGTGCAGGTTTATAGATTTTTTTGGTGTATGTTCTGGCAGGTCCACCATTTTAATTCTTATCAAAACTATGATAAGGTTGTCTGTTCTTACAACCTTCCCCTTCCACCGTTTATTTTTTTAATGCTCTTAAAACGATATTTGTTTCCACTTTCTTCTGTTTGTTTTGCTTTCATTTTCAAATGAATCAGTTCAGGGAAAAAGCCCACTGGCATTTTTTTTTTTTTTTTTTAAACACAGACTTAGTTCACTTTGTTTTTCTTGTATAAAACTATGTGGCGAACACAAGTGGAGCCTGGGTCTTCTGCACGGAGACTCTGGTGTGGGCTTCCCAAGATGGTCAGTGACTTCCTGATAGGGAGACTTGATGAACAGTCTCTTTCCAGAGGTGGGGAAGGGACAGGTGTAGGTCTTGGGAATCAAAAGTGGCCTTGGTGAAGTTGCCCGGGGGGCAGGGCAGACCCTGGCTGGCGTGTAGCAGGCGTCAGTACTGTCATCGTCCGTATCTTCTTGGGCTCAGGGACGGAGACAGTGCCAGTGCCCCTGGGGTCGAGGATGAAGCGCATCGGCACAGAGCCACAGCGGCTGGTCACCCCGCACGGGACAGTGTGGGGCTTGACGATCTTGTCCCCCGAGTCACCTCACCACACAGGTCCCTGGAAAGTTTGGCAGGGATCACGGCCTCACGGTCGGCACTGGCTACCTCCCCGGAGCACTTAACACCCGGACCGACGTGTCCATTGTCCTCTCCGATGTCAACAAATGCCTAGAACCTGGTCTGCTGGCCAGCACGGGTTTGCTTTTGCAGCAGCATATTCTTCAAAAGCTCCTCCTTGAGGGACACCCTCAGGAAAAAGTCAGTGATCTCAGATTCCTTGATGGGCAGGGAGAAGAGACAGATCTCCAGATCTTCATGTCCTTGACCAGGTGGCCCAGCTTGGTGACCGGGATCCACTCCTTGTCCTCGACCCCCACAGAAGCCACCGTGGTCTCCCATTCCAGGGCCCCCAGACCCCCCAGGCTCATCGGCAGCACCGGGGACAGCTGACACTCGGTGTTTTCTCAAAGAAGCCCTCGTGATTGCAATTAGACTGGATTTCTAAACTGATGAGGGAGAACTGAAATCTTTACAATACTGAGTTCAGGAACGACACGTGTCTCATTATTTCCGAACTTTGTATGTCTTTGAATAACAATTTGTAGTTTCTTTCATATTGATCTTATATATTTGTTTTTACAGATGCAAGCATTTTAGAGTTCTTATTACAAAAATTCTTCTGGGGGAGGCACCTGGGTGGCTCAGGCAAGTTAAGCGTCGGACTGTTGATTTCGGGAGCTCAAGCCCGAAGCTGGGCTCTGTGCTGACAGCGTGGAGCCTGCTTGAGGTTCGTTCTCTCTCTCTCTCTCTCTCTCTCTCCCTCTCCCTCTCTCTCTCTCTGCCCCTCCCCTGCTCATGCTCACTTGCTCTCAAAGTAAATAAACAAACTTAAAAAAATTCTTTTGGGGTTATTGTTTATACATTATAGTTCTTACTATAACTTGATTTCCTTATCGGAATTATAGTATGCTTTCATTTATTTGTATCTTTATTCTTCTCATCATGTTCACTACAAGTTCCTGTTGTCATACACAGGCTCTCATTTTTTTCCTTCTATTCTCCTACTCTGTATGATCTGCATAATGGAACACAATGGAGTGTGTAGACATATCCTGCAAATCTGGACTCTCATTATCTCTAGAAACTGCTGGCTAATTTTCTTGAAGTTTCGCTTTTTTTTTTTTTAATGTTTATTTATTTTTGAGAGACAGAAAAGAGACAGAGCACAAGGGAGGTGGGCAGAGAGAGAGGGAGACACAGAATCCAGAGCAGGCTCCAGGCTCTGAGCTGTCAGCACAGAGCCTGACGTGGGGCTTGAACTCACGAGCTGTGAGATCATGACCTGAGCCGAAGTCGGACGCTCAACCGACTGAGTCACCCAGGCGCCCCAAGTTTTGCTCCTTTTTAACTGTATTGTTTATAGAGAACGGTGTTTATACTTTTCTTCTATTTCTTTTTGTGCTCAAAAGTTATTGCTCGAAATTCTCACAAATACACCAGACAGGACTTCTATAGGAGGACACCTTTATCTTTATTTCCAACGAAACGGCCCTTGTTCTTCTCCGTGAGGTATTAGGTGAACTCTGGGAGACTGAAGAGTGCATCGTACATGTGTGTTCACTTATTTATGTTAAAAAAACTTCACTCCCAGTTGAAAGAATTTTAATTAGGAAGAGATGCTGAATTCTGAATGCCTTCATTTCTACCCAACATTTATTTGGATCATCACACGATGTTCACATTTTTTCTTGTTAACTGGGTAAATTATACTATTTGTTATGTTAGCTTACAAGTAAGATTCAGATAAGCCACTTGTTTGGCTAAATGTTACAATTTCATTTAACTTTAATTGATTTCAAATTAAAAGCTGCATCTGGCTAAGGACTACCATATTGGACGATGCAGTTCTATCTAAGCTTAGAACTAAAGAAGTGTAAGACTTACTCACTTAGCAGGTGAGTAAAGTGCAATGTCAGTTTGATCCCAGTTTTATATTATTTAAAAATGTGTGTATGAATAGAATACATCAGGAAGGACATACACCAAATGTTAGTAACATGTATCTCTGGAAAAAGAATTAAAATTGGCTGCATTTTTCTAGCTTTTCTGGATCTTCTGTTTTCTCTAATACAAAGTACATAGACCATATGCTCTAAGACAATTTCCGTTTTGTTTAGGATTAAACCTTTAAAAGGTTTTTTTAATGTTACTTATTTTTGAGAGAGAGAGAGAGAGAGAGAGAGAGAGAGGCAGGCAGGCAGGGAGGGAGAGAGGGAGGGGCAGAGAGAGAGGGAGACACAGAATCCAAAGCAGGCTCCAGGCTCCAGGCTCTGAGCTGTAGGGACAGAGGCCAACGCGGGGATTGAACTCACAAACCGTAAGATCATGACCTGAGTCGAAGTCAGACACTTAACCAACTGAGCCACCCAGGTGCCCCAGGAGCAAACAAACCTTTTAAAACCTGTGCCTGCTCTCCACTAAGATTTTTATTTAGATTTTTGACCCCTATATTTATGTGTATAATTTACAACATTTAATGTCTCCAGCAGATTTTGAAATTAAGTAGTACTTTTACAGCTGTGTTTCACACACAGCTTAGCGCTCGATGAGCGCTAACCACTCATATTCCTACCGCGTACTGGACGCCAAGAGTCTTGTGATGCAATGCTTCCTCTATCCCGCATCCTGTACCCTTCCTCCGTCACAACACTTGTCGAAGACACGCATTTCCCAGCTGTCACAGACTAAGGAGACTACAGCTCCGACGTTGAGTCACTTACTCGTGGTCACACAGTTAGGTGATGGCTGAGCTGGGATCTGAAGCCAGGACCGTGTGGGTCAACTCTGCTCTACTAACAAGGCTCCTTTACCTTGTAAAATCTATCCGATAACCGTCGCGGTATAATCCAAACACACCACAAAGCTGACCAAAGGGAAAGAAACGTGGCACAGGGTCACTGTAAAAAGGCATAGGAAAAGAGGCGCCTGGCTGGCTTGGCTGATCCAGTGTCCAACTCTTGGTCTTGGCTCAGGTCATGATCTCATGGTTTTGTGAGACGGAGCCCCGCCCGTGTTGGGCTCTCTGCTGGCAGTGCGGAGCCAGCTTGGGATTCCCTCTCTCCCAATCTCTCTCTGTCCCTCCTCCGCTCACGCCTGTCTCTCTCTCTCTCCAAATAGACAGAGTCTTAAAAAATAAATCAAAGATAAAGAAAACTAAATAATTTTTTTTTAAAAGCACGGTGCGGGGGGGGGGGCGGGGAACTGTGGTGGAAAATAATGAAATCTCAAGTAGGAGTTTACTGATGGGACGGTTACTTACCATGTAATAGCCTGGCAGTAGCTTCTGAAGGAACTCAGCTTCTTTGTGCTGAACGGTTTTGATGATAAATTCATCATCGCTGGTCACAAAGAACAAGGATCCACTGGCTCCGGGGTTGGACAGCTCTATTAGAGGTTCACTACAGATGGAATACTACAAGGGGAGATACATAAATGATTAAAAATACATTTAGTGTACATGATGCTTCCAAGGAGGAAAATCACAGGATGATGATCTTGGCCATTCTGAAACAGGAAGTTCTCTTCCATGAGCTTCCAAAGGAGCTTCCATGTACACTAAGAGGGCTCTCTGGGATTTCTAAAAATTTAATTGATGCATTTATCCTAACGATTCTATGACAAACAGAAACGCCTTCTCACCTCCAGTGTCATATGACAGAATCACGAATCATCATGTCTCTCCAACGAACGAACGTCAACGGTACTGTTGTCTAAGGTGTTTTGTTTTCGCCAAGTGCCCATAAAGTAACGACTGAAGGCACAACTTATACTGTGTATGTGTCACTTGAACACTAACACCTATTCTATTTGCTTTCCCAAAAGATGTCATCCATGCGTGGTTTCAACACCCGTAGCTCCAGCCCAGGTCTCTATAATGCTCCAGACCTGTACGCCTAACTTTTTAAAACATTTTTAATGTTTATTTATTTTTGAGAGGCAGAGACAGAGCAGGAATGGGGAAGGAGCAGCGAGAGAGGGAGACACAGAATCCGAAGCAGGCTCCAGGCTCTGAGCTGTCAGCGCAGAGCCCGACGCGGGGCTTGAACTCACGAACCGCGAGATCATGACCTGAGCTGAAGTCGGCGCTTAATCGACGGAGTCACCCAGGCGCCCCTGTATGCCTAACTTTTTCAGTAGATATTTCTATTTGGTTACACCATAAGCACTTCACTTGTAACAAGTTCAAAGTCAAATTCATCTCAGGGCTATGGTCAGCCCCTATGATGCCTCTGTAGTAACTAGAAAGAGGTGCTTTTCTTCTGGAAGATGGAGCTCTGGGTCAGACACAAGGCTGATAAGTAAAAGAAAGGCTGGATTCCAGCCTCTACTTCTTGAGCTTAGCCAAGTATTCTTGGGCAGTGCACACCCTAAACAACTATACATGGCAACTCTACATCATGTGCATCCCTTCAACCTCTTTCTTTCCCCTAATTCAAGGATCGGAAACATTATTTATTCTGTTCCCAAACCAGAAACTTGGGCATCAACCTTGATGCCCCCCATTTCCTCATCTTTCGTACCCAGACTAGCGATGGTATCTGCCCGCTTCATGCCATCTCTTTGCTCATACCGTAAATTCAGTGGTTTTACATCATGTCTTGATTGCTATGGGAGACTCCACCTTGCCTCAACTATCCACTCTCCGTTTCTCTCCTGCATTTTCCACCAGGAAACCGGACATCTTTCTAAGATGCCAATCTGATCAAGTCCTTCCACGCCCTCACATCTTGTGATGGTTTCCGACGTCTGGATAGATGAGAACACCCAAATCCCTTAACAGAGCTTTCAAGGCCATGCATGGCCCCGCCTGTCCTTCCAACCTTCTCTTTCATCACTTCCCTCCTTAAAATCTAGCTTTAGCCACGAAGAGGTGCTTCCCACATTCTCAAATGTGCCAGCGACACTCACCTACGAGGATTCTGCATTTTCCTTTATCCCAAACAACTTTCATTCTACCTTCACCGGGCTAGTACTCATTCATGTATTCATTTAACACTGAGAAAACTTCTGCTGAGCATCTGTTACGTCTCAAGCACTCATGAAGCTTAGCGCCCAGGAGGAGAAAACAGACGGTAACCAGGTAAATCAATTCTACATCAGAACGCAGTCAGTGCTGTGGAGAAAGATGAGGCACGGAAAGGGGGCGGAGTACCAGCCGTGACTGAGGACTGGGCTGCGATAAACTTCAAGAAGGCTGGGTCACTAAAGCCTCACTGTGGGGGGGAGGGGGTGGGGACTTGAGCAGAGGCCTGCGGCTGTCTGGGGGAAGGGCGTGTCAGGGAGAGGGGAGCTCCAAATGCAAAGGTCTTGAGATCTGGGGACCTCAAGGCACAGCCAGGGGGCCAGTGGCCGGAGCAGAGTGAGCAGGGAGGGCTGCAAGGAAAGGGGCCAGAGGGCAGGTGGGCCAGACCGCACAGGGCAGCACGGGTCACTGCGAGGACTTGGAACTTTGCTCTAAGGGAGCTGAAAGCCGTTGGAAAGTCTGGAGCAGAGGACCGACCGCTCCGTCCACTGTGCTGAGAAGCCACCGCAGGTGGACAAAAGGGACACGCAGGGTGCACAGCAAGGGAGCGGCTGTGGGACGTCGTGTGCAGGGACGCGTGTGGGACTGGAGAGCACTTACTCTGGAGCCCTCTTCCCGCTCCTGTGCGTCTACAGCGCGTCTGCTTCCTGGCACCGCATCTCTGGTTCTCATCGTGGAAGTGACCACAAAATCCCTCACATGCCTGTTCAGGATCCCGAGTCCCCACCAGCCTGCAGAACTCCACAAGGGCACCGGCTACTTGTACCTTACGCGGTGACACGGGGCAGGATCGGTGCCTGGCACACGGCAGGCACGACACGAGTTTTCACCAGACGAAGGGCTGAACGTCACCAATTAAGGTGAAGGGCTGTCGATCTCACCAAAAACGTCAAAACAAACCCAGAAGAGAAGTCAATGTCTGGTTACGGAGCTCAGTGTTCACGAACCGAGGATCCCCATTACTGACTTAGAGACACACCGAGCGTAGAGAAAAAGGTCAAGACCCAGCGTGTGAGATGAGACCAGTCCTGGTGAGGGGCAAAGGGGGGGGGGTCTAAACAGTCGCACCCTAAGGGTGGAAACGTTGGCAACATCGCCCAAAGCTTTCTACCTGGGCTTCTGGATATTTAAGTGTCCATCACAGAAAAGGCTGAGAGGAGGGAGTAGGAGGTGGGGGAGTGGGGGACAAGGAGAGGGGAGGGAGAAACCGGGAGAAAAAAACAATTAAAAGGCAGTTCTAACTGGTGACTTTAAATTCTCTTGCTTCGGCAGCACGTGGGTGAGGGAAACACAATTTTCCAAGAAAAGAAAGAAGTAACTGCATGCTGCCTTCTATCTTCTCCTTCTTTCCTCCAGGCTTGCTTTTTCTTTTTCATGTGGATTTATTTATTTTGAGAGAGAGAGAAAGAGCACACGCAAGGCGGGGGTAGGAAGAGAGAGAGACAGAGAGACAGAATGTATCCCAAGCAGGTTGTGTGCTGTCGGCACAGAGTCCCTGACGAGGGGCTCGATCTCTTAACCGTGAGATCGTGACGTGAACCGAAATCAAGAGTCGGATGGGTAGCGGACTGAGCCACCCAGGTGGCCCCGGGCTTGCTTCCTGAGGCTTTCTTGCTGAGCAGCATTAGAATGCCTCGGTCATTACGAGTGATGCAGAGACGAGGAAAAATAAGACTGCACAAAGGATGCCGTAAAAGCCCAGCGGAAGCAGAGCGTGCTTTCCTGCCGTGGGTGCAGGATCCACCCGGAGAGCTGGTTGAGTGTGAAGGGCGTGGGACTTGGAATCACCTTTTTTCACATCACGGCTCTGCCAGCGGCCACCTCAGCGACCTGGAGGAAGTACCTTGGCATCTCGGAGTCCAAGGAACCTCATCTCCGAAACAAAGACGCTAACGTCCACAAGAAAGCAGCTGAAGGTTTTCAAAGGGGATGCTTTCCAAAACCCTGGCAAAGAGTGACCATGTACCTACTGCTGTTCCTATTTCTTTCTTTCTTCTTCTTCTTCTTCTTTTTTTTTTAATGTTTGTTTATTTTTGGGAGAGAGAGGGAGGCACAGAAGCCGAAGCAGGCTCCAGGCTCCGAGCTGTCAGCACAGAGCCCGACGTGGGGCTCGAACTCACGGACCATGTGATCATGACGTGAGCCGAAGTCTGAGGCTTAACCGGCTGAGCCACCCAGGTGTCGCTAAGGATTTAATGCTGGGCTATGTCTTATCACATGACCACACACAGGCGAGTGAGTCCACGCCTTCTAGGCGAGGAAAAACTGGTGCCTCAAGATGTACGAAGGGTTTCGGCTGAGCTCC
This sequence comes from Leopardus geoffroyi, assembly GCF_018350155.1. NCBI lineage: Eukaryota > Metazoa > Chordata > Mammalia > Carnivora > Felidae > Leopardus > Leopardus geoffroyi. The sequence goes on along the minus strand of NC_059342.1, from coordinate 11,587,452 downwards.
AGCAACCAGGAGGCTACCCGAAGATCCGCTGGGACACAGTGAATCAAGGAGAAGAATGGGTGTCTCGTATAATCGTAGATTTGAGACATTGGAAAATAAAGGTGTGGACCCCAAGCTCTTCTAAAGAGCGAAGGCAGACCCCCAGACTCTCTTTAGGAATTCTGATTCTTTGTTTTACGGGCTCTGAATTCCCCGCACAGAGCCTTCCTACAGACAGGAGTTAATGTTGCGGAAGTCGAACAACAACACAGAACGCAGAAATTAGAGGCTGCAAATAGAGAAATTAGGGGGTGATTCAGGAAGAGCGGTCGAGAGAAAGCTGGATTCAGACCTAATCATCTGCTTCTAATTAAAGCCTCAAATTCTTCTAGAAGCAGTGACATTATAGGGAAAATACTTCATTGGTTACTTGTCAAATCCTCCTTTAATAGGTAATTCATACATTGATATGCAGGGGAAAATAAATCGCTTTGGCATTTCTGAATAACTCGCTGGGGGTCACTACCAGCAGTGCAGTGGTGTGCAAGAAACTGGCATTTTGATATCAACCAGGAATATTACTGTCCTCATGTAGAATCCCGTGATACCTCACCCTATCACTTGGTTACCACGCTCCGCGCTAAGCAACCTGCTCTGAAATGTTGCCATTTAAGAGCAAATAAAGAGGAGAGAGGGAACATTTTAATTAGCCTTGATCAACAAGGCCCCACGTGTACCCTGCGTTTTATGTAGCTCCTTTCAGGCTCTTTCTTCTGTGCAAGCTGTTCCGATGCATTCATTGTCTCCCTTCTATTTCCTGTAGGGCCTCCTGACTATTCCCACTGGAAAAAAACTACAAAGTGCAATCCAGCTGCCCGCCCCCCACCCCCCAATGCCCCCCCGCCGCCCCCGCCAAGGCAAAGTAACAACGTAAACTTGCACAGTGGGGTGGACATAAGTTTTCCTGCCATTTCTTTCCCTTGATAGTGTTAAATATTCACTCTGCTCTTATCGGTGCCGGTGAGTCTGGAAAGACGTCACACAAATCACCCTGGATTTTGGACCACTCCGGCACCTGGGGGAGAAGGAAATCAAACCCGAGGCTTGCTGCCCAAGCAGAGATGGGAAAAAAAAAAAAATGCTCCGGGGACCTTGGCCTTCCCTCGAGAGGCGTTTATTTTGGAACAAGGAAGGAAGGAGGCACAGCCAGGCTGCTGGGCTGTGTATGCACAAGCACCTTCAGTGTGCGGTCTCACAATCCAAATGATGCGTGTTCCAACATGAAACTTGTAATCGGTATGCAGATGGCGGATGTTAATGGTACTGAGAACGTAAACAGAGTAATTCAGGCGAAAGTCCAGATACAAGACCACAGCACTGAGTGGAAATGCCCACATACCAGGGGGATCAGCATTAGGCCCGGCTGGAGAGTCACCGATCACTCTATCATGTTACCTTCTCTCCTCTTTTAGATCAGTCTATCTTCACAAATTTGGGTTCAACTAGCCCCAGTTTGACAGACGCCAGGATGTACTTTGGCATTTGCACGGTATCCTTTTTTTTTTCCCCACACTTTTTTTTTTTTTTTTTTTAAGGGAGGTCTTATTTGATTTTCCTGTGTTTTATTTGGGCTTAACTCTCCCAAAAAAATGCTTCGTTAAGGGTGTCTGACCCCGTTGGGGAGGCGCTTCAGAATGGATAATCACAGCTGACGGTTTCATGGTCGAGGGAGTCTTACGCTGTGAACACATTTAATGAGAGGTCTGAGACTCAGTGGGCTGAGAGGCAGCTGGGGAATGGGAAAGAGCCCGGGGGAGGGCTGGGGGATCCCAGGTCTGGTCTGGGGTCTGCGCCTACCAACGTGGAAAACCTTGGGCGCCTCCTTCACCAACCCCAGCTTTAGACTGTTCATCTATAATGAACAGTTGGACTAAAAAGTCTGATGGTTGTATCTAATTCTGGAAAGCCTGTCATGTCAGGTGAAAAACCCCTTCCTCCTCTACCACACTTGAGATCACTGGCTGGGGTTTTCAGATTAAGTGGTTTGGAGGTAAGCTTCTAGTTCTGGGCTGGGGGTGTCCCCGGGGGGGTGTCTCAGTGTGGGGCAGGTAGATGGCCATAACCATTGGGGACCAGGTAGCCATGTTTAGCTAGAGGGCCAGTGCCCTCTGTTTCTCGTAGGTCCCAGAGATGGGTCCATTTACTGGACTGTGTTGATATGGGAGGTGGAAAAATGGAATCGAAGAAAAGCATTCTTACCTGCCTGTTCCTATCTTTTTCTCCCTGCCCCTCCCCCCAACTTCTCATTAGGGAAAATTTCAAACCTGCATAAAAGCAAAGAGAATTGTGTAATCAATATCCATATGCTTCTCTTCTGGCTTCTGCAATTATCAACTCATGGCCAATCTTGTTTCCGCTATACCCCCATCACTCCTCTGCCTGCTTCCCTCATAGTCTCTCGAAGCGAATCCCAGACATCAACTCATTTCCTCCAGAGAGAGACTCCGGCACGCATCTCTAAAAGACAAAGACTCCTCTTTTGAAACTGAACCCCCAATACCATCACCCCACCAAAAACATTACTGCTCGACATCATCAAATGTGCAGTCAACTTCCCTTCTTTCCCTCCGACTCGAATCCCTTCCAATTTCTAAGTCACTAGAGCTAAACCATTTCACGCCCTCCTAATCCTCCATGCGACAGAGAGACCCCCCTCCCTCCCCTGAAATCCTGGACTGTTTGCTGTTTCCCTCTAGTCTTTTTATTTGCTGTCTGGTAGAACTGATGTTTCGCCCACATAAAGTCATCTTGCCGGGTTGGATTCTAAGTTCCCTGAGGGTCATGGCTTCTAACTTTCCAATTTCCCTATAATCGGTGGCAAAGTATTTTCGTGGCCTAAGCGTTCGAAGTATCCGATGATCGATTGATCTACCTTTTGCCAGCTCCATGAAGGAAGACTTCTGCTCCGCAAAGCCCATCAGCTTAGTCTCCTGGGCTCCTCCGTACACACTCGAAGCCCGTGATGAAAGTAACTTTGCCAGCTTAAAGGCGCACTAGGAAACTCTGTGAGCCGTGGGCCCCATTGATCAGAAAAAGGCCTTCCCCCAAGAAAGCCCTTTTGCCGGACAGAATGAGCGTGAAAATTGCCTTCCCAGCCTGTAGCTCAGTGGCCCCAGGAGGGCCAAAGACAGACCTACAGGTGAAGGGGAGGCAGTTGGCCATCTCATCACAATGACGGGATCTGTGCTATGAAATGCAAGCAAATGCCATCTCCTCGGTTAGCAGAAGCTCAAGGAAATTCAGAAGGAGAACCCAACTGATTTCTAACGTGTGGCAGATGGGAGCACAATCTCATTTTCAATAAAACAGCACCAAGACCCCACTGAGTTCCATCAACATGTTTCCTGAATGACAGTGACACTCAGTAATGAGAGAATGGTCAGAAACCAAAGGATCTTCTCTAGTATCCCCCCACCCCCAACACGCGTGGGTTCGTGCACTGGAGTAGCTGGGGAGGGCAGGTTTGGTAGTGCTGGGTAGAGACACCTGACACCACAGCTCAAGGGGCGTGGCGAGGCAGAAAGCTACCTGGATGGACACATTTAAGGGGAGCAGGACTGCCCAGGGACTTTCTACTCAGTTCCCACTGCCCTGTGAAGTCTTGGTAATGTGCCTTGAGGAGCCAGTATCATCTCACTGAGCAGAAGTCATATGAGTTTCTTAGGGCTCAACTAAAGAAGAGAGTCATACCTGAGGGGAGAGGGGTGGGGGTGGGGGTGGGTGAAGCAGGTGATGGGGATTAAGGAGTGCACCTGCTGTGCTGGCCGCAGGTGACCTATGCAAGTGGTGAATCACCATATTATACACCTGAAACTAATGTAACACTGCATGTTAACTGGAGTTACAATAAAAGCTGAAAAAAAAAAAAAAAAAAAAAGAAGAGGGTCATGCACAGGTTTTCATCGGTGCAGAAGAGAATGAGCTTTGAATTTTATTATGTGCATCTCAGCCAAATTATACAATGCAGTTTCGATGGTCTCTGTTCCCAGTGACAAATGTTGCTATACTTCCCGTGCAAAGCTTTATTCCAGGATCTGGCTCAAGTCTTATTAAGATCATTCAGAAAAGGACGAACAATAAATATTTGATGGCATCCTTGCTACAGCTTCTTGAAAACCGATTGTGAAGAGCCCCAGGGTGTTAACAGTGATCAAATTATGAAATAAACCATTTTTCTCTTGAAACAAAAAGGAAGTTCCGGGTTCCTCGAGCAGGAGGTCAGATCAGACTACCTCACAAAAAAGCTGTTGTGTTACACCTGCTGCGTGCCAGAAAGATGATGGACAGAAACGACAATTCTAAGGATAAAATATGCCCCTTGCGCCAAATAAAAATACGTTTAAAAAGAGCCTGCATCAAAAGATGTCGAGAACAAGCCTATCCAGCATCTTTAAAATGCTGTTCAAATTGTAGGTCAAGGTGAATATGGTTGCAGGCCAAGGCAGGTTTGAGATGAATGGAATAAATAAGGCAATTAAAACAGGAAGGCTTTCAAGTAGAATGCAATCAGCAAAATTCACAGGAGTATTTGTAACTAATTATATCTGTTAGAATAATGATCTGACGTAGCAACCAACACCACAGTTATTTAAATATCAATTACCATAGCAGATTCTGTAGTTATCAGTAAGGGCTGCAGAGTCAAATCATATTGGCTGAAGCTAAATTTATTATCATTATAAAACTTGGACCTTTTACGAGGCTCCAGAGCATTATAAAATAAGAGACACACACGACTTGTCGCTGTTGCTATGAGACAAATGTTTAGATCACACGTTTCTGAAGAAGGAAGGAAAACGACAGGTTCTTACCAAGTAATCATCAGGCTTGATACCAAAAAGTTCTCTGAAATATCGGAATGCCAGTGGAGCATAGGTCTTAAATCTGAAGTCTGGGTAATGATGTGCTGGGGTCAGATTGCTCCCTTCACTGCAGTTAAAATATTAAAAAAAAAAAAAAAAAAAAGCGAGAGAGAGAGAGAGAGAGAGAGAGAGAGAGAATTAGCAAAGACAATTTTGACTTCAAATTGTAGTTCTACTAGTCCCGGGCCCGTTTCCCTGTTAGAAAAACATACCCCAATTGAGGGTCTCTCTAAGCTCATGTCCAAGGGCAATGGCCATCAGGTCAAACCAGATGCTAAGTCAGCAGGGGCCACTCCAAGCCCATATTCCCTGCCAATCCCAGTGTGTCTTCAGCCTGAAAATTCTTCATCATCCCCCTGCTGTGCCTGTGACTTTCCTCCTGTGATTTTCCATCGTCCCCAGTGAAACCAGTTGTAATGCTTTAGGTAGAAGATTCAGGGCTTAGTGCATGGAATGATTTGAAAAATGCATTTTTTTTTGACCATAAACATTGGATAAAGATTTTAAACTAGGAATAAGTGAAATGGTTTTAAAAATGTCACTCACAAAATCACCACACTGGAAACGGGGGAGTCCTGAATCTGAACTATTTCTTACATCCATATTTATAGGAAAAGAGACCTTAAATATTTTAGCGATTTTAAAACCCTGATGTGCATTCCCAGAGACATCATTATCTTTTTTCCCCCCTCTTCTGGGTTCATCTTTGAAAATTTTTGTGCAATATTTATGACACATAAAAGGTATAAAGAAATAAACCAGTGAATACTCATGAATCTAAAATGCCGCTTAAGAAATATTATCTGTATAGTTGAACTGCCTTCTATACTTTTTATTAATCACAAAACTCTCTTTCTCCTTAGAGGCATCCACTAGCCTGAATTTTGATGTTTATCATTCATTTTAGTCTTTGACTACAACTATAATATATCTCACCCAACATCCGACAAGCCACCTAATTCACCTGTACTTAAAAGTTTTCGTTGTGAAAAATGAGAACAATTCAGTAGATTAATACCATTTTGTAGAGAGGTTCAAGATCTCTCTTTACCACATTCTAAGTGGGTCACTGAGGCTCTAAGGCAACTCTGTCATGGTCTAATTTTTATGGATACGAGTAAGCCTGTGCAAAGAAAAACGCTTTCAGCATGCAACAAACACTTGGAACCTACAACAGTTTAACTGTGTCCATGGCTTGGGGCGCCTGGGTGGCGCAGTCGGTTAAGCGTCCGACTTGAGCCAGGTCACGATCTCGCGGTCCGTGAGTTCGAGCCCCGCGTCGGGCTCTGGGCTGATGGCTCAGAGCCTGGAGCCTGTTTCCGATTCTGTGTCTCCCTCTCTCTCTGCCCCTCCCCCGTTCATGCTCTGTCTCTCTCTGTCCCAAAAATAAATAAACGTTGAAAAAAAAAAAATTAACTGTGTCCATGGCAGCCAGATTTTTGTACAGATTTTTGTATCGGTACCCAGCACATCACTGACAGTAAGTAGTTTCTGAATAAAACAGTGAGTTTTTAAGACAAATGGTAAAATAGTAAAGTTGATTCTTACCTGAAGGTTAGGTTCAAAACTCACCAGGTAAGGTAAAAAAAAAAAAAAAAAAAAAGAAAATTCACTATAGTCTAGAGATATAGACAGATACAATGGAATATAACAGCCATAAAAAGAATGAAATGTTGCCATTTGCAACAATGTGAATGGATCTAGAGAGTATTATGCTAAGTGAAGCAAGTCAGAGAATCACAAATACCGTATGATTTCACTCATTATGTGGAACTGAAGAAACAGAACAAACGAACAAAGAAAAGAGACAAACCAAGAAACAGATTCTTCATTATAGACAACTGATGGTCTCCCGAGGGGGAAGCAGGTGGGGGCAGGGGTGAAATAGGTGATGGGGATTAAAAAGTACACTTATCCTGATGAGCACTGACTAATGCACAGAATTACTGAATCACTATATTGTACCCCTGAAATCAGCATAACACTGTATGTTAATTACACTGGAATTTCAAAATTAATTAGTTAAAAAAAACCCCATCATCATCAAAAATCACCCTTGAAAGCTATTTAGGAGATTATCTATTCAATATATCCACTACGGCCAATACTTCCTCTCACGTGGTCACAGATGACTGCTTCTTCTGGTGACTTCCAGCGGAAGTAGTTGGCTTGTATTGTCAGGGCTTGACATCAGATAATACATCTTATCTGTAGAGGTGAAGCTTGCACTAAGGCAGCAGCAAGGCTTGCCCTTCAGGGCAGTGGTGCAGGGACCGGGACTGCCTGGGATAGGAGCCGTCACCTCTGCATCAGCTCGGTGTGTGAAACGGCCCGAAATCACCTACTCATCTGAACAGTTGCTGTTTCCTGAAGCGAGAATAGTTGAATATTCACAATGCACACGTGCTGCCCGGACATCGCATCCGAACATTTCCTCAGTCCGTATTTTGAGACGTCTCAGGGGACATGTACTCAGTTCCAGGTCCTATGGGATTGTCAAGAGGAATAATTCTGGAACTCCTAGGACATGGAGTAACTTGAAAATGCTGGCTGGGCAGAAATAAGAGAGAAAATCAAAGAGGCTCAGAGTGACCACTGACATGCCTCTGCCCCCTTGCAAACAAGTTAAAGCAAGTACAGATCCTTGGGTTCTGAATTGGGCTGCTTTCAGGGGGCTGAGAGTGTTGCCAGTTTCTTATTTCTTCCACCCTCTTCTGTCCTTGATAGCTCATGCAATCAAAGTCATTAATTCCATTAGAATGCATGACATTAGCTTCAATGTTCACACAGTAAGATAAAACCCCCATGTTCTACTCCTTGGTGTTTTTCTTCAAATGGCTTATTCTTATGCAGTTGGGGGACCAAGACTGTGAGAGAATCTTAAGCGAGAATCTCACAACTGTGAGATCATGACCTGAGCTGAAACCAAGAGTTGGTTGCTCCACCGACTGAGCCACCCAGGCGCCCCACCACTGCTATTATTAAATCTAAAAATATGTTATTTCTCAGGACGCCTGAGTGGCTCAGTCGGTGAAGCGTCTGACTCTGGCTCAGGTCCTGATCTCACGGTTCATGGGTTCGAGCACCGTGTCAGGCTCCGTGCTGACAGCTCAGAGCCTGGAGCCTGCTTCGGACTCTGTGTCTCCCTCTCTCTCTCCCCCTCCCCTGCTCGTGCTCTGTGTCTCCCTGTCTCTCAAAGATACACATTAAACAAATTTACAAAAACGTATTTCTTAGTGGCAATGGGCGTTTAGAATTATACAATGTTGAAGTCTGAATGAAGCATTAGCCACTACCTAGCGTTTCCCACTTAGCAGGTAAAAAAAAAACAAAAACGAAGTCCAGGGAGGGAAAGTAATGGCCTAAGCTGGTCAGGAACAAATAAGATGAGGACATTAGATTCACACCAGAGCCGTGGGAAAGTCATAGGCAGATAGGTACGCTTTAACTTAAACTTGACGTTCCTAGGGTAAGTCCTCCTTTTCACGATTCAGTTGCAGGCTTCTGAGTAGCCACTGCCCAAATACACCAGCTCTTCTTCTCCAGGAGGACCTCACACTGTGGGGTCATGGGGGGCAGAATTCTACTTACAGAAGCTTGATGGGCCACAAGAACATTCTCAGCTGGATGCGCTGGGAACACTCTAGCTTCCTGTACGTGGTTCCACAGCCTGATACGCACTATCTTGGGTGGCACTGGGAGGAGAGGGTTGGTGCTAAGCAATAAGGTGAAACTAACTTGGCATCGGCAGGACACATAAGGGGGGGTCCAGTTTGGGAGCCGAGAGCTAGAGCTCTGCTGTTTCCGAGGCAGCGTTTTATATCGGGTGGATTTGCTGATTTCAAGCTGTAACTGACAGTAGGGGGTTTGGAGGCTGTTGGCAAAAGGAGCGGGCCAGCAGCTCCTGGGGGACAGACTCATTCACGTGGTTATGGAGGGGGAGAAGTCCCACCATCTGCCACCTGTAAGCCAGAGGCCCAGGAAAGCCAGTAGAGCAGTTCCAGCTCAACCTTGAAGGTCTGAGAACCAGGTGAGCCAATGGAAGTCCTGGCCCGAGCCAGAAGGCCCAAGCAGAAGTGCTAACGTCTGCAGGCAGGGCAAGGTGCCTGTCCAGCTCCGGCAGGGAGCGAATTTGCCCTTCCTCTACCTTTCGGTTCCATGTGGGCCCACACGAAACTGATGACGTGATCTTGGGTCAGTCTACTGATGTGAATGCAAATTTCCTGCGAAGAAATCATCACAGACACATTCAGAAGTAATGTTTTTTAATAAACGTTTTTAAAGTGTTTTATTTATTTTTTGAGAGAGAGACAGAGACAGAGCCCAAGTATGGGAGGTATAGACAGAGAGGGAGAGACAGACTCCGAAGCAGGCTCCAGGCTCCGAGCTGTCAGCACAGAGCCCGACACGGGGCTTGAACTCACGAACCGTGAGATCATGACCTGAGCCGAAGTCGGACGTTTAGCCGACTGAGACACCCAGAAGGCCACACCATCTTTTAAGGCCAGCCAGCTAACAGCCAATCTTTAAAAATCAGCAGATGGGAGCAGCTTAAATTCCACAACCAAATACTGCATCCTGGGCTGTCATGTACTTGGAACACGGGATATCACTGTCTATATGCTGAACTTCCCAAGTAGTTGGTACCATCCTGGGAAATCGTGTTTGAAGGCAATTTCAAGTAAGTTACAATGTTATATAACAATCACTACACACAATAAACCTTTTATCTAGAACTAAAGGAAGAGGTATGTGCCTTTTATGAGTAGGAAATCGGTGTCTCCCCGTCCCTACCCCATAAACGTTAAACGAATATTTGAAGAGTTTTGACTTGGAAGGACATCATCCTGGTTGGCTTGTCCAGAAACAGCCACGCATCCTCTTTGATGATTTGTGTGTTATCCACCCACACAGAAGACGGGCTAGAGAATGTCTGTACCGATGAGGGGCTGGCAATCCTTTAAGAATCTCTGTTGTGGGGCGCCTGGGTGGCTCAGTCGGTTGGGCGTCCGACTTCGGCTCAGGTCATGATCTCGGGGTCCATGAGTTCGAGCCCCACGTCGGGCTCTGTGCTGACAGCTCAGAGCCTGGAGCCTGTTTCAGATTCTGTGTCTCCCTCTCTCTCTGACCCTTCCCCATTCATGCTCTCTCTCTGTCTCAAAAATGAATAAATGTTAAAAAATAATTAAAAAAAAAAAAAAAAGAATCTCTGTTGCAACCACTCAGCTCTACTGCTGTGGTGGGAAAACAGACAATATGTAAATGAATGGATGTGGCTGTGTTCCAAGGCAACTTTATTAACAAAAAGGGGCAGGGAGCCAGGTCTGTCCCATGGGCTGGAGTGTGCTGACCCATGGTAAGAGAGAGATGGGTTCTTGGATGAGTTTACGTCAGTATTATTTGAAATGCAGGCGGTTGCCTCATCTGTCAAAACCTTAACATCTAGCACTGAAATCTGGCAACGCTCACACGAACTGCTGACCTCTGTGTTTGCCTGCCACGTAGAAAAATGTCTCACCCTCACAGCAGTTCTGGGTAATTCTCTGCCCAATGAGGGTGTCCCTTGGCTATTCCCATCCACCCCCAAGAGTGCATACAGAGAGCAATCTGTGTTCGCCAAACTGAACTCCATTTTATGAGGGAGGAGATTAAAATGCAAGAGACTTTTATAAATTCTTTGGGTAGATGATTACTCTTGAATATGGAAAGATATATAAACCTTTACTGCCAGCTTTCAAGCCCTATTTTCCATTGCAGACAAAGCCGGGATGGCGTCTCCTGAAGGGGAACGGAGGACAGTATTAAAGCTGCTTGTCAAGGGGCTGGAGGGAAAACTTTCTAAGGTGGAAGCTGGGTACTTTCTCTGATTCAAACAAGCGGAACTATTGTTACTGTGCTTTCTTGCCACGGTGTAAGGAAAAACAAAACTTTGGAGTCGGCCGTCCCTGAGTTCAAATCCTGACATCACCATTTATTGGTTGTATAGCTTTGGGTTAAGACACTTCCTGTCTCCGGGCCTCAGTTACTCCATCTGTAAAATGGATTTTTTGGTAAAGTTGAAAGATAGTAACAATAAGTTAATGCTATATGCTGTATCATATAAATGTTATGTCAGTTAAACTATGGGTGGTTCATGGCTGGCACTCATCAATTTTGCTTCCTTTTGCCATGTCAGGGTCATGTTTGCATGGCAAAACATTAGAAAACATCTTCCTCTCTCTTCCTAGTCCCTTTACACATGCCATTTTATCTACAACTTTGAGTTTCTGATTGCACTGCAGAACCTGGGGTCAAAAGATTACGATGTGGTCACAGCTCTCTTACTAATCTACATTGACTTTGGAAGATCATGGGACCAGATTGTTGAAAGGGATTAAGAACAATTTTTTTTTAACGTTTCACTGAATTTTTTAGAGACAGAGCACGAGCAGGGGAGGGGCAGAGAGAGAGGGAGACACAGAGTCCGAAGCAGGATCCAGGCTCTGAGCTGTCAGCACAGAGCCCAACACGGGGCACGAACCCACAAACCATGAGATCATGACCTGAGCCAGAGTTGGACACTTAACCGACTGAGCCACGCAGGCGCCCCTGTTGAAAGGGATTTTCTATCGTCCTTCAAATCCCAAGTCCAGAGGCTTTTTTTTTTCCATCTACAAAATGAAATGATGTGTGGAACAGGATATAATATCTAAAAATAACTGTGAGCCACTTTGAAATAAGTAAACAAACAAACATGACACATTTCGTTGCTAAGGGAGACAGCGGCAGTAACTTAGAACATCTCAAGACACCCAATGCAATGAGTTTTCTCTATGACCCAGATAGATTCATTGTGTTTTAGAGCCATCAAAGACTTGGACGGTCAGAGACAGTCCTGCCCACCTCCTCCCCCTTCCTCCTGTCTCCAGGCAAGTGTGGGAGTTTATGGATGGGCAGGGAGGAAACTTTATCTGCCAGCTTTACGGATGTGTAGCTGACATAAAGTACAGTTTGTTAATTTTCACAGGGGGTCTATATCCATGAAACGGTCGCCATGGCCCAGGTACTGAATTGACTCATCACTCTGTGGGAGCTTTGTGGCTGCGAGAGTAACCAAGAGATAGATATTACTGGCAAGGCCTCGAGGGTGACAAATATCCTAACACGTGTACCCTGGCACAAAGTGTGGTCTTATCCAAAAGAGCTGATATCACCTCCACTGAGAAGAGCTGGGTTCAGTCCCTTGGCAAAATTAACGAACAGCCCAGATGAGGAAACTGAGGCAAGACCCACATCCTTTTCTTCTGTTTTCATGGAAACACATCCAGAGTGCGTACGTTATTTAAAAAAAAAAACAATATGGCATTTGCTAAAAGAAATTCTTGTCTGCATCAAATGCTTCCTATCACACTGACGCTTAAAAAGCTATATATATGTTAAAATGATACATTTTAAATGACAGTGGGTTCCTCCCAATAGGGTCATTAGCTAAGCCTCCCCTCCCCCAGCGACATGGGTGCCACACAGGGGCTGATGCTTCTCCGTGGCCTAGAGGGTGAAGGTCAAAGACACAAATTCTAGGCATGGACACTGTTGGCTTTTCTACTCCTGAAGAAAAAAGGAGACCTCGTTTTGCCTTAATCATCAAGATACAGTATGCTTTTAATAAATCATCCACAAACAGAAGGATTCATGGCACCAAGAAAGAGCTCATGAAAACCTAGTTACATGCTCCTTGTTGTAAAGTATCTCATACAGTGTCACGCATAATTTACTTGGGACACAGATGTAATTTTGATGTTTTAGGTGTTCGCTGAAAAGTCACCTGGAGTTTAACATTAGTTGCAAAAATCACGTAAGAACTCCAAGAACAAAATTTGGTAGTTACGAGAAAGATCATCCCTGTCACATGGGAAGTCACACGCGAGGTCAGTGGTTCTCCAACAATTATGTGCTTAGAATCTCCTGGAAGGATGGTTCAATAGATTTCTCGGGCCCATCCCCGAAGTTCTTGATTCAGTTGATGTGGGTGGGGCCCAAGAATCTGATTTCTTAACAAAGTTCAACGTGATCCTGAGGGTGCTGGTCTGGGGCCCATATGCTTAGGCCCCGCTTTTCCCCGGGGCCCGTCCAAAGCTGGCTCTGTTGATTGGACACGGTGGGTAGAAGAGACCAGCAGAGACGGAGCACCTGTCACTGTTCTCAGTGTCTGGAAACTAGCTCTGGTGGCTGCCCAGGACCCTAGAGAAGCAACCTTCAAAATTCCTGATAGATCTACTGTATTCTTCAACCAAGAGCATTTAAAGCAAAACTAGGCTGTCTGGGTTCACCACCTAATGGGTTGATTTGGGGACAGTTGACAACTAGATGTAGAGATGAACTTAAGTACCATTTCCCTGAAGACTTAAAAAAAAAATAAAGCAACGAAGATACTGAGGGTCAAAGGCTCTCCCCAGCCATTCTCACCCGAGCCCAGTAAGTAACAACTGATACCAAAAGTGGCTTAGTTTGGGGAGCAATACTTATATTTTAAAATGTAACTGTGTCTTACACATTTATCCGCAGAGCCCCGAAGACAAAGCGATTGCCCTACACCCCCAAGTCAAATAGCTGAGTTTTTATTTGCTAGGCCATTGCAGTCGTGGGGACATTTCCAATTTAATAACGATTACTTCTCTTCCTATCCTAAGCTAGCACGAGACTTAACACATTTTAACTTACTTGCCTTCTTTTGGTAAAGAATACGTAACAGAAGCCTTACCATTTAAACCACCTGTAAGTGGTCAGTGGCACCGTGTGTATTCACACAGATACGCACTGTCTCCACCATCCGCCCCAGATTTATTTGTTGAACGGATTTCCCCCCCAAAACACGATCGAGTTGGAGGTGACCTGTACGGTCAACCGGGGTGTTTTTGACACCACCTATGGTGTCAAACGGGCAGGATTCTAGGAGAGCTAAGTTGAAGGCCTCACGGAGGAAGAGCTATGTGACTGAACCCAGATATGAGGCCCAACTGCGGGCCCCCAGCCCGTCTTGTGAATGACGGGCCGCAAAATCCTGGCATCAGCCGTTGCTTCTCAGATGCCCTCTTTTTCTTTTTTTTTTTTTAAACTTTGGAAGATGTGTTTGTTTGTTTGTTTGTTTATTTATTTATTTATTTATTTATTTATTTATTTATTTATTTATTTTTCAATATATGAAGTTTATTGTCAAATTGGTTTCCATACAACACCCAGTGCTCATCCCAAAAGGTGCCCTCCTCAATACCCATCACCCACCCTCCCCTCCCTCCCACCCCCCACCAACCCTCAGTTTGTTCTCAGTTTTTAAGAGTCTCTTATGCTTGGGCTCTCTCCCACTCTAACCTCTTTTTTTTTCCTTCCCCTCCCCCATGGGTTTCTGTTAAGTTTCTCAGGATCCACATAAGAGTGACCACATATGGTATCTGTCTTTCTCTGTATGGCTTATTTCACTTAGCATAACACTCTCCAGTTCCATCCACCTTGCTACAAAGGGCAAGATTTCATTCTTTCTCATTGCCATGTAGTACTCCATTGTGTATATAAACCACAACCTCTTTATCCATTCATCAGCTGATGGACATTTAGGCTCTTTCCATAATTTGGCTATTGTTGAAAGTGCTGCTCTAAACATTGGGGTACAAGTGCCCCTATGCATCAGCCCTCCTGTATCCCTTGGGTAAATTCCTAGCAGCACTACTGCTGGGTCTTAGGGTAGATCTATTTTTAATTTTTGAGGAACCTCCACACTGTTTTCCAGAGCGGATGCCCTCTTTTTCTAACGCTCCGCAGACATTACTCTGAGTACTGCACTCCTTCCCATCGAATCTCAAATCTTCATACAATCTTCCAGGCGTTACCATCATTACATAGAACCTACTTACCGTCTCCCTATAAAAATAAACACAACCCACGTGGCACAAGGGAAAGTGACAATCCTTGGTGCCGCTTCTGGGCCTGTTAAAGACCCAATGCGTGCATGTACCCATTCACTGGTAGGAAAGTCTTCAATGTGGAGAGGCCACCAGGAAGGTTCTTTAGCATGGAAATCCTCACAAACAGAAATGTTCTTACCTGGGTAGGAACACACTTTCCACCACGTAAAAGTCTTGCATGAGAACATCTCTATCCGGCTTGGAAGTGAGATTACCCACGGTGTATCCTATCCCCAGCTGAATAGCACCTTTGATAGCAGATGATGCAGTCTGCAAAGAAAACAAGGGTCTCAGGGTCAGCCTCAATACTCAGGGCCTTGTTCAAGGTCACAAGCAGGAAAAGGGGGTTAGATTTTCTTTCTTGTTCCTCAACCGTGAGGATGCTGGGTTTGGAAACAGGACAGGTTCCTTCTTTTGACGGCGCGTCTATTAAGGGCCCTTCTTGATATGAAACTATTCTTGGGGTAGTATTTCCTACAAATATTTCTAAGGTCAAATGACAGTCCCAAATCTCCACCTTTCTGTTAGTAAGAGCTTAGAAATTTGGTAGGATGCTTTCAACATATGGTATTCTAATTTGTACCAAAAAAGAAACGGTATAGTCACATTTTTTAAAAATCTGAAGTTCTATAACACACCTATGGATCAGGAAGTGTATTTTCTTATTTAATTTGAGAGAGAGAGAGCGTGCGCACGCGCGCCAAGTGGAGGAGAGGGGCAGAGGAGGATACAGAGAATCCCAAGCAGGCTCTAGGCTCAGCACAGAGCTGGATGCAGGGCTTGATCCCTTGACCCTGGGATCATGACCTAAGCCAAAACCAAGAGTTGGATGCTCAACCCACTGACCCACGCAGGCGGCCCCCTCAAGAGGAGTACTTTATCTTCACGAGAAATGAGACAGCAAAAAGTAATTTGAGTCTTCGGATAAAATTTAATTTGGAAATTGCTTACTAGTTTTGCCATGAATCCACAATCACAATTTCCTACACTGACCTGTGTAGGAATAATGTATATACATTATTGGGGAATAATGTATATACATATATGTGTACACATACATACACATACGTGTGTGTGTGTGTGTGTGTGTGTGTGTGTTGTTTTAGCCAATAAAATAGGAGAAATAGCAAAGTAACTCAATTTAGGAAAATTAGAAGGCATGCTCTTTTTTTTTTTTAATCTTTTAAATGTTTGTTTATTTTTGGGAGAGAGAGGGAGAGGGGCAGAAGGAGAGGGAGACACAGAATCCGAAGCAGGTTCCAGGCTCTGAGCTGTCAGCACTGAGCCCGAGGTGGGGCTCGAACTCACGGACCGCGAGATCATGACCTGAGCTGAAGTTGGGCACTTAACAGCCAGCCAGCCAGGCGCCCCAGAAGGCATGCTTCTCAATGTTTGTGCAAGTGTGGCCATTTCAGGTGAAGTCACCAAGTGATTACTGGGGACCTAGCCCTGTGCTTGCAGTGGTTTGTCTGGGGTTCAACCTCAGGTGACTGTGGATCACGGCACTTTGGCTAGAGGACACCAGTGTTGGGGGTGGGGTGGAAAGGATATACGACCTAGCTTGGTTCCGTATGTCCTTTGCTTGTGATCACAGAGCGGCATCCAAATAGGTTTAAAGGGTCTGCGAGCTGTATGCATACAGCCAGTTTTGAAGCCTTTAAGAAGGGATTATCTCCACGATTCAGGAAATCTGAGGATCAAGGATCAAACCGGAGGCCAGGATCGATCCGAGCTGCTCAGTCACTTCCACTCTACAACTCTACGAACGCTTCCCCACGGAGTCATCATTTGGTGGCTTGTTCACCCCACTGCAAATATGATATCCCCCCTAGTCTGAGCACAAGTCCCTGCCCTCCTTCCTAGAGGAGGCAGAGAGTGGCTCGGTGTTTTTCTTCTTCCACATGCCTCTTCAAGATTCCAGGGCAGCAAGATGGCAAAAGACTGGGACTCAAGCCCCCAGGGCAACTAGGCTTCAAAAACATAAAGTTTGCTATTTTCATTCTCGCTCCCCGAGTTCTGCAATGCCACCAACTGGCATCAGTGACCTTTTGTGCCAACAGCTCTGACTTTGGAAGACTGAAACGGATTTTCTTCACTTTAACCTCACACACAAATTCAAAAGGCGTTTCTATCCATCACTCAGAGCAGTATGGCCCAAGATATGACATCAGCACTTTCCAGAGGACCCGACACCCCGACGTGTTCTGTTCCAGAACTATCAACAGAGTCCTGTGCTCTCAAAGCGCTCGTCCCTCCCCACCCCTGACTGCTACCCGGAACTCTCGGTATTTCTGCTTAATTCAGTCCTCTAGTCCTTCTGGGGCCGGGACACCTGTCATACAGATGAGGGAGCATAACCAATGGTTTCTTGACCACCCTCCTCCTCGAACCCCAACTACAGAAGGTGGTCAAAGCAGCAGAAGTCTATACCTGGTGTTTTCAAACTTTAGGAAGCATGAGAATCACGGAGATACTTAAAAGAGACGAAGGCAAAACCACAGAGACAGGAAAAGCAGCAACGGTTGCCAGGGGTTGGGAGAAGACAGGGGGAACACGGAGGGTTTTCGGGGCAGGGCAAACACCTTTTATGATACTGTAATGATGGCTACATGCCGTGACACAGGTATCTAAGCCCACAGAACACACATAACGAGTGAGCCATGATGTCAACTATGGACTCCGGGTGATAAGGTAGGTTCATCCATTGTAACAAACCCAACCCTGTGGGGGAGGATGTTGATAGGGGGAGGCAGAGAGCACGTGGGAAATCGCTGAACCTTCTCATGCTTCTGTTAACCTACAACTACTCTAAAAAAAAAACAGTCTTAAAAAAACAGTCAATGGGCATGGCCAACCCAAGCCAAGATCAAGAGCAGACCGATGGGCTGCATCTCCAGACTTTCTGATTCTGAAGGTCTGGGGTGAGGCTCAAGAATTCGCTCTTGCTCTAAGGAACACTGGACAAATCTTTCTCCGATGGCATGAGAGTAAATTTTGAATCCTCAAAGGAATAAGATTTGGGAAAGGGCTCTGTTGACGTCTGTTTAGTTAAACCAAAAAACAGACTTGTGATGCTATTACCTTCCTTTCTGCCTCCTTAAAATTCAAGCGCTCTGATGGGAGACATAGCAGAAATGGTAACAGAAGTTCGTATTTTTTCGATCAACACTTCGCGCCTGGTACTTGACGCACAATGATAATAATCGTAATGACAATCTGTCGTAATCGTAGCGCAGACGTGCGGAACATCCACTGAGTGGCAGGCACTGTTCTGAGTGCTTTTATCCTCACACAGCTAGTGACGAGGTGCAAGTGGAACTCACAAGTGGGGAGTCCAAGTTATAAGCAACTACACCGTCACCTATCAGGTCAAAATCCCTGATTTTGCCCTTTTTACAGGTGGGGATTTAAGGCGCAGCAAGGTTAAGTGACTTGTCCCACTCCCATTGCTAGCATATGGCACTCTGGCTGCAAAGCCCACGAAGCTTCCACATCTGTTTTTTCATCCCCTATCCCCACTCCCAAAATGATCCTGGGATGCAAGTCTGAAGTTCCCTCTTAAGTCTAGCTGTTTGACCTCAGCAGAGGAAGGAGTTCTGTGGAAGCCATTCCTTTTAATAAGCCAGGGCTGAAATATTTTATTTGCTTCTAATCACACCCAACCACGAGTCAACCTAAGAAAAGCTGCAAACCGCTTGGTAAACCAGTATAAATACGGGTCAATGTCACTTGTTAATGTCACCACCAGCAATGGTGGTGGGGGTGTGTGTGGTATTTTGCTGCCAAGGGAGGGATGAAGTTTGAGGTTTCCTTCTCCCCACCTCCATGTAAAATCCGATGCTTTGGCACCCATGCATTTGTAGAGAATTAAAAAGCATCTTGCCCACTTCCTGGGAATGTCTGTGTTCACTGGGGCATGTGGTTTCTTGAGTCACCAGCAGTAAAGGCGCCACCCAGTACCTCAAGTTCTCCCAGCGGGCAGCAGTCATGGCAGGCGGATGGGCCGTGCTGTCGTATTTTCTAACACGGCCACTCGTAAGATGTGCTTTAAAACTATAAAACTGAAATGCTACCTGGAGTGTCTCTGGTTAGCAGATTAGTAAACCATGATGGTGACAAAGAACCCGTGTATAGGGCTAGTGGTTCCTCTTGGACAACCAGCACATTCCTTCCCTGCGAACTGCGCGCCATAAGCCCCTCTTCGGTCCTTGGGGATTCCAGCCAACAGACCAGTGACCCAGTAACAAGTCCGTGGCTCCACACACACTCAGCCTCTCCAATTTTCTCTGTAGGACTTGGCTGATGCTCTCACAGCGCTAGGACATGACCATTTTCCCTTCGAGCTCCACCAGGGACCTTTGACTCCTTTAGAACATGTAGCTCTAGATTTCGGAACACAGCGAAACAGAGCCTATTTTTAATTCAGGACTTTGCATGGGCTAAGTGGAGGCAACACGTTGCCTGGATACTAGAACAACCTCTAAAGCTTTGCATAGTCAGAAAAAAGAACCACAGGAGACCACGAAAGCAAACCAATGACACTTTCATAGCTCCTCTTTCCTAACCCACCCTCGTGCAGGGCTGACGAGAATCCTAAGGGGAAAACGAACGTCAGCTCTGGGTTTGTGTGGTAAGTTCGAGTTTTCAAAGTGCTATCTTTTAATGCTTGATCCTCACGACTGTTTTGCAGGTAGGGAGGGCTTATAAAGCCCATTTGACAGATAAAGACAGCGTGGGTCTGGGAAATTAACCGGGTCTAAGTCCCTTGGCTAGGGTGTGGGAGAGCCAGGAGTGATGCTCTGGTCTCTGAAGGCGCCTGGTTCGGCACTCCACCATCTTCCACTATCTTACGAGCCTGAATTTTTCTGCTGGAGACGATCTGATCTGACTGAAGCCGGAAACTCCTCCCACGATGAGATAATCATGGTGGTAAGTAACAATCTGACAACATCTACGGAAACCCATCATCAGGGAAGCAATGATCCTGACGACAGTAAGATGTAACTGACGTGACACTGGTTACGGGAGACTGCTTCCTCCAGCACATTGTCTATGAAACCGGATCACTTAACGTGCCATCTGGCATCAGTGGCTTGAAAAGGAAGTATGAAAACATTTCATGTCAACGGCACTTTCTCCTCCAAGGTGTTCCGATGAACTCAATTACGGGATTAGAGCCAATATAGATGATGCCAGAGTGATTTTTGTCAAAAGTACAGATCTCATCACGTCACCACCTTGTGCAAAACCCTCTAATGGGTTCCTGGTGTCCTCACTATAGGATTAAGTCCAAACCCTTTAGCTTGACAAACAACCCTGTCTTATAGTATTACTCCTTCCTGACCTCCATGGACTCCTGCATCTTGATATAAAAAGAGATTCTCACACTCCCAAACAGACAGACAGACAGACACACAATACTTTGAGCAAGCTGACCTTATACAGGTCCACGAAGCCCTAAAACTCTAAATGACATTTTCTGGTCGGGCGCATTCTTCCCAAGGAAGGGGTCCAACGTCTTCTCTTTTTTCAGAATGTGTTTTTCCAAAACCACACAGAGATCTAGAGAGTCTAATTCTAAAAATTTTTTTTAACGTTTGTTTTGAGAGGTAGCGTATGACCAAGGGAGGGGCAGACAGAGACGCAGACACAGAATCCGTCCGAAAAGGGGCTCGAACTCACAAACCTCACAATCATGACCCGAGCCGCAGTCGGATGCTTAATCGACTGAGCCACCCAGGCCCCTAGAGAGTCTAAATCTAAATTAGAGACATTCCCTGCCAAGGGGCCTTAGACTGGGCCATGAAAAAACAGCTCAGCGACACCTCTTCACAGCGAGAGGTGGGAATCCTTGTCCGACAGGGAGAACCCCTACCTCCAGGTCCGTGTTCCCCTCATCTCTGAACCTATACTCAAGAACAGAGGCATAGGCTTCTTTGCCCCAGTGGTAGGATTAAAGGGAAAGAAAGTAGGAAAGATTGCACGAAACGAGCTGTAGGAGTACAGAAATGGGATGGTTTATGGGTGGGCAACCTAAAGCCTTCTGAATGGGAGAGGGGGGCACTCTCATCTTCCAGTTGTTCAAACCAATGCTCCAGTCCCTCTGTGTGTTAGGTTTCTACTGCTGCTGTAGCAAATTACCACAAATGAGTGTGCTCAACACAAACTGATCATCATACAGTTCCGTAGGTCGCAAGTCCTAAAATCAAGGTGCTGGTAGGGTTGCGTTCCTTCTGGAAGCTCAGGGGAGAATCCGTTTCCTTGCCTTTCTGGGCCTCTTGAAGCCGCCCACATTGATTGACTTGGGGCTTCTTCATCTTCAGAGACAGCAGCATCTTCAACTCTCTTTCTCCCTCTGACCTCAGCTCTTGTCACATTGCCTTCGTGGACTCTGAACCTCCTGCCTCCTTGTCATGAGGCCCTGCCGGGAGAGTACAGGAGGATCTTTCCATCTCAAGATCTTTCACCAAATCCCATCTGGGAAATGCGTGGAAGCTAACGAATGCACAAGGTGTAGGGATTGGGACACGGCCAACGGTGAGGGCGCCATGATTCTGCAGATCATACTCCAGTTCAGGGCTGATTTCTGGCATTTTCCCCGGGGTTGCCCCAGGTAAAGAGAAGAGCTCCCCCCAGAATGCCATTCAGTCAGATGCTGTTCGTTCATTTCACAGAGATCTGAGAACTTTCTGTAAGCCAGGCACCGGTGCTGGGGAAAGCAGCACAATGTTCTTGCTCTCATGGGAGCTTCTGGTCTGGTGGGGGAGACAGACATTAGGCAAAGACTCACACGCATAATGACAAGAGCAGTCGGGGATATAAACAAGAGGGTGATGTCACCGAGGCCAACAGGGTGGAGGTCAATTTGGAAAGGTGGAGTTAGGAGAGGCATCCCTGAGGAATGGTACACATGCAGAGACTTGAAAGGTAGGAAGGGCCGGTCAGCAGGTCCTGTCGACCAGGGCTGGCTGGGGGCCCTCCACATGCCAGATGCTCTTCTACAAATGGGGATACAGAAGTGGCCTGGCCAGAGTCCTGGCCCTTAAGGAACTCTGAGAGTCCCACTAGGAGGTCAAGGGAACAGATTTCCAGGCGGCAGTTCAGGGACCCGAAAGCAAACCATGGCAAATACACAGCAGTGGGCCCCATGGAAAGTGTGAGAACTAGAGGCTGGAAAGACCCTGGCCCCAGATCTGGGCCTTACGGGCCACGATAAGGGGTGTGTGTGTGTGTGTGTGTGTGTGTGTGTGTGTGTGTGTGTGTTTTGATAAGGAACAGCTTTCTCATTTTAAAAGGATCGCTCTGGCTGCTGGGTAGACGGAAAGGAGTTAGGGGGCTGCTGTAGTGGCTCAAAGAGATGTGGACGGCTTAAGGAGGGTGATAGACAAGAAGATGGACAGGAAAGATGAATGGCAGAGATATTTTGGAGGGAGCTAAGACTTGCCATGAGCTAGTAATGAGGGCGAGCAAAGTCCTGAAACATCCTGGTGGTTCTCTGGAGCAACCGAGAGGACGGAGTTTGCTCGGCTGAGGTGGGGAGACTGAGGAGAACATATTTTAGGGGGAAGATCAAATGTTCCATTTGAGATGCCAATGAGACACCCAGTCAGAGATGTTAAGATGTAAGTCAGGAGCTCAGAAGAGAGGTTTGGGCTGAAATTTTGACTAAGTGTTTTCCACATATAAATGGCATTGGGGGTTGACAGAGGAGTATTCTAGAAGGACCTGGAGCTTGGTGACACATTTAGGGAGAAGACAGAAAGGAGAACCTTTCGCAGTGACATAGGAGTGACCTGAGTCTCAACCGAGGGATCCTTTTATTTGGTAATATGAATACAACTTGGTGGGATCTTGAAAGCTATGGGTTAAATTCTCTAATCTTTTCTCTCGTTATCATTGATTCATAAGTCCAACTCTGCATCTAGAATATTTGACAAAATTAAGTTTATTTATTTGAGAGAGACAGAGAGAGCGTGTGTACACGCACACAGAGGAAGGGCAGAGAGAGGAAGAGAGAGAATCCCAAGCAGGCTCCATGCTTTCAGCACAGAACCCGACATGGGGCTTGACCCCATGAACCGTGAGATCATGACTGGAAAAGAAATCAGGAGTCAGACACTCAACCAACCGAACCACCCAGGTGTCCCTAAACCATATGTTTAAAATGTGTTTTTAGGCAACCCACGGAATAGGAAAAGATATCTGCAAATGATATATCAGATAAAGGGCTAGCATCCAAAATCTGTAAAGACCTTACCAAACTCAACACCTGAAAAACAAATGATCCAGTGAAGAAATGGGCAGAAAACATGAATAGTCACTTTTTCAAAGAAGACATCCAGATGGCCAACAGACACATGAACAGATGCTCGTCACTCATCATCAGGGAAACAGAAATCGAAGCCACACTGAGATACCACCTCACGCTGGTCAGAGTGGCTAAAATGAACAAATCGGGAGACTATACATGCTGGTGAAGATGTGGAGAAATGGGAACCCTCCTGCATTGCTGATGGGAATGCAAACTGGGACAGCTGCTCTGGAAAACGGTGTGGAGGTTCCTCAAAAAATTAAAAATAGAACTACCCTACAACCCAGCAATAGCACTACTAGGAATTTACCCAAGGGATACAGGAGTGCTGATGCAGAGGGGCACTTGTACCCCAACGTTTACAGCAGCACTGTCAACGATAGCCAAATTATGGAAAGAGTAAATGTCCATCGACTGATGAATGGATACATAAGATGCGGTTTATATATACAATGGAATTACTACTTGGCAACGAGAAAGAATAATGTCTGGCCACGTACAGCAATGTGGATGGAACTGGAAGGTATTATGCTGAGTGACCTAAGTCAGTCAGAGAAGGAGAGATATCATATATTTTCACTCATATGTGGAACTTGAGAAACTTAACAGAAGACCATGAGGGAAGGGAAAGAGAAAGGGAAAAAATAGTTACAAACAGAGAGGGAGGGAGGCAAAACACAAAAGACTCTTAAATACAGAGAACAAACAGGGTGGATGGGGGGGCGTGAGGGAGAGGGGAACGTGGGTGATAGGCACCGAGGAGGGCACTTGTTGGGATGAGCACTGGGTATCGTATGTCAGTCAGTGTGACGATAAATTATATTAAAAAAATAAAAATAAAATGCGCTTTTAACTTCGAAAAATATTACGTTACAAAGGCAGGATGCAAGTTACATATAATCAAGTTTGAAAAAGATAACCTCACAACTGTAGATATACACATCCACAAAGGAAAAAAGGACAGGAAGGAAATGCTATATATCAAACTGTAGGATTACCTCGGGGTGGTTGAATTATAGGTGATTTCTACTCCCAACTCATGTACTTCGTGAATTTTCTAAGTTTTTTGTCATATGTGGGAAAAGAAAAGTCTTTCAATCAAGGAACTGCTACTATGTTTACAAATACCTTTTGAGGCATGAATTGAAATATATGCACACACACACACACACACACACACGTACGTTGGAATTTCTCATTTTTTTTTTAAATTTTTTTTTTCAACGTTTATTTATTTTTGGGACAGAGAGAGACAGAGCATGAATGGGGGAGGGGCAGAGAGAGAGGGAGACACAGAATCGGAAACAGGCTCCAGGCTCTGAGCCATCAGCCCAGAGCCCGACACGGGGCTCGAACTCACGGACCGCGAGATCGTGACCTGGCTGAAGTCGGACGCTCAACCGACTGCGCCACCCAGGCGCCCCAATCTCATTTTTTAATTTCATTTTCTTTTAGTCCAGGCCTTAATGCCAGAACCCCACATAACTGCTACACTCTTAGGAAACATAATCATTACCAACCTTGTTTTTGTCTCCCATGGTTTCTCTAAATTTATTCTAGGGTTACATCTTCCCCTGCCCAAGGTTAGATCTATGACCCTTCTGGCACTTACCAGAAGCAAAGGTCCCTCTGTTCGTCAGATAACCAAAAATGGTCTCATGTCAGTATTTGGTCTAGTCCACTTAGTAATAAAAACCTTAAATATACTTTCTGTAGCCATCTCTCTTCCCCCAGCTGGTCTGGCACAAGCTGGCTGCCAGCGGTGGGAAGGGTTGGGGGGGCTTCTCTTTTCTTAAAAAAAAATTTTTTTTTAACATTTATTCATTTTTGAGAAGGAGACAGGGCTCAAGTGGGGGAGGGGCAGAGAGAGAGGGAGACAAAGCATCGGAAGCAGGCTCCAGGCTCCGAGCTGTCAGCACAGAGCCCGATGCGGGCTCGAACCCACAGACCGCGAGATCGTGACCTGAGCCGGAGCCGGACGTTCAACCGATTGAGGCACCCGGGCGCCCCATGGGGGGCTTCTCTTTTCTGACTGATTGTTGGAGGGGGCAGGAAGGTCTTGCTTGAAGAGTTGGAGGACATCCCAGGCACTTAAAAGGCTTGCTAGGTATCTCTCTCTCTTTCTCTGTGGTGTGCTCGCCTAGGATCTGCAGTTACCTCCTCCCATGGTGCTTATGTCCTCACCTTTAGCGGGGAGAGCACACCTCCTCTGGCTGATAGGTCCCCCAGGTCCTCACTCGACCAGGCTCAGAGATGACCACACATCAGCTTTATCACCGGCTCACTGCCCTCAACTGGTTACATATCATTTATCCTGAAACTCCTCGTACCCTCCCTAAGGGCCTTCTCTTTGCTTGGCCACCATCAGAGCTGACCCCACGATTCTCTCGTTCTTCTAATTTCCCAGGAAGTACCACAGTCGATCGTATCCCCTAGGCTCCAGGGAACACATACGATACTCTTCAGTGGTCTCACCAAAGCCCCCTGCCCTGGGCTACAGATGATGGGCAGATCCTCACCTGACACTCTGCGTTTTGACAGTTACTCACAACCACAACTCTCTCCAAATTCCTTTTCCAGTCTCTGCATCTCAAAGTGGACCAGCCAAGCTCTTTAACAGAGCGGGGTGATCACTCAACGGGTCTTAGACAACCTCCCTCCTCAAGTTCTTCGTGGCGGGCCGGCATCTGACCTTGGACTGTGATTAAAAGCCCACCATCCCTTCAGCTTCTCCTGGCCTCGACTGAACCACGGGTCCTGCTGACAACACGGGTTTTGGTCATGGGTGCATCAGCTGATTGCTCACTGTGTCCCATTAGACCCACCACCTGACTGTCGGATTCATCCTTCTGAGGCTTTAAAACAACAACAGCAAATACTACCCACCTCCCAGCATTAAAAACCTTCACTGTTTTGTTTTTTCTGGACTACTTATAGAAATGCATCTAAATTTCTTGATGGGCTTGCAGGACTTTCTACAATCTGATTCGTGTTCATTCTAACTACGCTAATAATAATTTAAAAATCCCCCATTGCTAACGTCTGTAAAAAACGCATCCCTGAAATTTAGTGTCTTAGTGCAACACAACTTTATTTCTTAATCAGGAAGAATCCACTGTGGGTGTCCCTGACCGGTGTTCCGCTTTCCCCTGCTGGGCGGTGTCCTGTATCACTGTGGCTCTGACATCCCCTAGGGTCTCAATGTCCTACAAACCTAGCGGGCTGATTGGAGAATCAGGAATGGTGAAGGAACACCCACTTCCTACCGCCGTGGCCACGAGTCCCAGAGCAGACTGCGTACCCCAGGTCTGCTCCCCAATCCTTCCGCACCCTACTCTGTGTCCTGGCACACTCCCCGTGCGGCTACATTCGAGGGCTTCCCAGCCTTGTCTTCCAGTTGGATTTGGCCAATGGGACACATCCACAGAAGAATATGGGATGTTTGAAATGACGTCAGGGTGTTTACTCCCTTCTTTCCTTCCTATGGTGGGGTGTGGGGAGGGAGCGGGAGGTTGGACTTAGACTGCTATGTCCTGAAAGTTATAGTTCCTTTCTTGTGAGCCTCCCCAGAGAACTCCTATTTGGGGTTCTAGAAACTGTACCCTTCTCTAACCACTCAGGCCTAAGGCAGACAACGAGGTTAGTTCTGGCCTCGAGACACCATGCTGTCCCTTGTACTCTTCCCCCATACTTTTGCCAACAGTGCCTTCCCTAAATGCTCTTCGAATTACCAATCTGAATGTACTGTCATCCATTCACCGTCCAGACCCTCCAGGTAAAGACCCACTTACAGTCCCTCAGCAAGGATCAATCACACGGCCTCACCAAGATACGAGGAAGTCTGGCTATGGAAGAGGGACCGCAAGTTCAGGGGGACAGCTTGCTGTCCTGGCCACACTAGAGATCTGAGTGCCTCTCCACAAACCTAGGTGGGTCTCCATGCCTTCAATGTTGACCTTCTCCATTTTCCATTTGGCTTCCCACCTACGCTCCTAGGCCCGCTTCTAACACCATTCTCCCCACCCAGTCCCTGTTCATACAACAGCCAGACCCGTTGGTTCCCTTATCCCAGTAAGTGTGGCTTCATCAATGACTTCTGGGGTATTGTTACTTTCATACTTGGCAACTACTTTTCTGATAAAATTTCTGCAGCCATCTACATTTTCAAAAAGAAGAATGCTGGAGATACTGAGTAACAATAAGTATATCCTCCGCTGTGCCTGTAGAGACCTTCTAGGTCGTGAAACTGGCTCGTAACAAGGTCGTTTTGACATACTGGGCACTAAGCGCCCTTGGAAGAAGCCCCAGACAGATTTGCTTTATATTTAACTTCCTCTTATTACTAAGCAGCCTTTTAACAAAAATCCCTGTGTATCCACTTATCTGAAGGAAGATTTGATTCTCTAAACATGCGAGAAAAGGCAGCACAAAGAAAAGGTGTTTCATGATTTCTTTCCGATGATCTCTATCTTATTTATATTCCTGGCAGTGAAATATTCTCTCATTGGAATGGAAAAGCGTATTAAGCAAACACTTCTCACGAACAGAAAAATACTATACTCTTAAGGTATTCAGCAGTGGTAAATTATACGCACTTAATTGCCCTTAAAAGAGATATGCCATCAACTGCAGATGAGATTTTTGATTTAGGATGGGACAGCATTATGAATGTTGCCAGAGTAATCTTTTCAAAATATTAGTGTATGCTGAGACACGCATCATAAACGTGGCACGGTATAATATCCTTAACACTGGACACACCAGGGAACAAAGTCTGTATATTCAAATAAAAATAAAGAGAAATACTAATTGATAAAAACTACAAATTTAGATTCAAAAAATAAAAACAAAAAACGATTAATTTTTCACCTACTGAGAATCAACCAAAATCAAGTTTCACCTAGTCTTACAGTATTATATTTCCTGTAAGGGAATTGTTGATTTTTTTTTCAAGTTTATTTATTTTGAGAGAGAGAGAGAGAGAGAGAGAGAGAAAGGAGAGAGTGTGTGGGGGAGGGGCAAAGAGAGAGGAAGAGAGAGAATCCCAAGCAGGCTCCACGCTGCCAGCAGGAAGCCCAACATAGGACTTGAACCCACGAACCGTGAGATCGTAATTTGAGTCAAAATCAAAAGTCGGATGCTCAACCAACGGAGCCACCCAGGCGCCCTAGGAATTGTTGATTTTAAAGGGAAATTATTTCGCTGGCGCTAAGCACCGTTTGGGGAGGAACAACACAATACAAATGACAGATGTTGCTAACTGCCTGCAGTATCTATCTGTCCCTCTTATTTAGCAGTTGTTCTCAATGAGGGCTGATTTTGTCCTCCAAGGGACACCTGCCAGTGTCTGGAGACCGTTTTGGTTGTCATACTTAGGAGGTGCCACGGACATCAACTGGGCAGGCCAGGGATGCCGCTAACACCCTGCACCACACAGCACAGCCGCCTCGACAAAGACTTACCCAGCTCCTAATGTCAAGAGTGTCAATGTCAAGAGACCCTATTATACAGTAAGAGAAACTTTAATTGGGTACTTTGCCTGGTTTCTCTTGCGACTAGGTGTAGTCAGGTGACTAATTTCCGACTAGTGAGAGGAAATGATGTGGCCAGCTCACAGGTCACACTTTTTTTTTTGTTTTTTTTTTTTTAACGTTTATTTTTGAGACAGAGAGAGACAGAGCGTGAGCGGGGGAGGGGCAGAGAGAGAGGGAGACACAGAATCTGAAACAGGCTCCAGGCTCCGAGCTGTCAGCACAGAGCCCGACGCGGGGCTTGAACTCGTCAACTGCAAGATCATGAACTGAGCTGAAGTCGGACGCTCAACCGACTGAGCCACCCAGGCACCCCTCCCAGGTCACAGTGTTAACAGGGAGAGTGTCCTCTGCAGAGCAGATGACTAGATGACTAGAGATGAAGCAGCCCCTCCTTGATCGTATCTGGAAGCCACACAATGAGAACGACAGCAAAACAAGATGGAAACTCGGGCCCCTGATGACTCTGCAGAGGAAGTAAGTTACCCCTGAACTGTTATACATGAGACAAATAAACTTCCACTTTGTGTGAGCCATGGTCATTCTGTTCTTGCTTTTATACATAACTGAACCTGTATTCCGAGGGCTTGTAACCTGTGAAATGAGGCACAAATGTTCTTTACCTGAACAGTGATGCAGTCTCAAAAACATCTCAGACTGAAAGAGAAATGTCTAGGGGCACCGGGGCGGCCTAGTCGGTTGAGCATCCGACTTCGGCTCAGGTCCTGATCTCACAGTTTGTGGGTTCAAGCCCCGCATCGGGCTCTGTGCTGACAGCTCGGAGCCTGGAGCCTGCTTCGGATTCTGGGTCTCCCTCTCTCTCTGCTCCTCCCCTGCTCTCACGCTGTGTCTCTCTCAAAAATAAATAAAGATTAAAAAAAAAATTTTTTTTGAAAGAGCAAAGTCTACACAGAGAGCAATGATTAATTAAAAAAAAAAAAACTAACTCAGGCTCATTGAGTACAAGTCAAGTAACTCTTAACTATACAAAGTAAAGCAGGGAGCCCGCAACCCCGAGGACAAGTGGCCACCGTGGCCAAATACCTGGCTCAGGTCACTGGGATGGCTCTGCTCGGGTCCCGCGGCAGGAGTTTGTACAGCTATGAACTCCTACTCAAGGGAAATGCTAAGTCCATGGGCGGCTTCTCTACATGTAGTCAAAGGTGGCCTCAGCCAGGGAGCTCCTGCTGGAGGCACTCAGAGCCCAGGCCCAGGAGGACAGAGGGAAGGAGCCCAAAGGACCACTCAGCTCCTCCCGCCGCTCCCTGCCTACCACCTGTCATCTATAGTTTGGTAATAAATAGCTTTAATGCATTTCTCAAAAAAATAGGACGTAAAACATGAATGTGCCCTTCTCGATCTTGCTCCTCGGGGTTAACTATCGTCACTTCTTTTGTGTGTGTCCTAGACTTTTTTCTCTACACAATGAAAATACATGCGTGTGTGTGTGTGTGTGTCTGCGTGTGTTAAAGAATAAAAATGGGTCTTACTATCCGTGATCTACCGCAGTTTGTTGTTTTCATACAATATCCTTCCATGTCTGTCTGTACAGATTTTTTAAAAACTTTTTTTAATGTTTATTTACTTTTGAGAGAGAGACACACACAGCATGAGTGGGGAAGGGGCAGAGAGAGAGGGAAACAGAATCTGAAGCAGTCTCCAGGCCCTGAGTTGTCCGCACGGAGCCCGACGCGGGCTCGAACTCATGAACTGTGAGATCACGACCCGAACAGAAGTCAGAGGCTTTACCGACTGAGCCACCCAGGCACCCCAGATTCTTTTCTTTTTAATTTTTTTTTTAATTTTTTTTTTCAACGTTTATTTATTTTTGGGACAGAGAGAGACAGAGCATGAACGGGGGAGGGGCAGAGAGAAAGGGAGACACAGAATCGGAAACAGGCTCCAGGCTCTGAGCCATCAGCCCAGAGCCCGACGCGGGGCTCGAACTCACGGACCGCGAGATCGTGACCTGGCTGAAGTCGGACGCTTAACCGACTGCGCCATCCAGGCGCCCCTCTTTTTAATTTTTTAATGTTTTATTTTTAATTTTTTTTTAACGTTTTATTTATTTTTGAGACAGAGAGAGACACAGCATGAACGGGGGAGGGGCAGAGAGAGAGGGAGACACAGAATCGGAAGCAGGCTCCAGGCTCTGAGCCGTCAGCCCAGAGCCCGACGCGGGGCTCGAACTCGCGGACCGCAAGATCGTGACCTGAGCTGGAGTCGGACGCTTAACCGACTGAGCCACCCAGGCGCCCCAATGTTTTATTTTTAATTTTGAGAGACAGAGAGTGGACACCCAAGACAGTGGGGGAGGGACAGAGAGAAGGAGACAGAGAATCTGGAGCGGGCTCTGCACTGACAGCACACAGCCTGACGTGGGGCTTGAACCCACGAACTGTGAGATCATGACCTGAGCTAAAATCGGATGCTTAACCGACTGAGCCACCCAGGCGCCCCCAGAATCTCTCCATCTCTAATGGTTATAAAGAGTTTCGTGGTTCGCGTGTAACACAACTGTTTGAACCGTTTTCCTTTGAAAGCAATTAGGATTCTTGTTCTCTCTTTCTAAGAGCAAATAATGCTGCAATGAATACTCCTGCTTGTATATGCACGCCCATTTCTTTCTTGAGTATTTCTGCAGCATAGAGTCTTAGAAGAAGAACCGCTCGATGGAAAGACATGCACATTTATACTTTTGGTGGGGTGCTGCCAGAAAGCTTTCCAAACGAGATTTCATCAGTTTATATTCTCACCAACAGAGCAGAAGAATGTGCTTATCATCAAACCCTCACCAACAGAGCTGCCGCTGATACTGCTCATCTTTGCTAATCTTGCTGGTTTAGTGCCCATTTTCCTGATCACCGACTAGGGAGTCCCTTTTTGCATCTTCACTCTATTATCTGCCTCTAAATGAATAATTTTCATTTCTTGGGGCACCTGGGTGGCTGAGCGAGGCGTCCGACTTCGGCTCAGGTCAAGATCTCGCAGTTCATGAGTTAGAGCCCCACGTCGGGCTCTGTGCGGACAGCTCAGAGCCCAGAGCCCGCTTCAGATTCTGTGTCCTCTCTCTCTGCCCCTCCCCAACTCGTACTTAGTGTCTCTCTCTCTCTCTCAAAAAAAAATGTTATAGAAATAATTTTCGTTTCTTTATGGTTACACACTACTAGCCACACTCAATTATTTTATATTAATTAAAGCTCACGTGCATTTACAAAATAATGCCCCTGGAAATTCTGAAATAGGAAGATTCTATGCCTGCTGTCCGGAGTTTTTATTTTTGAAGGTGTAAGCTCTCACAGGGCAGAAACAGTAACCATCTCTTAATCATCTACCAAATGGTTCTTCTTTATTTATTTATTTATTTTTTTACCATAATACAGTTTTTGCATTTCTCCAGATAGTTCTTAAGACTTAAAGTAGGGGGCGCCTGGGTAGCTCAATCGGTTGAGCGGCCGACTTCGGCTCAGGTCATGATCTCGCGGTCTGCGAGTTTGAGCCCCGCGTCGGGCTCTGTGCTGACAGCTCGGAGCCTGGAGCCTGTTTCAGATTCTGTGTCTCCCTCTCTCTCTGCCCCTCCCCTGCTCATGCTCTGTCTCTCCCTGTCTCAAAAATAAATAAAAACATTTAAAAAAAATTAAAAAAAAAGACAAAGTAGTATCTTAGAAGAATTTATACTTCTATTTGTTTTGTGTTTTTTTTTTTTTTTGTTTTTTTTTTTTGTTTTTTTTTTTGTTTTTGCAAATAGCGATATAGTGCTCTGTAATTGGCTCAACGGGACAGGGGGCTCTTTTGGGGGAACACGTAACAGCAGCCTGGGGGGGGGGAGAGGCAGAGAAACATACCCGGGCAGAGATACAGAGGAACTGTCAAGATGCTACGTGTCCTTTTAGAGTCTTACACTGTATCATTAGAAGGGGCCTTGCAGGTGGCCTTCTCTGTGCTGAGAAGTCATCAGGTATGTGGAGCTGGAACTGTCTCATATGATGGTGCCTTTCCTGCCACACCTCTGCTTCTTTCCTTCCTCCCGGAGGGGGGAGGTAACGCAGCATACGAAGACCACGTCACCATTCTGTTGGCTCCTGGCACTTCCCGGGTGCTTACTGAGATCTGGGTGCTGTACTAAGTACACGGGAGGCATTTTCTCCTTGGTGTACGTTATCCCCACAACACTACAAGGAAGGTAAAACTCTTGCTCGTGGTTTATTTACAATGACACCGGCTCAGAAAGACACAGAAGCTTACTCAAGGCCACAAAGTGAGGAGGTGACGACGCTGGCCCTGGAAGGCAGATCGGCTAACCCCCAGTCTGTGTTCGCGACCATCACATCCGACATCACGACTGGACACAGAAATAGAGATGCCAGCTTAGCCAGCTGGTTTAGCACAGGCCCAGCTCAATCCTATGGCAAGTCTAACTACCACGGTACGAACTTGGCGGTGTGGGTCTATTTCCAGGCCATAACCAAGGCAGGTTCCAACCTTTTTATTTGTGTTCTCCATCGACCAGCAGATGCGTGGTTTGCCCAGAGGCGTGGAGGTGGGTCAGAGCCACGCCTCATCCCTAGAGAGTCCCCAGGAGACATTTTCACAGCACTCTGCCAGGTAAGGCACATAGAAACACGGGCACTGGTTTGAAGGGCAGTCCAGGTGGGGCCAGAGTGGAAAGGTTTCAGTGCAATGTCGGCATTTTGGGATCTTTCGGGAAAAAAATGAGCATCTAGGCTCATCTCCTGGCTTTACATAAGACAGCGACCAGACAAGAAACCAAGCCCTCCCCGCCCAAGTCTTCAGCAACCGCACTCTCTCCACTATCCTTGCTGGCCTTACCTCATCCCCACCTACTCAGAGGACACTAACCCCTAGCCCCGCCCCAGGTCTCCTGCCCCCCCAAAGCTCTTGCTGCCTGAGAAGGATGGATGGACGAAGAGACACACAGACACACAGACAGAACTGCTGTTACCATTTCAGGGATTAGGAGAGGAGAGTTACAACTCCCTCAAGGAGGCAAAGGCCTTGAGGGCAGCTTACTATACCTCTGCAAACCCCTGCAGCAAATAAGATTTTGTTCTTTTATTACCGATGCCAAGACACCTCCTCCAACCTTTCCCCTTCGTTCCACCAAGCGACCTCTTCAGTATTCAAGAGACGTATGTACGCGGCTCAGGAAGAGAAATAGCCCAGTGCCCGGCGCTCTCATAGAGTCAGCGGGTCCCCTGGTTACTCCTCGGTAGTTAATTCAAGACATATATTCTTGGACTTCAGGAAACAGGAGGGCTTGCTGGCTACCCATTTACCCAAACAAGGAGAACAAAGCCAGAAATGAAATTTCTTCCTGGGGCGGGGATCCCTGGATTCATTTTTTTTCCCGTTGGCGCCTAGATTTGTATGCGTCACTTAACTTTTTTTTTTTTAAACATTTATTTATTTTTGAGACAGAGAGAGACAGAGCACAAACAGGGGAGGGTCAGAGAGAGAGGGAGACACAGAATCCGAAACAGGCTCCAGGCTCTGAGTTGTCAGCACAGAGCCCGATGCGGGGCTTGAACTCACAGGCCGCGAGATCATGACCTGAGCTGAAGTCGGCTGCTCAACCGACTGAGCCACCCAGGTGCCCCTTAACTTTCTTTTTTTTTTTTTTTTTTTTTTAATTTTTTTTTTTCAACGTTTATTCATTTTTGGGACAGAGAGAGACAGAGCATGAACAGGGGAGGGTCAGAGAGAGAGGGAGACACAGAATCGGAAACAGGCTCCAGGCTCTGAGCCATCAGCCCAGAGCCCGACGCGGGGCTCGAACTCCCGGACCGCGAGATCGTGACCTGGCTGAAGTCGGACGCCTAACCGACTGCGCCACCCAGGCGCCCCTTAACTTTCTTAATAACTAAGTTTTTTGCTCTGTAAAGAAAGACAGGTAAAATGGGGACAATGATCAACGATAAAGAAGCAGGCCTAAGAAGAAAGAAAACTAGCTTTGCTTTTCCTTTCAAATTTCTCTCACTTTGATTTTCCTTCTTGGTTTAATTTTCAAGATGAACT
This sequence comes from Leopardus geoffroyi, assembly GCF_018350155.1. NCBI lineage: Eukaryota > Metazoa > Chordata > Mammalia > Carnivora > Felidae > Leopardus > Leopardus geoffroyi. The sequence continues at coordinate 11,552,735 of NC_059342.1, read as the reverse complement.
GTCTGAGTGGGCCAGAGGGAATTTTCTAAGGATACATATCTGATATATAACCTACAACAGATGATCGCATCATCTATACAGAACATATACCCTATGCAGGGACCTAAGATTTAAAAGGAAGAAAGGGGATGGATGTGATTGCTAAATGTGACAGAATCATACAGGAAACAAACCAAAACCACAGTGTTTTTTTATAGGGTGGCAACGAAAAGCATCATTTGCTAGTGATGTGCTGTTTTCCAGTCTTGAACCACTTTTCTCTGTGCAGGCCCTCAATACTTCCTAGAGGCTAGACCAAGCAGGTAGAGGACCCAAGGGGTGAGGGATGTTGATAAAGGGATTTTAAAAAATGGCCTCTCTTTAAATGTCAACGATCAGGCTGTCTTCTCTGAATGAATGCAAAGTGAAGCTATCTCTCCATTCACAATTAAATTATGGGAAATGAGGGGTGCCACGGTGGCTCGGTCAGTTGAGCGACCAACTTCGGTTCAGGTCATGATCTCACGGTTCGTGGGTTCGAGCCCCGCGTTGGGCTCTGTACTGACAGCTCGGAGCTTGGAGCCTGCTTCAGATTCTGTGTTTCCCTCTCTCTCCGCCCCTCCCCTACTCATGCTCTGTCTCTCTCTGTCTCAGAAATAAATAAACATTAAAAAAATTATGGGAAATGATAATAGTAATTATTTATTGTATTTTTACTGCCTGCTCAGTAGCTCTGCCTGTGTTTCTGGAAAGCCATAGAAAAACAATGTCAAGAGAGGTATAAACAAAAAGATCTGAAATGTTCAGTATTTATCCGAAGGGGTTATAAATTTGGAATGTAGGTGTTTGCTTCATACCAAAAGATTGTTTTTCTTTTAAATCTTTATTTGAGAGAGAGAGAGAGTACGAGCAAGGGAGACTCCCAAGCAGGCCCTGCACAGTACAAAGCCTGATGTGGGGCTCGATCTCATGAATCATGAGATCGTTACCTGCAAAATCAAGAGTCAGATGCTCAACCGATTGAGTCACCCAGGCCCCCCACAAAAGATTGTTTTTTAGGATAGAAAGCCTCGAATATAATGATTTCTTTGGTGAGATATGTTTATATAATGTTGCCATAAGTTTGGCAGTAACTGTTGTAAGTTATGTGCCAGGTCAAGTTAACGTAACTTTTTTGCCATAAATCTATTACCTCCATTTTACAGAAAAATAAACTGAAGTTCAGAAAGATTATACACCCCATACACTAAAAGTGTACAGACTGATATATCGGAGGCTAGGTATGTATTTTGCAAGAATCTCTATAATCAAGCTACAGCACTGACATCAGGGAATCATTTTAAATACTAAGCTCACTTCCAAGTTTGGATTAAGCATTCTTTGCCCACGTAAACTCGACGTTTCAAGATCTAGGAGTACACTGTATTCAAGATGTGATTTTGTCTCTGCACACTCTCTCAGAACTACCATGAGGTGTAGTTTCTAAAATCCCCTATCTTAGAACCCTCTTTAAACAACAACAACAAGGGCACCTGGGGGGCCAGTCGGTTAAGTGTCCAATTATGGCTCAGGTCATGATCTCACGGTTTGTGGGTTCGAGCCCCGTGTCAGGCTCTGTGCTGACAGCTCGTAGCCTGGATCCTGCTTTGGATTCTGTCTGTCTGTCTGTCTCTCTCTCTCTCTCTCGCTCTCTGCTCCTCCCCGCTCACGCTATGCGTCTCTCAAAAGTAAGTAAATGTTAAAAAATATAAAGAAAATAAAAGAAAAACAACAAAAACCCCAGCCATGTTAGGTGCTGGGGACTGTGCCATCTGCCCGCAGCTCCCCCATTCCACCTCTGATGGCTGTGACTCCCTTGCCTTCTGTACGTCTCCATAGTTGACGTCCAGGTCACTGTGATTTTCCTGGATCAGCCCTTCTGCCAGGAAAGCTCCTTAGGTCTCAAAGCTCCTTGGAGAACGGAAGCGCTCTCAAAACCTAGCCGGACATCCAGCTGCAAAGGGAGATAGATACAACAGTCCCCAGCCAGGGGCTGCCTGACTGGCTCAGTTGGTTAAGTGTCCGAGTCTGGGTTTTGACTCCGGGCATGACCCCATGGTTCGTGAGATCGAGTCCCGTGTCGGGCTCTGCACTGACAGCACAGAGCCTGCTAGGGATTCTGGCTTCTTCTACTCTCTCTCTCTCTCAAAAATAAATAAACATTAAAAAAAAAAAAAAAAAAAAAAAAGAGTCCCTGGCCAGGGGGCTGCAGGTCACCAAGGTGAAGTGATGGGCGGCAGGGGCCAGGATCTCCCCCTGCAGTCCTGAGAAGCTCTACTGGGGGCCCTGCCTGCTTCACATGCTTCTGCATTCACCACAGCTCTGGCTCACAGAGAAGCTTCTTCTAGATTCCTACCATGGCAGCATTCCACCATCTCACTGTCCCAGGCTCCCTCCCTCCTCCTGCCACCGGTGCTGGACGCTGGGGGTGCAGACGGGGGGACGGCCCCCAGACACAAGTGAAAAGACACTTAATTGGATCTCTCGGCTTCGCCACCGACCGGCTTTTTGACCAACGGTAGAAAAAGAGAAGAAAAAACATTCACGGACAACGACTCTTGCCCCGACTTCCTAAGGCCCACCGTATTAATTTGCGTATTAACATGGACAGACACGTCCATACAACATGTCCGTGTTAACATGGACAGACCTCTGGTATATCAGGAAAGAGGCAGAAAAACCTGAGTCTGGGGCCCCTCCCGATGCCGAGGGCTGGGGGGCTGTGAGACTCTGAGAAAGCTACGCGGTATCGCCGGGCCTCAGTTTCCTCCCCTACAAACGACGGCGTTTGAGTAGACGATGGCCGAGATCACATGTAAAAATGTCTAGGCCAAACCGAATTTATTTTCCAGGGTATGCTCTGGAAATTTTAACCTAATTTATTCCAACATTATCTCTCTGGGTTTTGTTTTCTTTTGTTTTCAGGTACAGCCGCTTCAGTAAACAACAGGGCACAAAGGCAGCGCATTTCGTCTACTTCAGATGACAAGTCTTTCAAGTTACGACCGAACTGAGAAAGGAGAACAGGGAAGTCATTTCTCACGTGGGGAAACCAGGGGAAGCAACCTTGGCTTCGCGCATGTGCAATTTCCGGAAGTGCCAGCTGGGGAGCGGCCACGGGCTGTTTGTTTCTGCCTTTTCTCTTGAACTCCGAGACAGCATTGTTACAATGGTTTTGATGTCGCCTAAGGTCAAAAGGACTGGGGTCAAAGCTGCCCGCTGATGAACCCCTCGTTCAGGATTCTTCCCACCGGAGCTCACCACCAGACTGTGACCCCTTTCTGGACCGTCAGAGGAGGAGACTGTGCTTAGCCAGTTTCTTTTCAACCTCTGGACTTGACCCCCAACCAACGAGTCTTCTAAGGGCACCACCCAAAATGGATCCCTGGTGGCCCCGGCTGGTAAGTGACCTGCCGGGACAGCACAAGTGAAAGCACCTGACCCACAGCCCATTGCTCAATCGCCCTTTCCTAGTAACGGAGGAAACCGTGGTGGATTCTGCCGCCAGACCCCTGACTCCGCACTCGCGAATGACCTTCACTACCAACTAAAGGAACAAGAACCAACTAAATGTCTGCTGCGCTCAGCACTCAATTCGGTACTGGCTGAACGACTGGGCAGATGCTACTGGAGAAATGAAGGCCATCCTGACATTAAGATTCTATGAGCCTATGGGGGGGCGCCTGGGTGGCGCAGTCGGTTGAGCGTCCGACTTCAGCCAGGTCACGATCTCGCGGTCCGTGGGTTCGAGCCCCGCGTCGGGCTCTGGGCTGATGGCTCAGAGCCTGGAGCCTGTTTCCGATTCTGTGTCTCCCTCTCTCTCTGCCCCTCCCCCGTTCATGCTCTGTCTCTCTCTGTCCCAAAAATAAATAAACGTTGAAAAAAAAAAAAAAAGATTCTATGAGCCTATGGAGGCATCACGCCTGCTGTGGGGGGTACCCCTCTTTAGGCCCTGCAGCAGCCAAATTTCAGGACGCACATAAGCAAGCAGTTGTCTGTCTAGAAATTTCTGTATTGTTCTCTCTTCCTTGTTCCTTGGGTCTCTGTGCAAAAGGCCTGACTGATTCTCAACCTTGTCTCTGTCTTCTGAGCCACACCTCTACTCTCCGCTCTTTTAGGCCACTCTGATCAGTCCTGTCCCTGGGCACCAGCATTTCACTTCCCTCCCAGAACCCGTATCTGAAAGGCCTTGGCCTTAGGCTGTTACTGGAAGGTTGATTAGAAACAGCTTGGCTTGTGAAACGGACATACCAGATACAGGACATGACCTGGGGAAAACTTCTCCAGTCTGGCCGGGTCAAAGGATAGCCTTTCCCAAGAGGGGTTCATGTCTCACTGTGAAGTGAGGTGAGCGAAAGCAGGTCCAGTCTCTATCACCGACCGCCACAACCCAAACGTGCAGGTGGTTCTGGTGCCCCGGGGCCGCGGCTCATCATCCTCCCAGGCTCCCGTGGCGAAGGGGTGTTATTTTCCTGGGAGGGAAACCACCTGCCCTCAGCCAGCCCTCCAACAGGAGCATTATTGGAAATACCTGTGTCTCTATCCCATGATTTCATTTGTTTGGAATTTAACCACCGGGCAAGGGGGAAAAACCCCAAACAGTATGGAAATTTTCTTTCAAAGATTCCAAAAGGAACAAGGAAATACAAATCATTCTTCTTACCCTCCGTCTGTGAGTAGAACACAGCACCCGGGCAGGGCTCTAGCAGCCTCCTAGTCATTTCTCCCTTTCCCGTTTCTCCCCCAACCCCTGTTTTTTTTTTTTTTTTTCCCAATTATTTGCTGTTGTAATGGTCTCTGCCACGATTTGACCACACCGAGGTCCACTTCCTCACCTGCCCTCGGGTTCCCTGACTGGGCTGTCATGATAAAGAATGGACAAGGGTCAGGCGTTCCTCCGTCTTCACATTCCTAATCATCTTCTGGAATTCTGTGCTTGGTTACGGAAACTGTATCGTGACCCCAAACCACAACAGTACATCTAACTTCTCAACCACAGTATCCACAGACGTCAAGAGGAGACGGAAGCTGATTTTTAAGTTCTGTCGCCGAGGACAGAAGCCCGAGAGAACGCGCAAGTGGCATTTTGGCAACGGGTGGGCAAAGTGATGCCCTACAGAAATTTCCCGGGGCCAGGCACTCTCCTGGTAGGTTTACTCCACAAGCCAAGCTCTTTCTAAGTTCATCAACTCCCGACATAGCCTTCTAAAGCCAAGCATCAGATAAGCCATAGATTCCTTTAGGCCAGGGTTTCTCAACCTTGGCACCACGGACATTTGAGACTGGATAACCCTTTGTTGTGTATGTGGAGGGCTGTCCTGTGCACTGGCCTCTACTCCCTAGATGCCAGTAAGCATCACTTCCTCCAAAGGGACAGTCAAGAATGTGTCCACACATTGCCAAACGCCCCCCGAGGGAAGGGGCGGGGCAAAGAGCCCCAACTGAAAACCACAGCTTCATCTAAGTACAAAACCCTCACACTATCCACCAGCATAAATCACCCTTTTATTTGCGGTGAATACACGTCACTTTATGTGGTCTGCGTATGTCATTCACGACAATGGAATGCCTTCTATTTATCAAGAACGGGGTCTTCAAATTTCACAGTTGTTTAAAAAATTTTTTTTAAATGTTTATTTTTGAGAGAGACAGAGACAGAGAGTGGGGGGGGGCAGGGGGGGGCAAGGGCAGAGAGAGGGGGAGACACAGAATCTGAAACAGGCTCCAGGCTCTGAGCGGTCAGCACAGAGCCTGATGCAGGGCTCGAACTCACAGAGTGCGAGATCATGACCTGAGCTGAAGTCAGATGCCCAACTGACTGAGCCACCCAAGCGCCCCAAAACTTCACAGTTGTTTTAACTCATATTTTGCTTCATCAAGCCAAGCGCAAAATGCTAGTAATGACATGATTAAAAAAGGAAAAAACAAGGGATGCCTGGGTGGCTCAGCCGGTTGAGTGTCCAACGTCAGCTCAAGTCACGATCTCACGGTTTGTGGGTTTGAACTCCGCATCGGGCTCTGGGCTGACAGCTCAGAGCCTATAGCCTGTTACAGGTTCTCTCTCTCTCTCAAAAATAAATAAACAAACATTAAAAAAATGAAAAAAACAACGATGGAGAAGCAGGACAGGAAAGTACTCTGTTCGCCTTTGTCCTGATCCTGGTCCTTAAAAATGCAGCTGGCATCATGTGTGTACAAATAAGCCTGCCCACCCTCTCTGCCTTCCACGTATTCATGCACACGTACACACAAACGCAGGGGCTACTGTGCATACAGCAGGCAACACTCTAGTTCTCAAGGGCAAACTGCATAGGGAATGTTTCGGCCACGTGCGCGTGAGAAACGCCCAAGGGGAAATCGACACGAAGGGCATCTCTGGGGCTCATGCCTTGGCCTGGTCACCCACGAATTTGTCAAGGGTGCTGCAAAAGAGTACAGCACACTGAGAAGGGTCCAGATACTGGCCGCCAGAGCTCCAACTCTGCGTGTTGCAGGCAGCACGCTCTTGGCCACCGACTGGAGTATTTGGGCATCTATTTTCTTATATGTTAATGAACAGTTTTTTTCAGACGCACTTCCAACTCTACCAGTCTAAGTTTCTAAGAATATAATGCAGACAAATGTCACTTCCACCCACCCCACAATCCTTCTCTGTTCTAAATTAATCATTTCTGCTATTTCCACCTTGAGTGATGGTGACTATACCCGTTTCGTCAGCAACGGCAAACGCGCACACGGTATCCACTCTGCTTTCAAGAAAAAGGATTAATCCTGTCATCAGACGTGATGATCTTATTCCTATTTTATGCCCAACGTTAAATCTCTGAGGACAGCTAATGTTCCCTTTTCAAAGAGATATTAAAAAGATCCATTCAAGTCTATCCACACTGGATGCTGGAAAATACCAGTCCCATGGTACATGCGAAGTCACCAACATATTTCTAGCCCTTGATCCCAATCCAGAGATCACTTGACTCTATATCCCATGTAGAGATTTTCCATCCATCATTTCCTCCTTCCAGACATGCTTCATAAACGGGACCTGCTTCTGTAAACACCAAAGAAATAACATGCACGTGGTACTGTGGAAGACGCAAAATAATACAGGAAATGAAGGAGACTATCTTTAGCAGTGAGCTCAAAATCTGATTTTAAAAACTGTGTTCAAAGACCGACTGCTTCATGTTACGGTAGGAACGTCAGCCATTCTTGCTTATCGATCACATGGTAGCATCAGAAGCCCTGTTTCATGCTTACACCTCGTAAAACAATCTCTTACCTATGTAACTTTATTACAGGGAGATTTAGGTCCTGGAGGTGTGTTTCTTACTCTGGTTAAATAGAAGCGTGAGGGGAAAGAGAGGGGCGGAAGGAAATACAGATGGGAGACAGTCTCCATGCCTCAGGGGCTCAAGCAGTGTCTGTTGAGAGTCTCGGACAGACTTAAAGAAGGCGATAAAGGGATGACAAAGGGCCCTACGTACTCAGAGGAGGACACTGTTACATTGTGGTAGACAGAACAAAGGTCTCCAAATAGGCTCAGGTCCTAATCCCTATGAACCTATGAAGGCTGAGTATGTTTCCTTAGAAGGCAAATGAAACCCTAGAGGATAAAGCAGGAAAAAACCTCTCTGACCTCAGCCGCAGCAATTTCTTACTTGACACATCTCCAAAGGCAAGGGAATTCAAAGCAAAAATGAACTATTGGGACCTCATGAAGATAAAAAGTTTCTGCACTGCAAAGGAAACTATCAACAAAACTGAAAGGCAACCGACGGAATGGGAAAAGGTATTTGCAAATGACCTATCAGACAAAGGGCTCGTATCCAAAATCTATAAAGACCTCACCAAACTCCACACCCGAGAAACAAATAATCCAGTGAAGAAATGGGCAGAAAACACAAATAGACACTTCTCTAAAGAAGACATCCAGATGGCCAACAGGCACATGAAAAGATGCTCAATGTCACTCTTCATCAGGGAAATAGAAATGAAAACCACACTGAGATATCACCTCACGCCAGTCAGAGTGGCTAAAATGAACACATCAGGAGACTGTAGATGCTGGAGAGGATGTGGAGAAACGGGAACCCTCTTGCACTGTTGCTGGGAATGCAAACTGGTTCAGCTGTTTGGGAAAACAGTGTGGAGGTTCCTCAAAAAATTAAAAATAGATCTACCCTAAGGCTCAGCAATAGCACTGCTAGGAATTTACCCAAGGGATACAGGAGTACTGATGCATAGGGGCACTTGTACCCCAATGTTTATAGCAGCACTCTCAACAATAGCCAAATTATGGAAAGAGCCTAAATGTCCATCAACTGATGAATGGATAAAGAAATTGTGGTTTTTTTTTTTTGTTTTTTTGTTTTTTTTTTTTTTTTAATTTTTTTTTTTTTTTCAACGTTTATTTATTTTTGGGACAGAGAGAGACAGAGCATGAACGGGGGAGGGGCAGAGAGAGAGGGAGACACAGAATCGGAAACAGGCTCCAGGCTCTGAGCCATCAGCCCAGAGCCCGATGCGGGGCTCGAACTCACGGACTGCGAGATCGTGACCTGGCTGAAGTCGGACGCTTAACCGACTGCGCCACCCAGGCGCCCCAAGAAATTGTGGTTTATATACACAATGGAATACTACGTGGCAATGAGAAAGAATGAAATATGGCCCTTTGTAGCAACGTGGATGGAACTGGAGAGTGTGATGCTAAGTGAAATAAGCCGTACAGAGAAAGACAGATACCCTATGTGTTCACTCTTATGTGGATCCTGAGAAACTTACCAGAAGACCATGGGGGAGGGGAAGGAAAAAACAAGTTAGAGAGGGAGGGAGCCAAACCATAAGAGACTGTTAAAAACTGAGAACAAACTGAGGGTTGATGGGGGTGGGAGGGAGGGGAGGGTGGGTGATGGGTATTGAGGAGGGCACCTGTTGGGATGAGCACTGGGTGTTGTATGGAAACCAGTTTGACAATAAATTTCATATTAAAAAAAGAAGAAGGCAAATCATTACAAGGTTGCAGGTGCAATTAAGGTTGGTAACCAGCTGAACCTGAGATGGGGGGTGCTGTCCTGGATCACCCCGATGGGCCCACTATAATAACACGGGTCCTGAAAAGTGAAAGCAGAAGAGTTAAAAGGGAGGGTAAGCGAGTAAAATACAATGTGAAAAGGACTAAGTGGCCCTTGCTCACTTTGAGATTGAAACAAGGGCCACGAGGCAAGGAAACTAAGTGGCACCCAGACGCTTGAAAAATGCAAGAAAACGGATTCTCCTCCGGAGCTTCTAAAAAGGAATGCGGTCTTTTTGATACCTTTTTGATTCTAGCTATCGATTTTAACCGTTTTGATTTTTGATATTGTGCTCCACGTGTATCTTACAGAACTGTTAAGATAATAAATTTGTGTTGTTTTAAGCCACCAAGGTTGCAGTATTTTGTTACAGCAGCAAGAGGGAACTCCTAACACATATACACTTTACAACACCCTCGACGCTTTTTGGTCTGATCTGCACAAGGCACCCCAACCTTTTCACCCTTTGCCCCACTAGCCCCAAAGGATGAATCTATTTATACACAAGATGTTCTTCTGGGACCTACCCAGAGTGGTTTGGGCTAGGTCACTCTTCTGTTTTTTGGGCAGAAGTCACACTTACCCACCAGCACAATACTCACACACACAGTGCAGCTTAAATACACTGAAGACAGAACGAGGGGACCGACTGTTGGCTGAATATCTCTTTCTTTAAACCGAAGACTTACAAGTAATAATTTTCAAGGTCCTCTTCACTGATAATTTGCAAAGGGCTGAAATTAAGATCGGTTGGCACGCCTGAGGTCCCAGCGCATGGCACCAAATGGGCCCTAGATGACCATCTGTTGAATGAACAGGGTGATGGCTTAGACATGAGTACACATCTGGCCTTCTGGATGAGAGATGGTCTCTACAGGAGCTTTTTGAACTAGAGATGACCAAAGTAGCACCCAAAAGGAACTCAGCCCTCTAGCCTTTCTTCTCTTCGCCCCACAAGACCACTTCTACATCTGAGACTCTGATCGTGGCCAGACTCCCCTAGGCTTGAAGAGAAAGTGGGGGTGGGGACACAGTCCCATGCTTTATGCACACTTAACTTTCTATTCCTACAAGATTGAAACCTTTGGCAATTTTGGTAATTTTCCAGTGTATTCATTCTCCCTGGACTCCACATGAAAGAGGAAATCTCCACTTCTGGCCACAGAGGAGTCATCTTTTTTAAACCCACAGAATGATCTGAGTTTCTAATCCAAAAGTGTTTAAGGAAGGGTGGGGAAATACACAAGGTATTATCACCTTTGCACCAAAAGGAAAACCACCTGAGACACTCTTAACACAGATGAGAAATAAAATGTAAACTCCCTTCTTTTGCACTTTTCTGTGGCATCTTGCATACCCTTAATAAAGAAATTGCTGCAGGGAATAATCACAGAATCAAGAAACACACAAACAAAACCCAAAACAAATCTATTTAAAAAACCCAAGAAACATAAATGGCATTTAGCTGTCATCCACACTCCAAATTTTACAAGGGGAGAAACAGAAGCCCAAATATAATAGGAAATTACATTCAAAAGTAAAGTTAAGATGAATAAACGAAGAATTTCAGGCAAAAAAAAATTTCTAATAAACAAAAGTCTTTTTTTTTTTCCCTTGCCCCAAACAAAATTTCTCAGGAAGACGGAGTTCAGCAACCTGCCTACCCCAGAACAGCCTGTATGAAGCATTAACTCAGGATAATTTCCACACAGATTGCTCTGGTCTGGGGGAAAGGCCAAAAGGCTTATAAGGAAGAAATTCTAAAAACGGCCTCAAATTATAAGCAAATACTACAGTTATTCCATCTATCCAGACTGATACCAAATCCAAATTAAATAATGTTTTAAGAGAAACAAAGTTTAATATTACTACTCTTAAGTACTCAGAGTATCTTACAAGCTAACTATGCTTTCAACGACTGCCTTTCCATGGTCTGCATAAATCAGCTATGTAAAAAAGTCAGTATCAATTAAGATTTTAAAAAATTCTTAAAAAACCAGAGTAAGAAACAAACTTTCTCAACACGAAAAACAGCTCTTGAGCTAAATGACAACATTATATTATTGGAAGAAGAATGACACTTCCCAAATGTATCTGACCAAGGGATTTTTTTAACTCATTTTTTAAATTATTTTTTTCTTTTAGAGACAGAGCACATGAGCAGGGGAGAGAGGCAGAAGGAGACACACACACACACACACACACACACACACACACACACACACACACACACAGAAGGAGAGAGAGAATCCCAAGCAGGCTCCACACTCACTGTGGAGCCTGACGCAGGGCTCGATCCCATGAACCCAGGATCATGACCTGAGCCAAAATCAAAAATCAGACGCTCAACCGAGCCACTAAGGCACCCCCTGACTAAGGGATTTTTATGTAAATAGCTATTAATAATCCATGTGTATAGCGGAATGGACTCTGGGAGACAGTACAATAGCCATTTGGCTTTTAAAATCATGAACAAGACAAGTCCTTTTATCACTAACACTCTTCGATACGATTATGGAAGACCAAGCCAATAATATAAGACAAGAAAGCTAAATTCAAAATAGCGGTTAGAAAGAGAAAAACTATAATTTATAGATGATATGATTGCTACCTATCATACCCAAGAAACAATCATGGACCTAGGAGAATAGTTTCAAAAATGAAGTTGACAGTTTACAAAGCAAACTCACACACATCAAGAACTTACACATTCCCAGCTAGGAAATGTAATGAGAAGAAGAGAATCCCATTTATAACAGAGAAGGGGGAAAAAACCCCACAAGAGTAAGAACAAAAAGAAAATCCTGGGGCACCTGGGTGGCTCAGTTGGTTAAGCATCCCACTTCGGCTCAGGTCATGATCTCATGGATCATGGGTTCGAGCCCCGTGTCAGGCTCTGTGCTGACAGCTCAGAGCCCGGAGCCTGCTTCAGATTCTGTGTCTCCCTCTCTCTCTGCCCCTCCCCTGCTTGCAGTTTGTCTCTCTTTCAAAAATAAATAACATTAAAAAAATCCCACATAAATTACTTAGGAATATAGTTAACAAAAAATAGTTACAAGATCTTGGAAGAAAATAATTTACTGAGGAGCATAAAAGACAAACATATAGACGCTGAACTCTTGGAAGGCAAGACTTAACAGTTAAAGATGCTACTTCTCTCTAAATTCATTAATAAATTTAAACCAATTTCAACAACAATCACAATAGCAATCTTTTTAAAAGCCATAATCTTATAATTCCAAAGCTTAATTAGAGGAATCCATGTAAACACATCATCAGGAAACTTTTGAAAATTAAGAATTCTTTGGGAAGTCTTGTATTATGAATATTATAGTGAAAACAAAGTATTGCCAGCATAAAATTTAAAAATGAGAGTGAAGACAAAAGCCTTTAGGGAAATATTAAAAAATTTGACTTCGTAAAAGCTTGAGTTAAAAAAAAATAAGCAAAATTAAAAGACTCATTTAGAACCAGAAAAACACTTTCAAGAAAAATGCAAGCCCTTGATACGTAAGTACCTCTTATAAATAAAATGTGTAACTCCCAAAGGATTAAAATTATTCGGAAAAAAAAAAATAGTCACACTTACCAGTGATAAAAATGAATGAAAATTAAAAGGAAAATTAAGGCATTTTCATCTAGCTTGCTGGCAAAGATTTTTAAAATGAATAGCACTCAGCGTTAGTGACAACCAGGGAAAATACGTGCTTTCCCAAATCAGCTGGACAGTGTAAACTGAGATAGATTTTTGAAAGGCAATTCAGGAAATAATGCTACAACGTCCAGACACCGTATAACATGATTCTGAGAGGTCAAAGGCCAATCCCACGTGTTTAGGGTGACAGCTGTGTACCTAACATGTGTACATGCCCAGGTTGATCTACCGAGTAGGGAGACAGACATTCTGGGGCTAAAAATGGGGGCCTGCTCCTTCCAGGCTACTGGGTGTCCAATTATCTCCAGTGCAGGTGACCCTGGGACGGGTGAGTTTGGGTCTATAAGCAGGAAGGATGCGGATGATTATACCTGTTTCCTATTCAATAGTAGATTGCCAGTTTAAAGTCTTCCTTCATGAGGATGGAAAACTACGGGTGAAGGGCTGTGGCCCATTAACCCAGATTCAGCCACACTCTGCCTTGTGCACCAAGGATTCTGAGGGTCAAGGTGCCTCTCCTCCTCTGTGCAGCTACCTGGCATCTTGAGCAAGACACCCTTTTCCTTGGATCAATCAAGGGCTTTATGTAGCTCCTACTACTCCTATGTAACTTCTTCCCACCCAAGGGTAAATTCCCCTGAAGCAATTCAGGACTTCCACAATCCAGGAAAAAAACAAAAAACCAAACAAATTAAAAAATTAGCAATATGCATGTCAATCGAAGTATCCAATATGCCTAAAAACACAAACTTGCTTAAAAGTAAATGTACGAATAAAAAGTGTGGAGATCAGCATCCAAGCAGGTCAACTTGGGGGCGCGTGGGTGGCTCAGTCAGTTAAGCGTCCGCCTCTTGGTTTTGGCTCTCAGATCACCATCTCATGGTTTGCAGGTTCAAGTCCTGCAGTGGGCTATGTGCTGACAGCATGGAGCCGGCTTAGGATTCTTTCTCTTCCGCTCCCTCTGCCCCTCCCCTCCTCACTCCATCTCTCTCTCTCTCTCTCTCTCTCTCTCTCAAAAAAAATGCAGATCAACTTGGCATACCTCCAATTCCCGAAGGAAATGGAAACTTAATGTTTTTATTACAATAAATACTTCCTTGAAAAATAAGATTTTTCTGATCTAACAGAATCTCAGAGACTTTAGCCTTTGATTTTGCTCACAAATGGAACTTCCCCGCTTCAAAATCTCTTCTGTGTTTACAATTTTTAAATACTCCTAATTTACAATATCATAGATATATCCAAATTTAACATCCCATTGAACATCAGGGGAGGGAATGGTGGAACAGATTTGTCTCCAAGTTTATAATAAGTAAGTTAAAAATTTTAAAAAAAGGGGCGCCTGGGGGGCTCAGTCAGTTAAGCATCCAAGTCGTGATGTCGGCGCAGGTCATGATCTCACGGTTTGTCAGATCGAGCCCCATGTCAGACTCTGTGCCGACAGCACAGGGCCTGCGTGGGATTCTGTCTCTCCCCCTTTCCCTGACCCTCTTCCCCCCCCCCCTCTCTCTCTCTCAAGAATAAACAAAATGAAAGAAGCCAAAACAAAATAAAATAAAGTATAAAAAAAATCTTGGAGGACGACTGTGCCGTTTGAGCTGCTTGGTTTTTCCGGGCTTTTCTTTAAAATGCATGCAACACGCCCTGTCTACCCCCATCTTCCACATCCTGCTGTCTTCAATGACACACGCTCACCGCATTCTGTTGCACTCTACATCCTTGGAGAGAATAACATTTGGTTCCCCCCAGGATTCCTCTGGTCTGGGAAGAGCAGCTAGGCCAGGTAAAGGCAGAGAAAGAGGAGGAGAAGGGACTCTTGAAGCCCAAATCAGTTTCCTAAAACTAAATCAGATGGGGAAGATGGGAGGCCTATAATACAAGAGTTTTCATTTTTATTTAATGAGATGGAAAGCAAAGAAAACAGTTTTCCTTTTTGGACATAGGACACCCCCCTTTTTTTTCAGGCGACTTCGATGAACAAAAGCGAGGTTTCCTTTGCCACAGAATCCCACTGCTCTTTCAAAACAACTGTCACCTCAATATTCCACAGCAGGGACGGCCATCAATGCAGAACAGGGTCCCAAGCCGTTTGGAATTCCCAATTCGAGCAGTGTCACAGCACGGAGAAGGTGAAGAACAACCTGTTCTTTCGCTCCGTGTTGAGTTCTACCTGGTTGGCCAAGTCCTTGCTCTTGCGGGCTTAAGCTTCCCTGGGGGTGACTAAGGATCCAGCAACAATAGTACCAATTTAATATCTGCACAGCCAACTCCTATCTTCCGAGAGCCTTCTCATCCCTCATCAGATTTACCGGTCACACCACAGCATGGTTGTTGCTATGCTCTGACACTAAGTGTCCCGCATGAAGCTGAGCTCATAAATGGTAGAGCCAGCCTGGCCCCCCGGCCAGACTCCCTCTCAGCCCAGGGGTGGTGAGGGATAAAGGAACAGCATGGCAGCCAGGGCTCCCATCACGCCCTGCCTTTGGGTCCTGACTGCAGCTTTAACATCTATACACCGCCACTATTTTGTGAGGGTCGTAGCGGCTTCTGGAAAGTGCCAGGCTATTGCTCCCTTTCATTCCCTTTGAAATAGCAGCTCTAAAACATCACGGGGTCCTGTGTCTTTCACGTTACAAAGAAAAGGATGTACGCTATGGCTGCCATGCTGGACAAATGGATGGCCAACCACCGTCAAATCCTGCTTCTCCCTGGCAGTCACCAGCATCTACCTAGGGGCAGCCTCTAAGTGGGGCAACATCTAGAAAGAAAAGAACCTTTCAACGATGGAGTTAAGAGACTGCCTTTTAAAATTTCATTGCTGAAGCTCTTCCATGAGTGGCTGATCATAAGCGGTCTACAGATTATAGACAAGGGGACTTACAGATGCCAAAAACTTCACAGCCAACTTTCAGAGAGCCATGCACTTGACCCAAGACACAGATAATCACTATCATCTCTGAAACACAAAAAGCCCAGAGAACTGAACTGAGCTCTTTCAAAGTATTCTTTCTCCCATCCGAATAACCAAAGTATAAATTCCACCCCTTTCTGCACACGCCCCCCCCCCCCCCACCTTTACCTTTCTACCCTCCAACATATCTCACCTCTAACTGCAGATCCGGAACTGTAGGCTCAAGAACAAATCTCTCTGCAAAGTCTATGACAATTTTAGAATTAAGAAAAAAAAAGTGATACATCTCTTGAATGTTGTGGGCCAGGCACTGTATGGGACCCTACGGATGTCAAGATGATTGGGCCAGGCCCCTGCTCTCTAGCTGCTCAAGGTGAGCATTTGGCAGGCTGTCACTGCAAACAATTGTTACAAAACAAAAGTCACCCGTGATACAACAGAGGTTAAGGGCAGGGTGCCGAGGGAGGCCTGGGAAGGAGTAATGAACAGTCAGCGCCTAGAAGCATGGGGAAGGGCAATGGAGGAACTACTTCTGGAATGAAGGTGTTCTAGAATGATCAGCACGAATAGAAAGGAGCCGGGATCCACACACTCAGCGCGGCTGGAGTTAGGAGTGAACTGAACAGCAGGAGATGGGACAAGACAAGCCCACTGGGGACAGACTGTAAAGGACTCGTATGTCGTGCTTCGGAGTGTAGATTTTCTCTGTAGGTAACGGAAGGCCCACGGGAGACTGTAAGGGAATGAGTTGGCCAGCTGTGTTTATTTTGGGACTATAACTCCATGAAGGAGGGCCTTAAGAGGTAGTATTCCCAATGTGAATGCTTGCCAGTCCTGGGGCCTCTCCTCCATCTATCTCACCAATTCCTATGGATCCATGGCTCAACAACGAGAAGTGGAACCTCGGACCTCTCCCCTGAGCTCCAAATCCACATTTCAGAGTGTCCACCAAATTCCTCCCTTCACTGGCTCAAAATATCTCCAAACTAACATGTCCAAACCGGAAGACTAGATCTTCCTTCCCAAGCCTTTCCTCATACCACTCCCCTCCGTCTTGATCAATGACCACGACATCCACCCAGGTGCTTGAGTTAGAACCTGGGGTTCACCAAACATTCCTATCATGCCCTCGCATCCCCCCCGCACCCCACATAGGCAACCATGGCCGGTCTGGCCTGGTATACATCTTTACTTAGGCCACCACCTATCTTTAATTTAGGATTTCTCAATTTAGCACTCGGCACTCGGGGCCAGACGGACCTGGGGACTATTCTGTGCATCACTGAATGTGTAACTGCGACCCTGGGCTCTAATCCACTGCATGCTGGTAGCACCCCTCTCGCGTCCCCAGCTGTGACAGCAAGGTCGTATGTCCCCTGGGACATAATAGGGGCCTCAAGTTCAGAGCCACTGCTCTCATCCCATCTTGCCTCTGCTTCCTTGTTCAGTAGGCTCCATCACAACAGCCTCTCCTTCGGTTTCTGGAATCCGTGAAGCTCCTTCCTGCTTCTAGGACTTGGCAAATGGTGTTCTCTCTGTCAAGAACATTCTTGCTTCCACTCTCCTGTTGGCTGGCTCCTTCTCGCACTTGTGATCCCAGCCCCCAGCTCACCTCCCCTAAATGCTTTATCCCCTAAATACTTTATCAAAAGAGGCCCCCCTAAATACTTTATCTAAAAAGTAGCACCCCTGCCCTTGGTGATTTTCTTCATAGCATTTTTAAAAATTGAAGTGCAATTGACATATAACCTTGTATTCGTTTTAGAGGTACAACATAACGATTTGATATTTGTACATATTGCAAAGTGACCACAATATGTCTAGTTACCACCCATCACCATACAGAGCTAGGAAACTTTTCTCCTGATGCAGACTTTCAGGATCTACCGTTAACAACTTTCAAATATGCAATACGATATTATAGTCAACACCGTAATCTATACGTTATACATGCAATACAATAATATAGTCCTAATCACCGTTCCATACATTACATCGCTGAGATTTATTTTATAACTGCAAGTTTGTACTTCTGGATACTGATCACCCATCGTGGCCACCTCCTACGCCTCCCCCCTCCGGCCAATCTATTCTCTGTATCTATGAGTTGTTTTATTTGTTCGTTTTTAGAGGATTCCGTGTGTAAGTGAAATTCTTTTTTTTTTTTTTAATTTTTTTTTCCCAACGTTTATTTATTTATTTTTGGGACAGAGAGAGACAGAGCATGAACGGGGGAGGGGCAGAGAGAGAGGGAGACACAGAATCGGAAACAGGCTCCAGGCTCTGAGCCATCAGCCCAGAGCCCGATGCGGGGCTCGAACTCACGGACCGCGAGATCGTGACCTGGCTGAAGTCGGGCGCTTAACCGACTGCGCCACCCAGGCGCCCCTGTAAGTGAAATTCTACACTACTTGTGTCTCTCTGACTTATTTAACTTAGTATGATGCCCTCAAGGTCCATCCGTGTTGTCACAAATGGCAAGAGTTCATTCTTTTTTTATGGATGAGTAGAATTCCAGTGTGTGTGCGTGTGTGTGTGTTTGTGTATCACACCTATCCATTTATCTACCAACGGACACTTAAGTTGTTTCCATATCGTGGCGATTGTAAATACTGCTGCAAGGAACATGGGGGTACATTTATCTTTACGAGTACGTGTTTTTGTTTTCTTCAAATAGCCGCAAGTTAGATCGTACGGCAGTTCTATTTTTCCATTTTTGAAGAACCTCCATATCGTCTGCCACAGTGGCTGCACCAATGCACATTCCCACCAACAGTGCGTAACGCCTTTTAACAACTCCCGTTATTTCCTCTCTTTTTAACAACAGCCATTCTGACAGATGCGAGTTGTGGATTTGATTTGCATTTTCCAGACGACTACTGGTGCTAATAAGCATCTTTTCATGTGTTTGGCCATCTTAGGTCTTCTCTCGGAAAATGTCTATTCAGATCTTCTGCCTGCTTGGCAATCACATCGTTTGGTTTTTTTGTTTTTGTTTTTGTTTTTTTTGTTTTTGTTTTTTTTTCAACGTTTATTTATTTTTGGGACAGAGAGAGACAGAGCATGAACGGGGGAGGGGCAGAGAGAGAGGGAGACACAGAATCGGAAACAGGCTCCAGGCTCTGAGCCATCAGCCCAGAGCCCGACGCGGGGCTCGAACTCACGGACCGCGAGATCGTGACCTGGCTGAAGTCGGACGCTCAACCGACTGCGCCACCCAGGCGCCCCTCGTTTGGTTTTTTTTGTTACTGAGTTGTTTGGGTTCTTTATATATTTTGAATATTAAACCCTTTATTGGATATTATCATTGGCAAATATCTTCTCCCAGTCAGTAGCCAGCCTTTTCAGGTTGCGGATGGTCTCCTTCACCGTGCAGAAGCTTTCTAGTTTGATGCAGTTCCATTTGCGTATTTTTGCTTCTGTTGCCCTTGCCTTTGGAGTTAGGTTCAAAAAAGCATCACCGAGACCAACGTCAAAAAGCTTACCGATGTTCTCTTCTAGGAGTTTTATGGCTTGAGGTCTTTAAATTCATTTTAACGTTTATTTTTGAGAGAGAAAGAGACGGAGGGGTACACAGCGAGGGAGACCCAGAATCCGAAGCAGGCTCCAGGCTGTGAGCTATCAGCACAGAGCCCAATGCGGGGCTCAAACCCACGAACCGTGAGATCATGACCTGAGCCAAAGTCAGATGCTTAACCGCCTGGGCCACCCAGGCACCCTGAAATTCATTTTAATTTTTGCGTATGGTGTAAGAAAGGGGTCCAGTTTCATTCTTTGGCACCCAAGTGTCCAAGTTTCCTGGCACCGGTGACTGAAGAGGCTACCCTCTCCCCACTGTATATTCTTGCCTCCTTTGTCACAAATTAATTTACCATATACGTGTGGGTTTATTTCGGAGCACTTTAAAAGTCAGTAATTGCTTTATTCTGTTTACTTCTTCCGGTTTGTCTCTACCATGACAATGAAAGCATTATTAGGGAAGGGAAGAGCTCCGTCTAGGCTTCTGTCCTACCCCCAAGGCCTAGCACAGTGCCAAATGAAATAAATATTTGTCAACTGAATGCATGAATGAATGCTTGGACGTACAAGCAAATGTGCGTCTTATATTCCAGGCACCGACCATGTCCTTAAAAAAATGACAAAGTCACAGTATGAAAAAGTAGCCCAGGAGAATTAGAATGTCACCTGGACAGCCTGTATGTCAGCCGTGCGCTCAATAACGAAACGCTCCCTGATCCATCATGCAGAGTGGGCAGCAGCAGATTTGGCTGAATAAAAAGCACTCCCGTAAGAATGGGTGATCTTCACTGAGGAAAAAAACCCCACAGTTAGATTCTATGAACAGTTCAACATTTTCCTTGTAACTCAATCCACCTTGTGTCTCTGGATGTCAGGATGTACATACAAACTGGGGGGTTAGGCAAAAAAGATAAAGACAGAGCAAGAATCTTAAATTTACATCCCCAGAGACCACAACCGCCGTCTTCTTGTTCTCTCCTTAACGATGCGCTGACTGGCTCAGGGAAGGCTTCCGTGCTGAGGGCTGGAATGCCTCATCTTCCTCCTGTGTTATGATAAAAGCTACAGACACAGGATCCGCAGACAGCGAACTTGCCAGAAAACACAGGTGTACCATCTGGGGAAATGTGACTCTCACGCAGGAAAATAACTTTCAAAGTATTCACCCTCCAACCCAATGCTTTATCAGATCTTTTTTGCTATTGAGCAAGGCGTTAGTGAGTTATTACCCCTCCTGTGACTTTCTATGGCACAGCTAGGTTTGAAACGTGTTCCTCTCCTAATATGACAGGTCAAAATATATCACCCCCTCCAGGTGGATCTCATACTTCACTGTTAATTTTTAGTTCGGTGCTCAAGAATGATTTTTGAAGTTAGCACTTTGTCATTTTATTTCCAGTGTTTCACCCAGTACCCGGAGATGAGATTGTTTTTCATTTCAAAATTAATATGTACCTTCTAGAAAAAGTTATTTTGCGGCTACAGCTCAGATTCTGTATACAGAGGAGAAACATACAAGCACAGCTGGCTTTGGAACCACTGAATCGGGGAAAACACTTTTCAGAACGATTCGCTACTATTGTGCTCCCAATCCAAAGGGGGCTAGTTTTACCTGTACCCCCTGGCTTCTATTCTTCTAGCGGATAAATGAGAACTTTCCATTTAATGTCATAGGAACCATAAGGTTCAGATAATATTGCAGCGGTTTGGGTCTGACACACCCGAGAGAGAGACAGTTGGGGTTAAAATCCCAGCCTCATTCTGCCACTTATGTGGGTGCCTTGGGGTGTGCAACTTAACTTCAGTTTTTCATCCATAGGGTAGCAAAATGGTTGTGATGAGATTACATGAGTTAATAATTCTGAAGTGCTTGGACAGATGTGTGGCATATGCTAAACACTGGATAAATATTGCTCTTATTACTGACATAGCTTTTTTAAAGTTAATTTATTTTGAGAGAGGCATAGAGAGAGAGGGAAAATAGCAAGCAGGTTCTGCCCTATCAGCACACAGCCCGACACGAGGCTCGATGTGATGAATTGTGAGATCATGACCTGAACCAAAATCAAGAGTTGGACGTTTAACCAACTGAGCCGCCCAGGCCCCCCCCCCCCATTATTAACACAGCTTTTAAAATTGCTTCTAATTAATAATAACATGCTTTAATTTGCCACAGTAATAGGTTTCTGGTTAAATGAACTCAATCGAATTTGATAAGATTCTTCCAGCAACCAATGATTCTAACTCCCTAAGACAGCAAAACTAGGAATAAGCACATGGCATTTATCCTGTTAGTATCTGTAAGTAGAGAGAAGACTAGAACCTCTCCTATGTTACTGGCCTTCTTTTCTGGATTTCCAGAATAAAGAACTCTAGAATTTTTCATTTCTCTGTGCTTAAACAACGCTTATTATTATTATTACTATTTTTAATGTTTATTTTTGAGAGAGAGAGAGACAGACAGAGGGCGAGCACGAGAGGGGCAGAGAGAAAGGGAGACAAAGAATCTGAAGCAGACTCCAGGCTCTCAACTGTCAGCACAGAGCCCGACGCAGGGCCAGAACTCATGAACTGTGAGATCACGACCTGACCCAAAGACGAATGTTTAACTGACTGAGCCACCCAGGCGCCCCCTTAAGCAACTTCTAAGAGACACCTTTCAAAATCACCGTGAACTATCTATCCAGGCAAGGGAAATGGGGTGGTAGTGCTAAGAGTGGACAAGCCAGGGATGCCTGTGTCTCTTAACCTCAGGGTTGTAAGGTCAAGCCCCACGTGGGTGTAAAGATTATTTAAAATCTTTGAAAAAAAAAATGGACAAGCCATAGGCCTTGGGACAAGAGGCATGCTGGCCAGATCAGAGCCCTGCTGGCCAAGCTGTGCAGGGAGGCACGTAGATCACCTGAGTATATTACAAAGCCATTTAATTTGAAAGCAAAAGCTAAATTGTGCTTGGAGAGCAGGGGCTCCTGTTCCTGGGGCCCAGCAGGCCGCGGAAGCACTGAAAACCCCAGCCTCCCCACCCGCCATTAACACCACACTCAACAATGGAGCGGTTCCTGTCGCCCCCGAAGAAAGCTGTATGGCACGTTTTAGGGTGTTTTGGAGACACCAAGACAACGTTGACTGGCATCAGGGACCAAAACAAGATGGAAATTCCATAGTTAATCAGAACGCAGAAGTGTAGCAAACCTGGGTGGCTTACCACGTGGACGCTCTTTCCAATGCCAAGGCCAAAGGAGGTCACTTAGAAATGAACAGTCCAAGGAAACACCGTGATGGGAGGGTTGGCTTCTCCGCCTATTGGAAGCCACCTACTGACTTTGCTGAATCACCTGCCGTGTCTTGCCCGGAAGTCATAAAGGCAGATTGGTCATCACGTGCTTTAGGACTTAGTTTGGAAAAACACGGAATCACAGGTGATACTAACCGGAAGCAGAAGGTTTGGAGGGAGGATCTGCCCAGCAGGGTGGATGGTAATGGTCTATGCTTCTACATGCTTCTAAATCTAATGGGATTACCGAAAAATTTCCCTTCTCTGAATGACGTAGCTCATCTACTCGCTGCTCAATTAAAAGAAAAAGGGCAGGGGCGCCTGGGTAGCTCAGTTGGTTTCCGCTCAGGTCATGATCTCATAGTTTGTGAGATCGAGCCCCGAGTCGGGCTCTGTGCTGTGAGCAGAGACTGCTTGGGATGCTGTGTTTCCCTCTCTCTCTCTCTCTCTGCCCATCCCCTGCTGGCTCGTTCACTCACACACACTCTCTCTCAACATAAGTACACTTTAAAAGTATATTAAGGGGCGCCTGGGTGGCTCAGTCGGTTGAGTGGCCGACTTCAGCCCAGGTCATGATCTCGCGGTCCATGAGTTCGAGCCCCGCGTCGGGTTCTGTGCTGACAGCTCAGAGCCTGGAGCCTGTTACAGATTCTGTGTCTCCCTCTCTCTGACCCTCCCCTGTTCATGCTTTGTCTCCCTCTGTCTCAAAAATAAATAAACGTTAAAAAAAAATAAAAGTATATTAAAAGAAATAAAAATAAATAAATGATAAAAACCCATAATGGCAGCCCCCCATCAGGAGCACGTCTTTCTCTTATTCTGAAGCCACGGCTACATGGAAGGCCACGAGGTGCTGCTCCGGCCCTCACTGTGTGCTTCTCCCATGCCCAGGCCAGACTGGAGCCAGCAGCAGGATGCTAAGTGACCAGTCGCCAGGGCCAGCACTGCGGGAGGCAGCCACGCACAACAGAACGCATCTGACTGGAAATCAGAGGCCGAGAGATGTTGCTTTTGCTAATAAAGACAGTGATGTCACTCACTGGTATTCCCAGGCTGTGTTTGATGCTCACCGCACAATGAGGCTGTCAGGGTAGGTACTGGGGACATTTCCTCAAGGAGCAAAATTAAGATTCACATCAATTAGGGAAGATGCCTCAGGTTACACAACTATTATCCAGAAGAGTGAGACGCCTATCCACCCTCTTTTAAAAGGAGAGTTTGGTTTGGGCCAAGTTTCTCAGCCTCGCTGCTACGAACACTGCAATAATTCTGTGTTGTGGGCACTGTCCTGTGCATTACAGGACACGGTATCACCAGGCTCTGCCTCCTAGATGCCAGGAGCACCAGCCCTCCACTTGTGACTTTCAAAAATGTCTCCCGACATCACCAAATGTTCCCTGGGGGGCCAAAGTGGTGCTGGTTGAAAACTGCTGGGTTAGAGTGTTTTGGATTAAGGTGACTAGAAGTAACACTCGGAATGCTGAAGGATCACTCTTCCTAGAGATCAGTGTGGTTGTGAGAAATGCTGCTCAATGCACAGAAAAAGAGGTCTCCGCTAAGCTACAGAGGGTAGTGCAACCAGAGGACAAAGCAAGCATCTTGTTTTCTGGAAGCGATGGCTTTCTAGAATCTGAAGGAAAAAAAGAACAGTCAGGGCATGGAACACATATCAGCCCCCACTGCCACCTTAAAACGTCACTGATTCAATGCTCGAGTAGGTGAAATATTCACACGGTTCAAAATTAAACATATATACAGGTTTATACAGACAAGTTTTCCCTAACTCAAGACTCCCACCGCCTGGTTCTCCCCGGAGACAGCCAAGGTTACCAGGGCCTGTGTATGTTCCCAGAGTTATTTTATAAAAGAGTTCGTATTTCAATAAATGCTTCCTCTTTGATCAAAGTCTCTCGGAGTCATTACCTTGCTTCGTCATGACCTTAGGTTTAAAAAGTCATAAAAGCCATCTTTCCTTATAATGTGGTAAAGGGCTAGCATTATTCCCTCTTACCTCATCACTACCTACCTCCACTGATAGGGAAACCGGCAGAGACACTGCAATTAAGTGACAACTAAGGCCTTTAAAAAAAAAAAAAAAAAAAAAAAGAACAGAACAGAACAAAACAAAACTGAAAGAACTAGGGTTCTTGGGTCAAGAACACTGGGTCCTAGTCTGCCGTTCTGGTTGCAGGTCATGGTGAAAATCAGGTGGACGGTTTTACGCTTGGGTTGTTGGTGTCGAAGGTAGGCAACCTCTACGCCCAGGGCAGCCTCCAATAGGCATCAGAACCCGGATCTTGGGGAAGGGGGAGGGGGATGCTATTGTGGGGAGGCCCAGAACGGAAGGAGAAGTAAAAGAGGGAGGGGCAAGAGGTGTGGAATGACGTTGGGAGGAGCCTGGAGAGAGGAAGCAATGCAAATGGCGGCAGTAACAACTGCCTGTGTCAGTCCAAGCCCAGGTGACTGGGAAACACTGACTGATTCCCAGGAACAAGTCACCGAACTGGGACGTTACGTGGCCAGAGATTTTAATCTCTGGGAGATGAAATCTCAGGGAGATCCTGACAAAGAACTGCTAGGTGACCTGGATGCACTCTGACATCTCTTTGTTCTGGACGGGTGGGGGAGGGGTGGGCAATTTCTTCCATGTATAAAATACTGAGAAAACTCTTATCTCCCGCATCAGTATTGTACTTGAGTTTAAAACAATCTCAAGTGAACGGATGTCCTGCCTTCTGCTTCCTTCTAAGTTTCTCACCTTATTAAAAAAAAAAAAAAAAAAAAAACTCTTCCTCACATTACTATCTTAGGAAATTTCTAGTAGTTACTCTGAAACCTTTCAGGTCAGCCTTAGTTGAGATTTGTTGTCATTCGTCTCCAAACCACGTCATGGTACCTCACTGTCTGCGACTCAGCTGTCCAACATGGTAGCCGTTGGCCACAAGCACTTATTTAAATCGAAATTTAACAGAAATTAAAAATTCATCCCTCGGACAAACTGGACACAAATTCAAATCCTCAGCACCCAGATGCAGCCTGTCGCTACTGTAGTAGTGCAGATTACAGGGCGTTTCCATCACTGCAGAAAGTTCTAGTGCACAGGGCTGGCCTAGAACACAAAATCCAAACTCAAACTAGCTTTCAAGGTTACCTGTCATTTAGAGCCAGTCCTTACCCCCTAAATCGCCTGCGCTTTCCCTAAACACTGACACTTGGCTTTGTCCAGGCCGGGCTATTCGATCCCTCCAACAAATCACTTTCAGCCCTGATTCTGTGCCTGTGCTCATCAGATTCCCCCCATCAGTGAAACAAATGAGTAGGTAAATCAATTCACAGTCACCTAAGGCGTGGCATTTTTCCATCGTGACAGAAAGCAATGAGGCATCTATAAAATTTTTATCCCAGCAAAATGCACTGCTAACGAACAAGTTGAAGAAAAGGACTTTTCTCTCGAAGACTGTAATGAGCTTTGGCCTCACCAGTATTTGCTAGAAGATTATGTGAAAGGCCGCTTGCCTTGGCACTTAATACCAACTTGGGTCATTACTTAATTTTCCATGTGCATCTACGTCTTTTTTTCCCCTTTAATAAACTGTATGGTGGGTGTCTAAGTGGCTCAGTTGGTTGGGCTCAGGGCACAGTCTCGCTGAGTTCGAGGCGGGGCTCAGAGGCTGACAGCTCAGAGCCTGGAGCCTGCTTCTGATTCTGTGGCTCCCTCCCCTCAGCTCCTCCCCTGCTCACGCTCTGTCTCTCTCTCAAAATAAATAAAGATTAAAAAAAATTAAAAAAAAAAATACAGAAGACACGTGTCTCCTCTTTACCACTTGCCCGCCTGGTTAGTTCACTCCCCTGTTACCTGCTTAGCTGCCGTAGGCTTTTGTGTTTACAATTCTTTTGGAAGACACTTCCATAAATGAGCTGAGAAGGGAAATACTACACTCTGTAAAAAAAAAAAAGCCAGGCAGCCTTTAACGCTTGTCTTATGGGCCACATGTTCGTGTTAAGCAGGGAAAGTCAAAATTCTTGTTGCAGCCTCTAGCTGAAGATATTCGCCTCACCCACTGATTTTAGCTATTCTTCTTGGGTTGTCAAGAACTGACAATGGATCACGGAAATGGTCACCAGAACGAACAGAAGAGCAGCCAGCTTAACTAATCATGTGCAAATACTCAAGACTCGAGACTATAACATTGTTCCATGGACACCAAGGGCTCCCTAAAAACATGTGGAAATCCCATTCCTCATGATGCTGAGTGCTACTGACAGCTGCCCAGTAAATCTGGGGCTTGATACAGGAAGCCTAAGCCTCCTTGATGACTCTAACCCACAGTGATTTCTCCTCCTTTGAACACTTTATTATTAACTACTGGGTTCTAAAGGAGAGAACTCCTGTCTTGTCCCTCCCACTCAACTGTAAGATCCTTATAAACTCCTTTGATATCCTTCCCATGCCTCACACAGGTCAGGGGGTTCTTAACCTGGACTGTCTTTAGTCAGAGGCCAAAACCCAACGAATTATCAAAACTCCTTATTAAAAAGGTGCATACCTCATGGGCAGGCCCGCAGGACCGGGAAAGAACTCTTTCAAGCATTTGTAAAAGGGCCAATACTTAATGAAATGCATGGTGGCCTTGATGACATTCGTGGGGTCTGTTAGTTACCTATTCAAGCTGTTTTGTCATTTGCACATTTGCCAAGCACGAATTCCAGGTCTTCATTAAGGTCATGTGCAAAAAAGTATTAAGCTGCCCAGGGTCAACGCGGGCACAGGCTGGCAGACACAAAAGAACAGGAAACAAAAGTGCCATCTGTTGGGAACATTAGTCCAACCAGGTACGAGCCCAGTCACCGTGACGCTCACGCCATTCTTCTCCGGCTGGTCTGAAAGGATGCCACCAGAATATTCCTGGTGCCCTCAAATCAAGATTCATTCAACCTGAGAGTTCTTTCTTGTCTGTGACTAATTTAATGACTCTCTCAGAATAAGAAATGTAGTCAACTTGGCATAAACTATATCTTCATGAACCTCTGCAGGTTTGTACAAGACACGTGTTTCCTCTCTAACTGTACAGAAACCATATGTTGACTAATCCGTGCTCCAATTATGCCGAGGAGCCGTCTCACATCTGGTTTCCAGAAGGTACTTTTTCCTCACTTTGGAAAAAAGGGATGGCATTTTCTCATCTCCTGCCCTGTCCCGCTTTTTCAGAGCTCACGCCCAGGGGTTTCCCTACGTGAGCCTCAAGCTCTTTCATTCGGGGGAACGGTTCATCTGGGCCTAGAGACAAACACATTTCCAATAGCTAAGGAGACCCCAGCCACCTCTGGGAACGCTGTGATTAACACCTCCAGTGTGACGATGTCTTTGCCTCATGGAGAAGACTTGAATGGAGTAGTTCAGCCGAGCTGTCCGCTGCTAGCGAAGCGATACTTTCTCTGAGTCGTCGCTCTTCCTCCTGTGCACGTCAACACCGAATTACTGAGGACTGAAGACTCAGGAACTATGCTTTTCGGTGTTTTTCTCAGAGAATCTAAACACCTCTCCCTCCACTGCTCATCTTCATCTGAAAATCAGAGACCATTCGAAGCATCTGGTTGCCGCCATGCACAAGAAAAAAAACTCTGTCCTGTTCATAATCCTCCAGGATTAAATAATCTTCTCTTATTTACTGGAATTCTTTGCGATCTTAACATCTGACTTTCCGTTCTTAAGACCTTACCAACGCTGCTGAGTCAAATATGCTATCAGAGACATCACTGCCTCTGGCCAGATTCGCAAGTTTGAGATGACATAACATGACACTTCTTAGTTCCGGAAACGTCACCCTACTCTGCCCCCACCACGTCATCACTTTGGACAGAAACTCCCTGCTTATATTTCTAGGTTTGGCTGAGTAGGCAAGTCAGAAGATATACCAGGAAAAGGGGCATATTCTCCCACAAGAAAATGGAACAGGAAATATATCCTGTTAATTCCATGATGCGAATATGCAGTTGGATCAGGTGGTTCCTGTACTTTATGGCAAAACTTCTTGCTAGCTATCCACCAAAGAGTAAAAAGCAAAAGGAAAAGTTAAGATCTAATAGACCTTGCATATACAAACCTCCTACTCGCCAAGACAGAGGAGGGCAAGGACTTTTAAAAGTAAAATGTGCAGTCGATTTGAAATCAGGAGCAGTGGTGCCTGGGAACATATACTCCCCAGGAACATGTTTGAACATTAGCTTCCTCGCCAGGAGCCAAGAATTTATCAAAGTCAAAGAATGGCAAGGTAAGATACACTGGAACGTCTGGAAGGGGATTTTTGTGAAATGGGCTGAAGGCACAGAATCTGAGAGGCTTACAAAGGGATGGGACAAAAGTTCATACTACAATTTTTTTTTTTTTTAAATACAAAGGTAGAAAGTGTGTAAAATTTTGGTGGGAAGTAGCAAGTCAATTAAAAGATGCATATACAGGGAGCACCTGGGCGGCTCAGTTGGTGAAGCGTGTGACTTCGGCTCAAGGTCATAATCTTGCAATTTGTGAGTTTCAGCCCTGCATCGGGCTGTTGCTGTCAGCACAGAGCCTGCTTTAGATCCTCTGTCCCCTTCTCTCTATCCCTCCCCCTGATCACCTTCTCTCTCTCTCTCTCTCTCTCTCTCAAAAATAAACATCTAAAAAAATTATTTTAAAAAAGATTCGCATACTGGACACAGAACACTGCACACACATAAGGGCCTTCTTCTTAAGAGTTACAAGAGTCTTCAAATAACCACCTTCTGTCAATGATCTATATAGCATAGTAACTGTCAATGATGTACAACATGGAAAAACCACCCCTCCCCAAAGACGTCCACGTCCCATGGCAATCTGTGAATACGTCATATGGCAAGGAGGTGTTAAGGTTGCAAAAGATATTAAGGTTGCTGATCAGCTGACTTTAAAATAAAGGGATTAGGGGCGCCTGGGTGGCTCGGTCGGTTGAGCATTCAACTTTTAGTTTTAGTTCAGGTCATGTTCTCAGGGTACGGGGATCGAGCCCTGCATTGGGTTCTGCGCGGACTGTGGAACCTGCTTGGGATATTCTCTCTCTTTCTCTCAAATAAAAAACTAGTAATAATTAAAAAAGGGATTATTCTGAATTATCTAGGAGGGCTCAGCGTAATCACAAGCGTTCTTTAAAGTGTCAGAGTGATACAGCCTGAGAGAGACTCAGCTGGTCTTTGCCATCTTTGAGGTTGGAAGGGAATCATGATAACGGGCAACACAGGCAACCTGGAGAAGCTGGAAAGACAAGGGAACAACAGACTGTCCCCTAGAAACTCCTGAAAGGAACACAGCCTACAGCCACCTGGATCCTGGCCCAGGGAGACCCATGTTGGCCTTGTGACCTGTAGTCCTACAAGACAATACCTCTGTGTCATTTGAACCACTGAATCCATGAGGGCAACAGGAAACTAAGGCTGTAATTTACACACAACTGCTTTAGAGGGAAACAAGGCCTCGGATATATGCAACTTTGCAGGCAATGACTGCGTTCCTCTTTCTGAACCGAAGAAAGAAAACAAAACAGTCACTCACCTTTTTGTAAGTTTTTTCTTCGTTCTGTTTTCCAGATGCTGCATCTCCATTTTCAGCAGCAGACGACATCTACAGGAGAAAAACGTACCTGGGTCAACTTACCACTCGGCTCTGAAACACCATATGCTAATAACACTGTTACCCGGAGAATCCGCTTTGGTTAATTACATCTGTGTTGTTATCACTCTGATCTCCAAGAAAGGAAGAGATTTCTCAGAATACTAACAAAAAAAAAAAAAAAAAAAAAAAAAAAGGAAAAGAAAAAAGAAAAAAATCTGTGTTCCCCAATCTTTACAAAATAAATCTCTACCGCTAAACCATTTTGGTAGAATACTTGCTCCCATATGCTCTAAGAAAGATGGTATAGAAGTCCAAGCCCAAATCATACGCACAAGTTTCTTTCTATAAAGTCTTAAAAAAAAAAAAAAAAGCTTCCTCTGATTATAGACGCTTCCTCTAAAAGTATCTGGAAAGTACCAAAAAATATAAATCAGGACAAAAAAGTACTCAATTCTACTGCCCTTGGGCAACTCCACTCTACACATTTGGGCTTCTATGTTATCACCTTTGGTTCCACGTAGTTTTATGCTAAGAATGTTAGGATACCACTTTCACCCAGCAGTTTTCAAAGACATTTAGGTAATACGAGTTTTCCTGTTTGATTATAAACATCTCATTGTAGGAATAATCATGGTCTCTGGCTGCAGGGCACGCCAGTGTGTGAACACAACTGCATGTTAGTCCTTCACCTTCGACAACGCTAATGTTAAAGGACAGGTGAGGCGCTCCAAGGATTTTACGCCTACAAATAATACAACAAGAATTATTTTGTGCTTCTATTTTTGTCCAATTTCAGTGTTTTCTTAGATTCCTAGAATATCAAGGTCATTAGAAGAATAGTAACTTTCTTTCCCAGCATATGCCCATTCACACTATCTTCGGTGAGTGGGTGCTTGTTTCATTACATGCTTTCAGTGACTATTACCATTTTAATTATCTTTGCTAATTTCAGAGGTGAAAGAAAGCATCTCTTGATATTAATGTGCACTTCCGAAAATTATTAGTAAATGTTAAGATGGTTTGCATACCTGGTTGTTTTTTTTTTTTTTTTTTTTTTGCCTTTTTTTACCTCCCTGTATTTGAGTTTTCTAAATTTTTAAAAATGTTTATCTTTGAGAGAGAGACAGAGACAGAGAGAGACAGAGCACAAGCAGGGGAGGGGCAGAGAGAGAGAGACACACACAGAATCTAAAGCAGGCTCCAGGCTCTGAGCTGTCAGTTCAAAGCCTGATGAGGGGCTCTAACTCACGAACCACGAGATCATGACCTGAGCCAAAGTCAGATACTTAACCAACTGAGCCACCCAGGAGCCGCTCATCTTTTGAGTTTTCTATTACTGTGTCTGCTTATGTACTGGGTTCTTAGTGTTTTAGTTACTGATTTTTACCCATTATGGTTATTATTACTAGTGTTTTTCTTATTGATTTTTATGTGTCAAGGTTATTCATCTGTATCCAAGCATGTTATTAAAATTTTCCATGCTGCTGTCTTTCATATTATAATTATGACATAGAGAAGTTTTCTATTTTTCATGCACAACACTATTGACTCCCTATGTGACTTCTTTCAATGCTTTTAGAGAAAATATTTTTGTCTCACTGGAATATGTAAGATGTTTAAACATGCGTCCTTTTCACTTTGTAAGGCTAAGATTTTTGCATCTTACCTTTTAATTCACCTTAATTTTTATAGCCAGTTACTTATCTGGCAAACGAGAAGAACTACTTAATCCAGAACCGTGACATTTAAGGGTCTTTTCTTAGGATACACCAAGGAGGGGTAACACTTCTGACTTTCTTGTAACCCTCTGAAGCACATGTTATTTTATTTTCTTAAGAAGAAAAAGTTTTAATTAAAGTAGAACGGACACAATGTTATATTAGGTTTGGGGGTACCACACAGTGAGGTGACAAGTCTGGATGCTCTGCTCTGCTCACAAGTGCAGCTACCCTCAGTCTCCCTATAACACTATCAAAATTCCATTAACCAAATTCCTTACGCTGTATGTTTCATCCCTGTCACTTACTCATTCTGGAAGCCTGTATAGCCCCCTCCCCGTCCCCATTTTTACCTGTCCCCCTCATCCCTTCCCGTCTGGCAACGATCAGTCTCTTCTCTAGATTCAAGGGTCTGCTTCTGCATTTGCTTGCTTATTCATCTGTTCTTTAGACTCCCCGTATTGGTGAAATCATTTGGTATTTGACTTTCTCTGACTTATTTCACTTAGCATTACACTCTCTGGGTCCATCCATATGGTCGCAAATGGCAAGATCTCATCCTGTGTTATGGCTGAGTAACAGTTCAGTGTGTGTGTGTGTGTGTGTGTGTGTGTGTGTGTGTGTGTGCCACATCTACCTTACCCATTCATCTATTGATGGACAATTAGGTTGTTGAAGCAGATCTTAAATCTTGGGCTTTTAATTTTTTTTAATGTTTATTTTTGAGAGAGAGAGAGAGAGGGAGGGAGGGAGAGAGAGGAGAGAGAGAGGGAGACACAGAATTGGAAGCAGGCTCCAGCACAGAGCCTGACGCGGGGCTCAAACTCACAAACCATGGGATCATGACCTGAGCTGAAGTCGGAGGCCTAACTAAGCCACCCAGGCACCCCTAAATCTTGGGCTTTTAATAAATATGGTGTGGATTAAACCTAAGAATTTGCTAGCCATTTCTCTGCATTGGGACTAAAAGACTCCTACATGCTTGAAAGGACTTAAAAAACATCCAAGGAAATTAAAGAATGGATCATGGCAAACTAACCTCACCAGACCTATGACTGCCCACCCATCAAAGCACTCTCTTAGACAAATTTGTATTTCCCTTTGTGTCCATATAACTAACTGGATTATAACCTATCAACTATAATATGGACAGGTGTTTCACATGCTACTGCTTCCCACACTATATCTGCTTAATACAATTAAAAAATAATTGATTTTCAGGGCACCCAGGTGGCTCAGTCACTTAAGTGTTTGACTCTTGGTTTAGGCTCAGGTCATGATTTCACAGTTCATGAGATGGAGTCCCACAATGGGATTCTCTCTCTCTCCCTCTCTCTCTCTCACCCCCTCCCCTCCCCCAACTCAAAATAAACATTTTTAAAAAAATAATTGATTTTTTAGTCTCTTCATAATATTTTGGTGACGTTTAAATAATGTATAAGTGGAATTATAATACCTGAAAGGTCTCAGGCTCATTGAAAAAAAAAGGCAAACCAAAGGCTAGGTCATGCCCCTGGAAAAGCTCAAATTACACAATTACTTTATACGAATATATAGGTATTTAACTAATATTGGATCCTTGCGTAGGCAAACATTTTTATACACATAAAAGTTACACAATAAAAAAGTTCAGTTGATTTGACCGCTCAAATTTCTCGACTTAATATCAAAATAGATCACGAACGTATTAAAAGGCAAGCAACAAGGTGGAAATGCTGGCAATGAATGTGACAACAGTAATTCTAAAACAAGAAAAGCTTATTTAAACTGTGCAGAGCCTGTCACCTCTTCAAGGACTTCGTTCCTACGATTCTCCCCTTCCTCTCGGCGGCTTCAGTTTTTCACTCTCTTTCTACCCCATCAGCGCTCTGCCATTTCTTCCACTTTAACAAAATAAAAACCTTTTCTGGATTCCACTTCCTCCTTGCGGCAATACTCCTTGAAAAAGATGTTTCTCCTCTCAACCCCTGATTCCTTTTCACATGTTCTCTCTTTAATGCACCTCAATCAGGGGTTTGCTCTCCCCACCACACTGTGAACGTCTTCCTCAAAATCACCAAGGACCTCCATGCTGCCAAATCCAATGGATAACTCTAAGTCCCCATTCTGCCTGACCTATCAGTCTCCTTAGATGGTTCTCCTTTCTTTCTCTGTAACCTCTTAATATTGGAGTATCCAGGACTGACTCCTTTTTTTAAAAAAAATTTTTTAATGTTTTTATTCATTTTTGAGATAGAGAGAGTGCAAGTGGAGGAAGGGCAGACGGAGAAGGAGACACAGAATATGAAACAGGCTCCAGACTCCAAGCTGTCTGCACAGAGCCCGCTGTGGGACTTGAACTCACAAACCTGATCATGACCTGGGCCAAAGTCAGATGCTTAACCGACTGAGCCACCCAGGCACCCCCAGGACTGACTCCTTGGTTCTCTTCTCTATCCATACTTTCTTGAGAGTCTCCAAATACCATCTGGAGCTCTCTTCTGGGCTCCAGAGTTGCATATCCAATAGTCTCCTTGACGTCTCCATGTGGCTATCTACCAGAAACCTCCAAATTTGCAAATCTAAAACCATAATCCTGATATTCCCTCCCTTCCTTCCCTTGGACCTTTGCCATCTCAGTTAATGGCATCTCCAACCTCTTGCTGTTCAGGCCCCAAATCTTAGAGTCCTCCTTCTCTTACACCATAGTCAACCTGCCAGCAAAGCCTCTGAAAGACATCCAGAATCCAGTCACCTGTCACCACTCCTGCTCTGTGTTCATGAGCAGAGCCACCATCGTCTGGAGCATGTGTTACCTCCTCTCGGTCTCTCAACAGGGCTTGCTAGGGCCATCCACACCCATCTGCAATCTACTCTCAGCCACAGTGATCTGTCTTTAAACGTAATCATACCAAGTCCCTTTTCTCTTAAGACCCTACAGTGGTTTCCCATTTCATCCAGCGTAAAAGCCAAAGTCCTTGCAATGGTTGATGTGGTCCTGTACGATCTCCCCACCTTCTTCCCATTCCTCCTCTGACCTTAGCACCTCTGAACTCCCCCTCCATTCCCCTGCTTCACGTACTCTGCTTTTTTTCAAACACCAGAATGCTGCTACACTAAAGCTTTTTGCTTGAGTTATTCGCACTGCCTGAACAGTCTTCCACAGGCACCTGCTCATCTCCTTCAGGTCTTTGTTCAAATGTCAACTTCTATCTGATGCTTAGCGTGATGATCCTTTTTTAAACTATATCCTATTTGGTACCTCCCTGCCCCAATACCCCATACTCCTGATTCCCCTTAACTCTCCTTAATTTCTTTTTTCTTTTCTTTTCCTTTCTTTCTTTTCTTTCTTTCTTTCCTTTCTTTTTTTTGTTCTTTTATTTCCTTCCTTTCTTTCCTTCCCCTCTTTTATTTCCTTCCTTTCTTCCTTCCTCTTTCTTTCTTCCTTTCCTTCTTTTATTTACTTCCTTCCTCTTTTTTCTTTCCTTCTTTCTTTCTTTCTTTCTTTTTTTTTTTTTTTTTTTTTTCAACGTTTATTTATTTTTGGGACAGAGAGAGACAGAGCATGAACGGGGGAGGGGCAGAGAGAGAGAGAGGGAGACACAGAATCGGAAACAGGCTCCAGGCTCTGAGCCATCAGCCCAGAGCCTGACGCGGGGCTCGAACTCACGGACCGCGAGATCGTGACCTGGCTGAAGTCGGACACTTAACCGACTGCGCCACCCAGGCGCCCCCTTTCTTTCTTTCTTTCTTTCTTTCTTTCTTTCTTTCTTTCTTTCTCTTTCTCTTTCTCCATTCCTTCCTCTCTCCCTCCCTTTCTTTCTTTTTTGCCCATAGCACTCATCAGTATCCAACATACAATAGAGTTTCCTTATTTATTACAGTGGGTTTTTGTTTCAGTCTGTCTCCTCCTGAAGAATTTAAACTCCACAGAGGCAGGGACTTTAGTCTGTTTTGTTCAACGATGGACCTCTAACACTTAAACTGTACCCGGCATACAGTAAGTGCTTCATAAGTATTTATAGAATGAATGAATGAATAAATTGCGAAGAAAGATAATAACACACCATTAGATCAATGCAGGCAGCATCTGATTCCATCTCCTTGGGTGTTTTATGCATGGGAAGAAAGCTGATCCCCTGAAGGAAGGTGATCAAGACATAACTGAGGGGTCCAACACCAACAATCACAATGTACGCAGGATTCTTTGGAAGGTGCCAGCGGTGTGGTAACATTAGATATAGTTGGCATGGAATAAATGGCCATGTCATTAACTCAACACAACCTCCTTCATCAATGAAAAAGACTTTTAGACTGTACATACTTCAATAGACATAATCTCCACGTGCATTTTAAGCCCTTTTTAAGATGTAAAACACTACTGAATATGCCACGTTTTCATTTTCCTGACATAACCAGACTACTCTCAAAACTCCGCAAACTAACTTGGAATTAAGTTTCATAATATATTGATTTTTTTAATCAAATGTATAAGTGTTCATGATCTTTCAGTCATTTTAAAAAGTAAACATACTTTTTAAATTTAAAAATAATGTCTGGGGTTAAAATTTAAAAATAATGTTTGTGGGGCACCCGCATGGCTCAGTCGGTTACGTATCTGACTTCAGCTCAGGTCATGATCTCACACCTCATGAGTTCAAGCCCCACATCGGGCTCTGTGCCAATAGCTCGGAGCCTGGAGCCTATTTCGGGTTCTGTGTCTCCCTCTGCCTCTGTCCCTCCCCTGCTCCTTCTCTCTCTCTCTCTCTCAAAAAATAAATAAACATTAAAAAAAAATTTACATAATGTTTTTTTTCCCCTAAGAAAAGTAAAACAGGCATTTTATTTGAATAAGAAAAAGAAAAGTAAAACTATCACCTTTAATCCTATTAACTGTTAATATTCACTCATTTTACCAGTGGATCTTTCTCAAATGTGTGTTTATTTTTTTAACAAACCTGGGGTCATACATTACATACAACTTTGTACTTGGGCCCTTTTCGCTTTATATAAACATTGTCTGCATCACTAAATATTAATTGGAAAAAGGTCTAACATCTGAATAACTATCATAAAAATGTATCATAGTTCAATATTTATTAACGGACATTCAGGATGTTTTCTTTTTGTTGTGAGTAAAACTGTCTTCTGTGTTCTTAGAATTTCCAACAGCAAGTCCATCAGAGCTGCTAAAGACTCACAGAACGATGTTTACTGGGTAAAATATATCTAACTTTGTATCTCTCGCAGCAGCAAGGGTCATCATTTAAAATCAAATAAAACGGCCAATTCTGGGCAAAAATATCATCTTATTTTGCCTGTGTATGTTTCAAAGCAAGACAGACAACTTTGTCATGTTTACTTGGTTGTTTGAACTCCTTCGGTGGATCATCTGTCTGAAGCCCTAGCCCATTTCTCACTAGGGTATGTGCATGTCTCCCATTTATTACGCGCTGATGACAGTAAGGGCACGGTTTTCTTTACCCGTCAACGGTGTAACAGAAGCAACAGAATGAAGAGTTCCCTAAAGGATGCCATTGAGTCATTAAACCTCTAAGACTTGGCAGCTCTGAAAACCGAGAAACTTCCAAGAGCAACAATGAAGGGTCTTTGGAAAACCCACCATAGGGAGGGGTTGACTAACGGGCTTGAATGCAGGACAGATGATGAAATGATCCTTTTTATTATGTTGTAGGTCACCCCTGAATGGACAGTAGAAAAGAGGAGAAGAGAAATAGGTAAACTTCCAGTTTTAAAAAGCAATTTCTCTAAGGCAGTACAAAATAGGCAATAATGATAAAAGGATGCCATGAAACGTTGCCTGTACTCTACGGCTTTTCTTAGGGCGATGTTGAACAAAGGTCACGCAGACCTCTTCACCGGGTCATCTGTGCAGGGGAGGCAAATGAGACGCTGGGGAATGTTCTGGTAAACTGCAAATGGGCAATGAAATGGACAGAGTGGTAATTACCATTTGTTCCTAGACCTGCTATGCTCCTGAACCAGTTAAAGTGCATCATTTATAACTATGGGAGCCAAGATGAGTACGTTTTACAGAGATTATGTACAGTTCTATATATTTCTATATGTGCCTGGAAGAAGGAAGAAAGAAATTCACAGAAGCACTGGTGATTATCTGCGGACGATGGGATTATGAATGCTTCGGGTTTCCATTTTTATATTTTTTCTACATTCTCCAAGGATTATGCAATGAGCACTCCACACTTAACAGTAAGGAAAACACTAATGCTCTTCAAACCCTGAGCCACAGGCAGCAATCAATAGCACAAACCATATATCCCAGGTTCTGTTCTGCCCCCCAAGGCATACTGACATTCACCAAATTTCCTGTTTCTCTTTGCTTGTCATTTGTTTTAAATTTGATAATGTCAAAGTTAAAGGTCATGAACTAGGGTAGGATTTTGAACATTTGTAAATAAGTATAAAATAAAAGAGGTAAGAGCTCCAGACTGAGTCTGTTGGAATTCATTAAAAATGCAGACGGTAGGGGCGCCTGGGTGGCTCAGTCGGTTAAGCATCCGACTTCGGCTCGGGTCATGATCTTGCAGTTTGTTGAGTTCGAGCCCCGCGTCGGGCTCTGTGCTGATGGCTCAGAGCCTGGAGCCTGCTTCGGATTCTGTGTCTCCCTCTGTCTCTGCCCCTCCCCTGCTCGTACTACATTGCAGCTCACATGACAGGGTTAGTGTCTAACGTACTAGGAAACTCTACGAATTGATTACGAAGGAAAAGACAAACCACACAGGATCAAAATAAGTGAAGGTTGTGAACGGAAAATCTAGATCACTGGTAAACCTGTGAAAGGGATAAGCCTGCTGAGTGGTAAGAGAACACGAATTATAATAACTGAGAGGCTACTACCTGCCCACCAACTCGGAAAACATTTTAAAGATGGCGAACGTCCAATGCTGACAAGTATGTCAATAATCAAGGACTCTTCCTGCGCCATTCGACTGACGGCTTCAACCTTTTTATAGACAGGAATGTAGCAACGGCCCTTCAAAAAGAACCATTAATGCACTGACCCAGTTCGGCCCAACTTCTAAGATTCTTTCTCAGAGAAATGAAAGTTCTAGAACGTTAAAGATGTTTCAATAAGGGTGTTTATTCCTGGCTGGCTTACGATAATATAGTTATAGTTCTATCATATTCTCCTGTAATTTTTTTATTTGTTTGCCTTAAATTTTCCACAACAATGCGGACTAGTGTATAATCTATGTATAATAGTGTCCTGGTGAAATATCCTCTTTACTTTGAAAAGGATCCTTTCTTAATAATTTTAGTTTTGAGTTCCATTGTGGTTCATGTACACTTCTGTTTTCCTTTTGCTTGCATACACTTGGCACATCTTTGTCCATTGAACTTTTTTAGCTGTCATTTTGTTTTATCTGTGTTCCTTAAAACTAGCCTAAAACTGGAGTTTTGTTTTGTTTTTGCTAATTTAAGAGTCTGTCATTTCAAAGGGGATTTTAACAAATTCACATCTATTGCAATAGGATTGTATCTGGCTTGCTTCCAATATATTTATTTACTATTAACTACATTTATTGTTGCCACATTTATTTTTATTCATTTCCTCTTTGCCGGATTAATCCAACTTGCAATTCCACTTTCTTCTTCCTAGTAATGACAACAGTTCATGCCATGTATATTTGGTTAGTTATCATTCTATTTTCAAATCATCAAGAAAATCTACGTTTTCCTATCCACTCCGTCAGGGTCTGCCCCTGTCAAGAGCCACCTCAGCGAGGTGATGGCCTCCCCGGGGCTGCCCACATCCTGTGACCGAATGGTGGGGCAGCTCCTGGCCAAGTTGGGCCCGCTTCGTGGGTCCTGCAGGGGAGCCGGGCTTCTCCCTCTGCTCACCCCACCTCTTCCTTTCATAGGCTGTATTAGTCTCCACATGTGTGCCTTCACATGGTAGGAATTTCTTCTCTCGTGGTTCTGGAAGCTGCAAGTCCCAAATCATGGCGTCAGCTGGGCCATGCTCCCCCCGAGGCTCTGGGTAAAATCCTTCCCTTCCTCTTCCTGCTTCTGCTGGTGGCCACTGACCCTTGGTGTTCCCTGGCTTGTGGCTGCATCGATCCTGTCATACAGCATTCTCCCCACGTGTTTGTCTTCACGTGGCATCTTCCTCTTCTGGAAAGGACGTCAGCCATATTGGATTAGGGCTCACCCTCCTGACCTCATTTTCCTTGATGACATGAGTAAAAGCTTTATTTCCAAATAAGGTCACGTTCACAGATACCAGGGTTTAGAACTTGTATATATATATTTATATATATATATATATATTTTTTTTTTTTTTTTGCAGGATACAGTTCAACTCCTAAGACAGGTGTGGACCTCTAATAAATATCTTGCACGCAAAAACTCTGTTTCCTTGCCTGCATTCAGAGAATCCAACCTATGACATCTCCCCTCTCTTCCTCGTCCACAGGAGGTATTAAGACATTTTTTTAAAAACTTCATATTTGAGAGATACCGAGTATGAACAGGGGTGGGGGGCAGAGAGAGAACGAGACCCAGAATCCGAAGCAGGCTCCAGGCTCTGAGCTGTCAGCACGGAGCCTGACGAGGGGCTCGAACTCACAAACTGTGAGATCATGACCTGGGCCGAAGTCGGACGCTTAATAGACTGAACCACCCAGGCGCCCCTGGAACATTCTTAAGTAATTTCCTCACAAGTGGCACATGGATGGCCCGCTTTGAGTCACTCCTTGTCTCAACACGTCTTTCTTTTGGCCTCATGTACGACTAGATCTCTTGGCTGGTGACGGGATTCTTAGCTCAGTCCTTTGTTCCTTCAACTCTCTGTAAATATGGTATTGCTGTGTTCTTGCTTTCTGGATTATAAGTAAGGAGTTTCATGCTAGACTGATGCCCCTGTCGTGGTAACTGACTGGTTTTCTCTGTCTAGAAACCTATGAGAGTTTTTTTCTCTCTTTTTAATTGAAGTATAATTATACATACAGTGTTTGTTATATGATTTTTGGTGTTCAATATAATGAGTCAATGACTTATCTATTTCATGGATCCCCCTACCCACCTTCCCTCTGGCAACCATCAGTTTGTTTTCTTTGTAAGTCTTTTTTTTTTCTTTTTGTCTTTTTTCTTTGTTCATTTGTTTTGCCACTTGAATTCCACATACAATGGAACCATATGGCATTTATCTTTCTCTGATGGATTTTACTTAGTATTATACCCTCTAGGTCCAACCATGTTATTGCAGATGGCAAGATCTCGCTCTTTTTTATGGCTGATATAGCCAATACTCCATGGTCTATATATACCACTTTTTTATCCACTCATCTATTGACGAACATGTGTTGATTTCATATCTTGCCTATTGTAAATAATGCTGCAGTAGGCATGGCGTGGCATCTATTTTTTCAAAGTGCTCTTGTTTTCTTTGGATAAATAGCCAGTAGTGGGATTACTCAACCACACAGTAGTTCTACTTTTAATTTTTTGAAGAACCTCCATACTGTTTTCCACAGTGGCTGCACCAGATTGCATTCCTATCCACAATGCATGAGGGTTCCTTTTTCTCCACATCCTCACTGACACTTGTTATTTCTTGTCTTTTTGATGTTAGTCATTCTGACAGGTGTGAGGTGATACCTCATTGACGTCTTGATTTGCATTTCCCTGATGATGAGTGATGCTGAGCATCTTTTCATGTGTCTGTTGGCCATCTGGATGTCCTCTTTGGAGAAATGTCTATTCAAGTGCTCTGCTCCTTTTTAAATTGGATTATTTGGGTTTTTGCGTTGTTGAGTTGTATAAGTTCTTTATATATTTGGATATTAACCCTTTACAGGACACACCATTTGCAAGTATCTTCTCCTATACGTAGGTTGCTCTTTTGTTTCGCTAACAGTTTCCTTTGCTCTGCAAAAGTTTTTTTAATTTGGTGTAGTCCCAATCGTTTGATTTCCCTTTTGTTTCCCTTGCCTCAGGAAACATATCTAGAAAGACGTTTCTACGGCTGACATCCAAGAAACTACTGCTTGTATTTTCTTCTAGGCGTTTTATGGTTTTAGGTCTCACAGTTAGGTCTTTAATTCATTTTGAGTTTATTTTTGTATAGGGTGTAATAAAGTGGTCGAGTTCCTTCCTTCCTCTTTTTCCTCTTCCTTTTTTTTTTTTTTGCATGTAGCTGTCCAGTTCTCCCAGCACCATTTGTTGAAGAGACTGTCTTTGTCCCATTGTATAGTCTAGCCTCTTTTGTTGTAGATTAATTCATAGTTTAAGTGAAGGTTTATTTGTGGATTCTCTATTCCATTGATCTGTATGTCTATTTTTGTGCCAGTACCATATTATTTTGAT
The DNA here is from genome assembly GCF_018350155.1 of Leopardus geoffroyi. Taxonomy (NCBI): domain Eukaryota; kingdom Metazoa; phylum Chordata; class Mammalia; order Carnivora; family Felidae; genus Leopardus; species Leopardus geoffroyi. The sequence continues at coordinate 11,510,616 of NC_059342.1, read as the reverse complement.
TATTACAGCTTGGTAGTGTATCTCGAAATTTGAGAGTATAACACCTCCAGCTTTGTTCTCCTTTCTGAAGACGGCTTTGGTTATTCGGGGGTCTTTTGTGGTTCCACACAAATTTTAGGATTTGTTCTAGTTCTGTGAAAAAGTTGTTGGTATTTTGATGGGGATTGCATTAAATGTATAGATCGCTTGGGTAGCATGGACATTTTGACAATATTGATTCTCCAAGCCATGAGCATGGAACAGGTTTCCATCTCTTTGTGTCATTTTCAATTTCTTTCATCCATGTTTCACAGTTTTCGAAACATAGGTCTTTCACGTCTGTGGTTAAGTTTATGCCTAGGTAACTATTTTTTTTAATTATTTTTGGTGCAATGGTAAATGGGATTGTATTCTTAATCTGAGAGTCTCTGCATTTAACGCAGAGTTAAAAAAAAACTCCATAAGGATAGATGTGTCTTTTTTCACTAATCCTGCCAAGCAAAGGGAAACTGACAAGAAGCTATTCCATTGAGATCCCATGACTTGACTTACACCATGAATAATATTTAGGCTATCTCAATGAGGAATGAATGGACTGCATATGCTTCAGGCAATCCTCCCTGGAAAGTATTTCTCATAACCAACCTTTTGATAAGAATTGGACAGTAGAGCCCTCAAAGTTATAGTCTCTGGCAAGAGCCTGGAATGCAGAATTCTTAGTGGCCAAGTAAGGGCATAATCGTAAGAGTCAGGTCTCCTTACGAAATGTGTTAACATGTGATCTGATACAGACTCCGAGTTAGGACTTATTTTCTTAAATGATTTCTGACATTGAACACAGCCAACTTACAGTGTCATATGGTTAGACTGTTGAGACACCAGTTCAGATAACAGAAATATATACCAAGCAATGAATTTTGACTATTTAATTGCTTATCTGTCCTTTCTGATACTTAGTATCTGGATTCTGTTAGCTTCAGGAGTAAATAATTTACATGATCTCATAGCTTTCTACATTTTTTTTTAATTTTTAAATTGTTTGTAGAGGCAGCGAGCAAGGGTTTGTGTCGGGGAGAGGGGAAGAGGGAGACAGAGGGAGAATCTTAAACAGGCTCTACACTCAGCATGGAGCCCGATGCAGGGCTCAGTCCCACAACCCTGGAATCATGATCTGAGCTGAAATCAAGAGTCAGACACTCAACTGACTGAGCCACCCAGGCACCCCTTTAGCTTTCTCCATTTCTGAGCTTTCATTGAATTGGAGGGAAGAAGACACACGGTTATTTGTTGAGCAACAACCATGTGTGACAAGCCGTCCCATCCATGAGCTCATTTACCACCGTAAACAATCCCTTAGCATCCCACTTTAGCCAGTGCTACTGATACTCGTAACGGACTGTCCTATAACATCCATGGGAGGTAGTCATTTTTCATTTTCCCAAGGCAGGCTCTCTTGCTGTAAGGCTGGTCTGTAGAAGTGAAGCCCTTAGTGGGTGTAGGCACACAGGGACCATCTCCCCAAGCACCTCCATCTCCGCCTGGCTCTACGGTTCTCTATACTAGTGCTGGCCCTCACAAGCACCCAGGGAGCTTTGTGAAAATGCAGATTCTTGGTCCGCCCAGCAAAACAACGAAACCGCCACCTTTGGGTGGTGGGTCTGTGGAATCCGTATTCTCAGCACAGGCGTGGGGTCATCTAAGACATTCTGACTAGTAAAGGCAATCAACACGCTTTATTACTTCAAGCGAGTTGTCAGGGTCCAGTAGGGAAAACGGCAACCATTCTGGGTGCGTTAAAGAGAGGGAACTTGGGGCGCCTGGGTGGCGCAGTCGGTTAAGCGTCCGACTTCAGCCAGGTCATGATCTCGCGGTCTGTGAGTTCGAGCCCTGCGTCAGGCTCTGGGCTGATGGCTCGGAGCCTGGAGCCTGTTTCCGATTCTGTGTCTCCCTCTCTCTCTGCCCCTCCCCCATTCATTCTCTGTCTCTCTCTGTCCCAAAAATAAATAAATGTTAAAAAAAAAAAGAGAGGGAACTTAATACACGGAACTGATTATAAATGTGATAGGTGAGCTGGAAAGTGAAGCAAAAATGGTGAAGCAATGCAGACATTCCCATCAGCAGGAAGCCACCACCACTTTCAAGGCCAGAGGCACACCAACAGAAAGGGGTGTTAACGAACCACAAAAGGTGGAGCTTATCTGTTGGGGCCAGAACAGTGTGGTGAAGGTTGATTGGCAGAAGCTGGAACCACAGACGGAGAGGTAAGTGTACAGGCATGGGGAAGACAGAGTCACTGATGGAGACGCTCCCTGAAGCAGAGAGAGGGGGAAAACTCCCTGGATTCTCTCTTATCCCCTGTAACTGCTAACCCCTGTGTATGGCTCCCAGGGGCCAGCCCACTGAAAACCATCGAACATGAGGATCCTGAGACGTGCATCCTATAGGGGATGACTGGCCAGTGGTCCAAAAAAAGAACAAGAGTGACCTCGGGCTCTGAGAACAAACAGGCCCATGACAGACCACAGAATGACACAGAAAACAGTAATGAACGTGGGAAAGCAGGTATGTGCTAATGATCTGCCTAAGAAACACGATCTCAAAGGAAATGTGGATTAGGAGGTAGGCCAGGAGCTGGGACACTTCTATTTTTATGACTCTGGGGATCTGCAAAGAGCTTCAAGTAGATGGCTACTTTCTGCGGCCTCTACATTAAGTCTAAGAGTGAGGCTATGACTTGGGACAACGTGCCCGGGGTCACGTGGGGGCAGGAATGAGACCTGATCCGGAGTTTTGTGGGCCTGCAAGTCAGTTCTCTCCACAAAGCCACCCTCTCCCCGCTAGCTGTCTGACAAAAACAATCGGAAGCCCATTTAATCAACAGTGTACTTCCTCTTTCAATTTGTAAACACAGCCCAAAGGTTAGGCCACGATATCTATTTACACGATGATTTTCTGTAAAACGCGTTCTACATCAGGGAGTCTCAACCTAGAGGGCGTTTCAGAATTTACCGGGTGGCAGGGGAGCTTTTGAAAGCTCCACGGCTACTCCCAAGTTGCAGACTTGTGACACCTGGGGACCCTAGGTGAGTTAGCGGTGACCCTTTGCACCTCCGAGTCTCCAGCTAGGGCCACAGACGTCAGTATTTTTCATTCGCCACTGATTGAGTCTGCTCCTCATGCAAGACCAAATGGGGAGGGGGGGTGCAAACGGCTCATTACCTAATTACCCAACTAAATAGGCCAACCTGTAGATTCCAGACGTGAGGGGCACTGCCCCCAAGTCCTTCCTGGTCTGCTCATAACAACAGGCACTCCATTAAACACCGATGAAGCCAGGCAACAGGGACAGATGGGAAAAACACCAGAATAGGCCTCTGCAGGTCTGGTGTCGATGCCCATGTCCGCCACGAACTCTGTGTGACCGTGGGTCCCACCCACTTCTCTTCTGCCATGAATTCTGCGGACTCCCTTCGCCAGTGCCTGCGGTTTGCAGCCACTGCCACTTCCTGGGTGAGGCCTCCTCTCAGGTCCTCCTTGGAACCAGGAGGAGGCTCATTAATTCTTTGCTCGTTACAAGGGCAACTCGCCCTATGGGATCCGATCTGCCATCAGATAGCCGCAGTCAAACGCGTTCATGCCATTCAGGCTACATATGGTAACACTGCCTAGAACATTTCCCAATAGGGAAAGCAATTAAAGAATATTTGGGGCCTTGGTCATGCCCGCATGCTAATGTTAATCACTTCTGTTTAAACTCTGCCCTTCTGAGTTCATTTTCGTTATCTGCCAGCAAATGAATTCACGCGTTCTTTCTTTTTTTTTTTTTTTCCTCTTTCATCCAATTCATTCAGTCATTTATTGAGCATTACATGTCAGGCACTGAACTTGGCCCTGGAGCCATCAAGACAAAGATCTTTCACAGAAGTCACATTAGTAGGAGAGACAGACACGGGGACAGCTACACTACAACCCGGCATGTGTTTTACTCTGGGGTTCTTGGAAGAGGAACAGCCCGAGTGCGCCCGGAGAGACCCCGGAAGGCTTCATTTCTGAAGAAGACTGAAAATGGACTTAGAGCAGCTTTTGGGGGACACGAGGTTCAGAGGCAGAGTGAGGAAGATGCCAGGCTTCAGGGCAGCTTGCTCAGAGCAAGACCCAGCAGCATGAAAGAGATACTTAACATATTTTCGTGGGTGTGCATGAGATGTCCAACTTGCGTTTAAGGAATTTACCCAAAAGCAGCCCAAAGGTTAGGATGTTACTTAAAAGGGTTACGAAGAGATTTCCATATGCTCATTCTCCTGGTGGTCCCAAGTCCATGTTCAATCCTTTGAGGAAAAACACACTTGTGAAAATGTATATATATTCAGGAAAACCTCAAAAGCCATTCTTAGGAAAATGTCAGCCTTGTAAATAGCTCTGTTGGGGAGGTTAAGAATATTACCGGTCCTTCTTCAGTGCCTTGAAGAGGTCTGATGCTTTTCTAATGCGGCTTAGGCAATAAACAACAATAACAAGCAAGTGGGAAAAATCAAGGATTAAGACTGTGATGGATTATTTCCCAAGGCTTCAAAATAAGCAACCAACACGCACCAAACGGAAAACGATCCTTGACGTAGTTTCCCAAGTAGAAATGCCTAGATTTTTCAGACTGGAAAAATTCTGCTATATTAAGAAAGCACAGGGTCGGATTTCTTTCTTTAGACTATGCGCAGAAACTGTCAAAGAAATGGCTGCACAATGGAGGGAGGCCACCTATACACATGTATGTGCAGACATATGGTCGGCTGCACAAATTTATGTTCCAAAGCTGTAGAAACAGACCCACGGTGCTCTTGGATTCGACATAAAGTTCCCCCTATTCTTCCTGATGAAAATAATTTAAACGGGGTTTCATTTCACGTATCTAATGTTTATGTCACCAAGCCACTGCCAAAACCAATTCCAAACAATGGCACCTGCTCGCTATGAATCAACATGGAGACCAATCAAAACAAATTGCAGGGCTCTTATAATTCTCTCATGAAACACATTCATCGACTCTCAGAATGGAGCTCACCAAGTGAATCAACACAATAGCTATAAATGGCAATGACAAAAGGCTCAGCATAAAGACGAACCACTTGTAATTTGTGTTTCCAACAAAGGTTGTGCTGAAAGTATTCATAAGCCTTGTCAAACCAAGCCTTCACTATCAACATTAGACAGAAAAAAGTAGCTGTCTCATATTTGGGGCACCTGGGTGGCTCAGGCTGTTAAGCGTCCGACTTTGGCTCAGGTCATGATCTCACAGTTCGTGAGTTCGAGCCCTGCGTCTGTGCTCACAGCTCAGAGCCTGGAGCCTGCTTCGGATTCTGTGTCTCCCTGTCTCTCTCTACCCCTCTCCACGCCCCCCCCCCCCCCCCCGCCCCTGGATCTCAGAAATAAACATTAAAAAAAGTTAAAAAAATAAATTGTCTCATTTCTTTAATTTACCAGATTATGCTTTCTGTCCATGTTTTATTTCTAAACTATTAACATCTTTCCCCCCTAAGACCACACGCCAGGAACTATTAAATTACTACATTAATAATAACTGCAAGCCATATGCAAATTTAAAGCCAGTTACGACTGGTAGAAAACGTTTGGATTCAGGGGCACCTGAGTGGCTCAGTTGGTTAAGCATCTTGATTTGGGCTCGGGCCATGATCTCAGGGCTATGAGATCGAGCCCCATGTTGGGCTCTGCCCTGCGCATGGAGCCTGCTTGAGATTTTCTCTCTCTCTCTCTCTCTCTCTCTCTCTCTCTCTCTCTCTCTGTCTCTCTGCCCCTCTCCCACTTTTGCTCTCTCTTGAAAAAAGAAAGAAAGAAAGAAAATATTTGGATTCAGAAGTTTGCAGCAGTTTCTCAAGCATTTCTGGGTCTATTTCGTCTTCTGTTGAAAAGCCCAAGTAACCGATCTCCCGTGCGCTCCAATGAAAGACAGCTGACCCTACCCCACAGAAGCTGGGGGTGGGGGCCCTGTGTGTCTGTGGGGGGGGGGTCTGAGAGAACACAGAAGGGTGTAGAGGGGCTGTGGCTACAGCCCGTAGGAAAAGCTGCTAAGGGCAGAAAGCCACCGAGGGAGCAACATTCTGCCCCCAAACTGTCTGCGGTTCTGGGCTTAATGGATTTAACTGCAAGACGTAGGAAGAGCAGTTTCCAAGGAGGCAAAGACACAAATGTTTAGAGACAGGGAAAGCCCGAGTCATGAGATGGCCATGTGTGACCGAGGGTATGCACCGCCTCGGACGTGTATTCGGGCAATCCTGTATGTAAGGCACTTTGGGGGACACATAATGAGTTACGTGGTCCCTGTTGTCACAGCGCTTCAAAGAGAAGCCAAAACACAAGCACACGGAATAATGAGAAAGTCTTTAACAGGATTAGGAGTTAATTCCTTTTACTTGGCTTTGCTTCTAACAAATATTCCATTATCACAGTCAGAGGGCTCATATGGAATGTTCTAAAAAATGCAATAAAGAATTAAAAAGGAAAAAAACAACAACCAAGGCCAAGAGATTATAAATCAGCTATTAATCACTAAAGTTCCCAAGTGTTTTTCAGACACACTGGGCAGAAAGCTGTTTTCAATGGACCCACAACTTAACTGGAGAGTCAAGGGTAAAAGGCATTGTCCAGAGGACAGGGAGATGACAGGTAAGAGGGCAGGGCAGGGGTGTAGAAAGGGGACATCTGGTGACAGAGGAAGATCAGGGTGACCAAGTGGAGGGGAATCAAGGTGGAGACGGTGATCAGCTCCAGGCTGCACGGCCTTGGGAGCCGATCACGGGTCAGACAAATCACAGAGCATCTGAAGGCTTTAATATTAAGAGGAGACAAGACAAAAAGGCAAGGGAGCGTCAGATTGAAGGCCCGCATCTGGCGGGTGTTCTGGTGATGGGGATCTAGAAGGTTAGTGTGGAGCTGGAGGCTGAGAGGAAGGAGCCCTGCATGGCGTTGACAATGAAAACATCACCAGATCCTGGATACCAACTGGGCCTGGGGGAATACGGGGGGAGGTCGAACATGACCGAGATTTCAAGCTTCAGTGCCCACGAAGATCACGGCACTTGTGAACAGCGGCCCCTCTGTGGCGACGGTCCCCTCACCACCTCCACCCCAGCTGCACCACGAGCTCAGGAGGGAACCTGACTCAGGCCAAACCGCAGATTAGCCACACGGGGAACATTCTACAATGTGGGGACCGAGGCGGTCAAGCGGTAGTGGCCTTGGCCTCGTCAGGTCAGGTGGAGCCAGCCAAAGTCACAGGTGAGCGAGACCGCGAACAGGCAGTTCGGCGAGACTGTGGACAGACACACGGATAAGACCCTGTGTTTCCAGAAGACAGGCAGAGACAGCACTACCGCCGGCTGGCCATCCAGCCCTGTGAACCCTGCCATGTTCCCCAGCCAGCAGCTGGGTTCTGGAAGGGCCCCGGTGTCCACAGCACCCACAGGACGCGTCCGCTGCGCCCTTGAACTCTGTGCGGGGGTACTGATCCTCAGAGCCAGACTTTCGGTGAAAAAGACAAAAGATCTGCTCTCAGTAGGCTGCTGCAGGCTTCGCTGAGGTCATCGGCCCATCCCTCCACCTGTCGCCCTCCCCGCCGGTGGGACAGATGGTGGCAATGTGGTGGTCACAGGAACAGGCTCTGCGTCACACTGTCCAGCGTCAACAGCTGCTCGGCCTGCTCGAGTCACTTCATCTGTGGGCCTTCGTGCTCACGTCGGAGCAGTGGGGAAAAACAACAGGGGCCTTTCTCCCGGGCCGGGTGTGAGGAGGGACCAAGTGGCACAGAGTACACGCTCCAAAACCTTAGTGTCGTCATCGGCACCACCAGCTGCCCTCATCCCCCTGTCACTGCTCTGCTTCCAACTCATTCGATTCCCCGCTACGGGTTTCTGTTATTAGGCTCATTTTACAGATCAGAAAACTGAGGCACAGAGAGGTTCAGTAACTTGCCCACGCTGACACAGCTAGTGAGTGGCGGAACCAGGAGGGGAGCACAGGGTCTGCTCCGTTCCAAAGCGGGGGCTCTTTACCACTCTGAATGCGCCTATATTAGGACATCATTTGCTTCCTTCCGTCCCCTCCCCACCATCTCTGCATCTGGCCTCCTGCTTCCCAGAGGAGTGGGCGGTCCCTTCACCAGCCGCCCTTCCCACCCGCGAACTCAGAAGCATGGATTCCCAGCCCTCTGTGTGGTGCATCGCCAAGATGTGTCCTGTGTGCCTTCCAACACACCCCTGCCCGGAGCCCTCTCCCCGTCATCCCCAGTGATCCCTTCACCTGGATCTTCCCCCTTTTATCTCATCTGGCCCTTTCCCTTGGGAATATAAGCGTGTGTGTGTGTGTGTGTGTGTGTGTGTGTGTGTGTGCGCGCGCGCGCTCTTTCCTGAGCCCCCCCGCCCCCCAACGTCCTGCCCCTGACCTCACACCCCCTTCTGGCTGCCACCTGGTCTCACCCCCCCTTACACTCAACGTCAAATCCTCCAGAGACTGGCGCCCACTCCCCACCTTCACTTCCACCTCTCCGTTCACCTCCAGGGGCACAGCAATCTGGCCTCCCCCACAGCCACACGACACTGTGGGTCTGCCCACGTGGTTTCTTCCATTATCTTCCCGGACTTTTCTGAAGCGTTGACCTGAGAGGGTTCAGGACACAGTAGGCTCTGGGATATCTGTTGAAGTGATAAACGACCAGTCCCCCTTGGCCGAGGGCCCCTCTGCTCTCGGCCAACACCGTCCTTGGCTTTCCCTAAACCCCTACGCCGGTGTTCTTTACCAACACAGCCCTGGTTCTGTTGGGGGAGGCAATGTACCCAGTGAAAGAAACATGACAACCTCATATTCCCAGATGTTCTGGGAAGGAGAGGCTGGCGGATGCAGGTGTCCTGGGACATCTGTTAAAGAGGCAAATGAGGGGCGCCTGGGTGGCTCAGTCGGTTGAGCATCTGACTTCGGCTCAGGTCATGATCTCACAGTTTGTGGGTTCGAGCCCCGCGTCGGGCTCTGCGCTGAAGGCTCGGAGCCTGGAGCCTGCTTCGGATTCTGTGTCTCTCTCTCTGACCCTCCCCCGCTCATGCTCTGTCTCTCTCTGTCAGAAATAAATAAAACATGAAAAAAAAATTAAAGAGGCAAATGCAGTCAGCGTGGTCATTTCTGCGACCCATCATTTGCTCTTCCTTTTGTCCACGGACGGTGGACCTGAGAGAAAGCATGAGCACGGATTCCACATTTCCTGTTTTCCCCTAATTCTCTGAACACCTCTCTGTCTCTGGCAGGCTCCCTCTTAACTATTCACGTTCCTTGGGGTCTTCTGTATTCTTATTCTCACTCTTGAATAATGTCTTCCATTGCCGATGGCCTCAAAGATAACCTCCTTGTGATAAGTCCCAAGTAACGCTGGATCCCAGATCTCTTTCTTGAGCTCTGCATCCCTATTTATTTCTGGTGGCTTTCACGGTGCCTACAGAGTCTTACAGGCTCTACAAATCCTAGAAGCTCCAACTCCAATTTCTCACATTCTGCCCCCCTCACAGGACACTACCGTCTCCCACTGGGCCATCCAAGCCCCACATCAAGGGATGGCCATCCCGACTCTTCTGTGACACCACCCCCCCCCCCACCCCATCCCAGCCCATCCATCTCTCCAATCAATCTCCTTAATGGCCTTTGATTCCGACCCCTTCTTGGCATTTTCTCTGCTACCATCTTAAGTGAGACGTCATCCTTTCTTGCACAGATCACCGCCTCAGCCTCGTCAGTCTGCCTCTCTGGGGCATACCGCAGCTCAAGGGACCTTTCTAGGATGCCGATTTGGCCACGCCAGGCTCCTTCTTTAAAATCCGGCAGAGGCTTTCCCACCGCTTCGGGGCAGAACTCAGTCTCCGGCACAGCACTCGACCTCTCCTGACATGGTCTCTAACTCCTCTCTCCCCACGGCCAGCCCCACCGCAGAGGCCGCCCATATGGGATGACTTCCGGTAGCCTTCCTCCTGTCTTTGCTGTCACAGCGGCGCCTGCCCCTCCCCCGGTCAGGGGCTCCCTGTCTTCCAGATGCTGCTGAGGCACCACTGCCTTCTGGAAGTCCATGCTTAGCCCTCCCCAATCCGGGTTCACCGCCTCTGATCTGTGCTCCCAAGATGCCGTGGGCCTGCCCCGACGGTCTCACTCACTGACTGCCATCATCAGTTTCGTGTTCTTTTCTTTCCTCTATACTGACAGCCCTTTCAGGGCAACAACCTCCGTGTATTTATGTGTAAATCACAAAACCTAGCACGGCGCCCGGCGCGCGGACAGACTTGGACGTTGAAAGCCAGATGAATGTATCTAGGAGTCTGTCCACTACACTTCTTAGATACGCCATCTGGAGGGCACAGAAGATGTCCTCTCATCGGGGCTTGCACGTTAAGTCAATGCTTAATGTTTTCTTCTCCTCCCTTCTAGCTTTGGATGATCCATCAATGTTCAGTTTACAGAGAGATAAAACGAGATGAAAAACAGGGACAGTGATCAATCTGGGACGCAGAGACTTCCAGGAGATAGCTTTCCTTCTTCCTCCCTTCTCCCTTCCTCCCCTCTCCTGCTGTTTTAGGTCCATTTTACACAAGACAGTCTCAGTTGCTCTGAATGGATTCTCTTGGGGAGTAACTTAGAAAATCTGATCCTAAGTACCACTCACACCCTTCCGAGGGCACCTGAGTGGTTCAGTCAGTTAAGCTTCCGACCCTTGGTTTTAGCTCAGATCATGATCTTGCAGTTTCACGAGTTGGAGCCCCGCGTGGCGCTCTGGGCCAATGGTGTGGAGACTGCTTGAGATTCTCTCTCTCTCCTTCTTTCCTTCTCTTTCTCTCTCTCGCTCTCTGCCCATCCCCCACTCATGCTGTCTCCTCATGCTATCTCTGTTTCTCTCAAAGAAATAACACCTTTAAAAAAAAAACACCTCACATCTTCGTAGAAATAGCAGGTGACCCACAGAATCACAAAGAAAACTGATGTGACCAGCGGTCTCACCACCCAGAGATGCCCAAAGTCCGTCTTGTGGGGCAACTTCTGATACGTGTTTTGTGACGCCCACATGCTGACTTTTTTGCTCTCCACCCCCTCACTGCTTCTAGAAGGGCCCAAGAGGCTGAAACGGGCCATAACACCCGGGGACAAATATCCTTCATTGCATCAGAATTCAACACAGCATCAGACACAAGAGAAAAATGTGAGGACCCCCGTGGAGCAGCTGCCCCAAACAGGAGCGACGTCACCCTGAGACTGGGCTTCTCTTGAGCAAAGCTGTTCTCCACCTGCAGACCTTACTGGGTTTGTCTATGGCACTGGGGTCTGCAAAGGACCCGGACCTTTAAGGGAAGACCTAATTCAGGATTTGGGCTTATCTGTCCACTCTGGCAAAGACTTCTTGTCAAGTGGTGCCTTCACTTCACAGGAGTGACTCTGAATCTTGTCATTAAACCATTTCACTCCCAATCATTTTGAAAGTGGGGGAGGGGGGGAAACATTCCAGATCTTCACCTTTAGGGTATTTCAAATCTCATACACCCGGCGGGCCACCGCAAAGCTCACCGCTGCGCTGATGTCTCAGAACTAAACGCACCTTTTTTCAGCATCACGGAAGAGGATGAACCTGAAGGTGAGCCCAAGTAAAAGAAATCGGGGAAGGGCGGAGCCAGGTTGCGATTGTTAGCAATCCAACAGAAAGAATACGTGCCCTTTCCCTAGTGTTAACACTGCTAAGCATCCCTGGAATATTCATGCCCCCAACTGCCCAGGCCCGCCGTTTGCCTTTGCAGACCTCTACGTGGGGCTTTCATCAAAATACACAGGGCTGTGTCCTCGCTCAAGGGAAGCACACTGCCCCCCACCCTCCCACCTCCAAACACAATGTCAATTCACCTTATTGGAAGGCAGGCAGAGGGATCCGGAGACAGAGGGACGGCTTAGCAGACCTAGGACCCATCTATCTGTGCGGTAGCAGCAGGCGCTAAGTAAGAGAGGCTCCTGGGCACTGGGGATGGGCAGGGACACCTGTGATTGGATCAACAGCTTCCTGTTTAGGACTTGGTCGGGGGGAGAGGGGAGGGGATGCAGGTACAGAGACCATCCCTCCCAACATCCTGGCACTTGGAATGGTTACAGCTTAAGCATCTCAAGAACTTAACAGTAATGGAGATCTTGGGGAGACGCACATTTTCTACCCTGCCACGACCCTGGCAAGCTTCCAACACCTCCATCTGAATGACCAAAAAAAAAAAAAAAAAAGAAAAGCCCTTCTGACTTATCAGCAAAAACCAAACTCTCTGGAGAAAATGAGAAAACACATCTCCTCCGGGCGGATTCAGCCCCTGCGAAGATAAAGGACCTTTTGCATCGGCAGGTTCAGGGCCCGGCAGCTAGCGGGGGCTGGAAAGGAGCCTTCGTTCACTCCTCGGCAGGCACCTTCGTAGAAGCACACACAGCAGTCCCGCACCCTCCTGATACGGGCCGCGTCCACGGGCAGCTTAGGGGCATGGGTGGTGAAGGCCAGTACGAGCAGGAAGAAGGAGCAGTGGGGCCCAGGGGGTTCCAGGAGGTTCAGGCTGCCCTGATTCATCACGAGGCCAGAGAAGTCCTGGAGGCCTGGAGCATTCCTTGAGAAACACACGTATGTGCGTGCGTAGGTCCTGTTCCAGGGAAAGCATGGCCTGAATGTCAAACGCCGGCCGTCTAAGGAAAGGCCCACCCTGACACGTGCCGGGTCCGGGCCCGCATGGGGTATGCTGTGTGGTTCCTCCTCCCTCGCCAGTGTCCCCTGGTCACCCGCTGTCCACACATACCTCCGTCCCCACCAGCGTCACAGTTTTCAATTCCACCAAAGGACCTGATGTGGAAAGGCTGGGCTATGGATTTACAATTCTGGGGCTCCTCGACAGTCGGGGCCAGAAAGGGCTCACCCCTGACCCTGGGGCTGCCACCCTCTCTTCCCCACTGCAGTTCCGTCCCACGTCTCAAAGGGACCTGCGTGCCTATGTGTGGACAGCCCTGCGGAAGATGCTCCCCATCCTTCAGACTCAAGGGTGTAGTCACTGGGGCCATGGCTGCCTTTCAAGAGGAGGGACCTGGAAAAGAGGCCCTCAAAGGAGGCTCAGTATCATTAGTGTGGAGAATTCTGGAAGGTGGGGTCCTGGTTCCATGGAGCATGGCACAGAGAGGAATACATGCGCTTCTGCTGGGCACATCCCCTGGGCTTCTCAGACTTGCTGCCCCATGGAGAAGGGGTGCAGTCAGAGAAGGGTCAGACAGAGTCCCTTTCAAGGACAAGACCTAGGTTAGGGGTTCCAGGGAAGGGCCCACCTTTGCCTGGGTTCCAGGGCAGTACTGCCTAAGAGACAAAGGTCCACCCAGCAGCCACAAAACCATGCAATCTGTGCTCAGACAGGGTGGACACAGGTTGCTCAGAGGAGCGTATGGAAGGGGCATGGGGCCTGGACTCCGGAAAGGCTCCCCTGAGGGGGTGGGGCCCACCTAAGTTGTATCAGAAATGATGGCTCGCACACAGCAAGGTAGAAAGAAGATAGAATGAGTGTTTCCAGGGCATAGGAGCAGCATTTGCAAAGGTGTGGAGGTGGGACAACATAGTGTCTTCTGGAAATTAGCGGTTATGTGTTACAGTGCCCATCCAGGGATACTGGCATGATTCCGGAAGGTTCTGCAGGGAAGGTCTTGCGTGCCATGCCAAAGCATTTGGATTAATAGAAGGGTCACCAACGCTCTACTCCCATCGCTTCTGACCTCCCCAGCCCGTCCAACGCCCCCTTTTTACTCAAGTCAGTAAACTAGGCATCATCCCGGATTTCTCTCTTGCCTTCCTCCCCCGCCCTTCCCCCAGTCCTGCTGATTTCTCAGAACCACCTCTCCTCTCCACCTTCTGCTATCCTTCAGCCCCAAGACCAGCACCGTTCGCCTAGTCTAACGCAACTGCCTCGTCCTGGTCTCCCTGCCTCCCTTCTCCACAGGGCCAGATGATCATCCGAGAAAATCTTTCAGATCATTCCCTTCCCAAAACGCCTTTAATGCTTCTCCCACTGCATTCGGAATAAAATTCCAACTGCTCACCTTGGCCTCTAAAACCCTGTAAGAGCTTCTGCCGACCTTGCTTTTCAACCTCACCTCATGCTGTCCTTCCCTTCACCCTCTCCCAAACTGCTTCTCTACCATTCAAATTCTCAGCCCCTTGTGTATTTCCTTCCCAACCTTTATTGTCATTGGCATGTAAATGATTTCACTATCTGTATGTGAGTCTCTCTTTCTGCGGGGTAAGGGAGGATGTCTATTTCCCCTCACAATAATATAAACTCCATGAAGCCAGGGGATTAATGTGTCTCTTAGAAACAAGACATAAAATTGTTAATGACAGCTCAGGATCTGGCCCATAGTAAGTGCTCAAGAAATATTTACCCAGTGAACAATGTGACAACCATATTAGAAATACACCCTAGGGGCGCCTGGGTGGCTCAGTCGGTTAAGCGTCCGACTTCGGCTCAGGTCAAGATCTCACGGTCCGTGAGTTCGAGCCCCGCGTCGGGCTCTGGGCTACTGGCTCAGAGCCTAGAGCCTGCTTCCGATTCTGTGTCTCCCTCTCTCTCTGCTCCTCCCCCGTTCATGCTCTGTCTCTCTCTGTCTCAAAAATAAATAAAAATGTTAAAAAAAAAATTTTATAAAAAAAAAAAAAAAAAAAAAAAGAAATACACCCTATTTATTACTCTCCAAACTCTTGTGAGTTAAGCTTCTTAAACTTAAAAAAAAAAAAAAAATCCTTGCTGGGGTGCCTGGATGGCTCACTTGGTTAAATGTTGACTCTGGATTTCAGCCCAGGTCATGGTCTCACTGTAGGGCTCCATGCTGAGTGTGGAGCCTACTTAAGTAAGATATTCTCTCTCTCCGCTTCTCCCCTGCTTGTGCACTCACTCACTCTCTAAAATAAATAAGTAAATACTAAGAAAATTTTTAAAAATCTTTGATTATAAAACAAGCTCAAAATTAATAAATAAATCATTATACTTGGAGGAAGTTTAATTCAAATCCGGACTCCAAAAGATTATTTTCTTCAAGTATTCCCATTGGCTGGTACGTAGCACTCCATGGAGCATTAAAAAAAAATTACGAATGCAAATTCATTTATTAAAAAAATTATGGCAGTAACATCATAGGACTATATGCCTTCTTTAATGTGGAAAATATTTAAATAAGGTCATTATGGCTCTCTTACAACGTATCTATTTAGTCTAAACCTCTGGTTCATTTCTGCTGTAAATCTACTTTGTTTCAAATCTCAGAATGTAGAGCCCATGAGGCTCTTCCAATGCTGAGATCAACAGATATACACAGCAATCTTGACTGTGGTTCAATACTCGTGGTTCAGAGTATTACTAAGAGAATGAAAAATTTAGTAAATAATTTAAACTACATATTCTTTGTCTAGTCTATCCTTCTATCTCCTGGAATCTGCAGTCATATCTAACCTATTAAATCCAAGGAAGAAAAAAAAAAAGCATGTCACTGAGATGGGAGGTAGTTACAAGAACACCTTACTAAGGCACGTCTGTTTCATTTACTTTTTTAGGATCCAATGATTTAATAAATTTATAAAAAGGAATATACCAATAAACAGTCAGGGTTGTTTTTTTTTAAACCAGACACAAAGAAATAAGAAAACATGAAAATAGTAAAAAAAAATTTTAAACTCGAGTTGTTTTAAATTGTTTTTAATGTTTATTTATTTTTGAAGGAGACAAACACAGAGTGTGAGCGGGGGAGGGGCAGAAAGAGAGGGAGACACAGAATCTGAAGCAGGCTCCGGGCTCTGAGCTGTCAGCACAGAGCCTGACACGGGGCTCGAACTCACAAAGTGGGAGATCACGACCTGAGCCGAAGTCAGAGGCTTAACCGACTGAGCCACCCATGGTGCCCCAAGAATTAATTGTTTTAAATGAGGATTGTGATTCTTGTTTGCTGGAAATTCCTAGAATATACTCTTTCACACAGCTGGATAACTCTTCTGAGGTTCCCCTTGTCTCCTCTTACACCCATTCACTTATCAACCTGCCAAAATAGCAACCTGCCAATAGGTGTTGCTTCCTTTAGCAACACCTTTGTTATTACCTTCTTCTGGATTCCTGTACCATGTGGGAAATAAGTCTATTACATATTGCAACAAAGTACTAGCACTGTTTGGTAGTTATTTGTAAGTGCCTGGACCCTACAAAGAGCAGCTTAAGGATTTGCCCATCCTTCTTTGTAACACCGGCTTCTAGCACAGTGCCGGCTACGTTGTAGGCATTCATCAGACATTACTGTAAAATGAATGATGAAGTCACCTCTACTATTCCTTCTCTGAACACCTATAAATTTGGTGACCACATTTTATAACCCTAATACTTAAAAATATAACTTCATAAAATGGTTAGAGAGGGAGGGAGCCAAAACATAAGAGACTCCTAAAAACTGAGAACAAACTGAGGGTTGATGGGGGGTGGGAGGGTGGGGTGGGTGGGTGATGGGCATTGAGGAGGGCACCTGTTGGGCTGAGGACTGGGTGTCATATGGAAACCAATTTGACAATAAATTTCATAATAAAAAAAAGAATCATATCAAAAAATACATAACTTCATGAAGGAATTTTGTCATTTGTCATCTCCAAGTGCATGAAACAGAAGTATACTAGTTTCAATGTCAAGATTTCTGAGATGTTTCAAAAAAAAAAAAAAGATTTCTGAGATGTTTCAATGGGCCGTTGGAGGTAATATGTGGTATCTTGAATAACTTAGAAAATTAGGATCTGGGGCGCCTGGGTGGCGCAGTCGGTTAAGCGTCCGACTTCAGCCAGGTCACGATCTCGCGGTCCGTGAGTTCGAGCCCCGCGTCAGGCTCTGGGCTGATGGCTCGGAGCCTGGAGCCTGTTTCCGATTCTGTGTCTCCCTCTCTCTCTGCCCCTCCCCCATTCATGCTCTGTCTCTCTCTGTCCCAAAAATAAATAAACGTTAAAAAAAAAAAAAGTTAAAAAAAAAAAAAGAAAATTAGGATCTAAAGTTGCCAGAACTATGAAAGATGGAAACAGTGGTGGCCGTTAAGTGTGTGGGGTAGATACCTATTTAACACTGGCCTCCTTCACCAACCACCACCCACTCCCTATGTTTCAGTCCTTCTTCCACGGAAATGACAGAAGCATAACAACCCACCTACTGGTGACCTGACTAGCCCCAAATTACGGATCATTCTAGTGTAGGAGATAAAAAGCAACATTTTCCTGACGACACTGCCATAACTCTCTAGTCTGGATCAAATGAGAAAAAGGCTGTTGCAGATTCATGAAAAAAAAAAATCTGCAACACTTATTTTCTGAGAACTACACTTAGTTTCCCTTTTCCAGTCACACACATAAGCTCCAAACATGACTGTTAAATAAATCATTCAAAACTGACTTGGAAAAAAAAGTTTCTAGAGTGGACAAAACTTAATTGAAGTGAACATGTCAGCTAACTTACATGGGCAAGTCCAAGAAAGTTCTAGGGTCTTTACATTTCAAGAGTTGTTCAGATGGACATCAAAACGCTGTAACTAAGAGAAAACTGGAGACATTCTAAAGGGCCAAAAAGAGTTGGTTAACTACAACATGGTACAGCCACAGATGATAAAATGATGCTGTGGCATATTTAAAACATTAACTGTATATTACATGAGAAATAGCAGAGTTTATGGGGCTGAGTATACAGTATGATGCCATTTGGGGGTGAAAATTACATACACATTTTCAATCACAGAAAAAGTGCAGAATAATCCACATGGGAGTATACACAGGGGCGTCTCAGTGAAGTGTACTTTTTTTTGCTTGTTAGAATTTTCTGAAGTTTGTAAAAGGAACCTATATTGCTTTATCGTTAGGAAGTAGGTGCGTGCGTGTATTTTAGCCTATGTGGATACTTGCCTTTAGTCTTCTTTCACAGTATTGAAATACATGGCTTAAAAAAGTTTACTGAAAAGTCATCTAAGCTCCTCGTCTAATTATACAGAATTTCATAGACTGTGTCAAAGTTAAAGCACATTTCTTTATTCTAGGCTGTGAAATGTCAAGAAGGAAGAAACTCAGCATTTTCATGAGTGTTTGGAAAACTAGAAGGAAAGCTTATCGACTTCATGTACCGTAAAATTTGTAACATCACTCCCGAAGACTGGGCACCGTATGGATTTTAGTCTAGAAGATTTCCAAAAGCCTGAAGTACTCACCGGTATGCAATAATCAAATACATTATGACACGCATATCGCAGTTTTCCGTGAGTACACATCCCCGGTTTCCCAAGCACCAACGACCACCAATAATAAACACTTACTGAGTTCTTTCTATGGATAAGCATTGGTATGAGGAAAGATACATAAGCCAGTGTCCCTTTCTTCCAGGAAATGTGCCGTCAAGATAGGGGATTATTCCATATATGATACATACGCTTCAGGTTGCCACTCATCCAAGCTACCAGTTTCCAGGTAAATAATTTTACATGCCTTATAATCCCTCTAATCCTTACTACTTTTGAGCTAGGGGCTATTCCCATTTAACAGGTGAGCAGACTAAGACGCACAGAGATTAAGCAGTTTGCGGAAAATCACAGAGCTGGGAAGTGGGAAGGCTAGGTCTGGAATGCAGTTCTACCAGTCTGCAGAAACTGCTGTGGAACCATTACTTTAGGACCCCCCACCCCCCACCCCCAAACACAGGCTGAAAACGACAAAGAGCCCCCAGGCAGTAGGCAGTACGGGTGATTCGGAGGAAACCCAGGCTACCGAGAGCCAGACTACCGAGAGCCCGGAGAAGCAGAGGCGGCCCCACGGAATGAGCAGTGCTTGACTGGAGTCTCCAAAGCCAGAAACGCAGTATCAGGACAGAGCGGACCCCAGAGCAGGCACTGTTCCGTCCCGGGTACAAATAAGGCTTGGACGTCCTTGAGTCCTCTTTTATGAAGGATCGGGACACACCGCCCAACCCACAAGAACGAATTTGACAGTGTTTTATACTTAGAATGAGGTCTGAGCCATTCCACGTGAGGAAGGCATTCTTTCTTCCTTATCATTACTGGCGCTGTCCTCTCCCACCGTTCGGCAAGAATTTTGAAAAGGAGTAAGAAAAAAAAAAATCGGTCCCTGAATAAAATCCAAGAGGACAACGAACTACTTAAAAATAAATAAATAAATAAATAACAGCACTCACTGAAGAGGACAATGTCTCTGGGTTAAGAAACTGGGCCAAACTCACAGAAGTAATTGTGTCACGGGTGTGGAACTCAATTTCAGTTTATAAGTGGAAAAAAGCCATCAAAAATAGACGACAAGGGAATAAAACGAAATCCGACGAATTCATGAAGGAAGCCAATCAGTTAAGCCTTTAGCTTTTGCAGTTTAGTCATGTGTGGGGTCAAAACATTTACAGATTTTTCCCCCCTCACAATAATGCAAACGAAACAAGTCAAGAAATTGTGACTTGGCCTTGTGTTCTTCCCCCCAGACTATAATCATATATAGGTAAAGACACTTCCTGGGAAAACGCTTAAAAACAGTTTCCCAGTAAGAAAGAGAGGAAGGATGACCCTTACTTTGGCTCGTCTTTATCCTCAAGGATCCGATCTCTTTCTTGAGCCATGTGGTTCACTCCAATTTGGCTCCTGCTACTCTGATGGGGCTTCTACACCACCACTCCAAGGCAAGGGCTCTTCGGGAGGCCGCCCGTAATATACATGTCACCAAATCGGCACTCAGCCATCAGTCTTCCTTGTCAGATCAGCTGCGATGGACGTCCCAGATGGCTCCATCACCGTTCACACTTTTCTTCACCCAAGTTTCCAGGACACCATACTGTCTTCGCTTTCCTACCGCCCTGGTTGCTCCTTCTCATTCCTCTTCCTGACCTCTTAACGTTACAGAGTGCTCCAAGGTTCATTTCTTACTCTTCTATTCTTGGCACAGTCATGTGACTGACCCTTACGTTGGTGGCACAGTGGTGAGGATAGCTGCCTTCCATGTGACTGACCCTTAGGGATCTCAAGGGTGCTCTTGATTTTAAATACCTTCCACAGGCAGAGGACTCCCAAGTGTGTATTTCCAACCCAGCCCCCTCTCATGAACTGCAGACTCAGATATCTCACTGCTCACCTGATATCTCCACTTGAATGTCTAAAAAGGATCATGTGCCTAACATCCAAAATGGAGGAACTGATGCCCCTAGGTCCACAAACCCAGCCAAAAAAAAAAAAAAAAAAAAAAAAATCTGACTGCACTCATAGATTTCCACATCTCAGGCGATGATGGCTGCTCTATTCCCCCAGTTCCTCGGGCCCCAAACCCTGGAATTATCATGTGACCATCTCAAATCTGTTGGCTCTACCTTCAAAATATAGAGTTTAACCACTTCTCCCCACCTCCAATGCGACCACCTTCAACCAAGCCATCACTCTCTCTTATTGGACTGTCAGAAAGCCTCCTGACAGGTGCCCCTGCTTCTACGCCTGCCTCTCAAAGCCTACTGTCAACCCAGCAAGTGTGGTCCTTTTATGTGGATCCTGAGAAACTTAACAGAAGACCGTGGGGGAGGGGAAGGAAAAAAAATAGGGAGGGAGCCAAACCATAAGAGACTCTTCAACTCTGAGAATAAACTGAGGATTGATGGGGGGCGGGAGGGAGGGGAGGGTGGGTGATGGATATTGAGGAGGGCACCTGTTGGGATGAGCCCTGTTTCCAATATGGAATTTGACAATAAATTTCATACTTAAAAAAAAAAAAACTTAGGACAGATCATGTCAATTGTACGCACCAAGTTCCACAACGGCTCTCCATCTCTCATAATCAAAGCCAATGTTTTCCACGGTGCACGAGACCCTACATCACGTACATTTGCAACAATCCCTCCTCCTGTGCACCTCTCTAAGCCCCTCCGACTATCCTGCCCTTCAGTAACTCTTCTCCAGCCGCCCTGACCTCCGTACTGCTCCTCACTCTATATATTATGTACTTACTATGTTTGTGGTCACCTTTCCCTCTGTCCTGTTAGAATGTAACCAGAACATGTGCTCTACAGGGGCCTGAGTCTCTGTTTCGTCCACTGATGTATTCTAAGAGGCTAGCCAGTGTGAAGCACGTGATAGGTGCTCAAGTCAAAAGCGCTCAAAAAGTGAATTTCTAGTCTCTTAGCAAACTATAAAGAGCTCAGCCACACGGCCGGATTCCTTAAAAATAGTCTGTACCATTCGTTCATCCATTTATCCATCCGTTAATCATCCATTCAATGTAAGTTTCAGCAACTATAATGTGCTCTGCGCAGGCAGTAAGGACAAAAATAAAAGGCTGAGGCTTTGTTTATGCACATGGCAGAGAGACAAGAAACCACACAAATACGAGGCAACCTGTTAATGACTTTACAGAAGGAAACACCAGGTAGAAAAGAATCAGAGAAGAAAGCCATCTCACTGACCAGGGCTGGAGAGGCGGGGGCCATCAGGGAAGGCTTTCCGGAACACGTACCTCTTGGACTAAGTTTTGAAGGGGTTAATGAAAGAGGGTTGGTACAGACTGTAGAAGAAGAAGGGAGTAAGAGCCACTTTCAGCAGAGGACACAGCTTGCCACAACACAGGCAGCAGATGGGAACGCGAAGCCCCGGGGGGCCTCAGGCAAGCTCAGTGTAGCTAGAGTCCTGGAATTCAGGGGATACATGGAGGTGGGGAGGTCTTCTTACACTCCCGCTGCATAATTTGATTTAATCCTGTAGTTGGAGGGTAGCATTTCATGCTGCATTTCAGAAATACCTCGTAGCAAGCAGTCGGGTAAAATGGGGCCTTGAGGAAGACTATATAGACAGGTATAGAATTTTAATTCAGAGTTAGAAACCCAGTAGAAATTGGCAAGGTAAAGCGCAGCAAGAAGTGTTAATTCTTTTTTTTTTTTTTAATGTTTATTTATTTTTAAGAGAGAGACAGAGCGTGAGTGGGGGAGGGGCCGAGAGAGAGGGAGAGAGGGAGACACAGAATCCGAAGCAGGCTCCGGGTTCCAAACTGTCAGCACAGAGCCCGATGCGGGGCTCGAACCCACGAACCGCGAGATCATGACCTGAGCCAAAGTTGGATGCGTAACCGACCGAGCCACCCAGGAGCCCCAAGAACTGTAATTCTTGACTCAAAGAAACCTGACAAGGATCATTCTTATTATTAGCATTTACTGTTGTTGTTTTTTTTTCCCCCAGAAGACTCAAAAGAAGAGAACATTCAAGAAAGACGCTCGAAAAAATTCATAAACCAGATCCTGATTCAACTCCAAATCCCCAAAGGAGTGGAGCAAAGACTCAACAAAGGTCCACGAAGAAAACCACCGTGAAGGTCGCTCTCGCAAGAGTCCAAGAGAGGGCTCACGTGCCAACAGAAATATCCAACCCATCCACCACCTTTCACTTGCACTCCCTCCCGAACATCCCCCGTTTTCCCGTTCGGAAGACACCAGCGCTCAATGGCCGCCTGGCATTCTAGAATTCCCGTCATCCTCCCGGCACTCCAACAGCAAAACTGTTCCTTCTCCTTAAAGCGAGGGGGAGGGACCGCCCGAATCCCAGGAAGGGTTACCTCAACCAAGCATTCTACTTTCAGAAGGCACAAAAGATCTTTCTCAATCGTCTTCTTTCACAACATGCCTTTGTGAGCCAAGCCCTAGATGTTAGTTTGGCTTGGAAGACCATTGTAGGCAACTGGAAACAACCCAGAACATCCCTGGCACTGATACAGAGCCGAACTTTCGCAGGTCCGTAAACGCAATGAGGTTCTCTGTTTTCTGGTTTCAGTCCTAGGTTTTTTGTTAAGGAGGGATTTTCCACCTCCCTAAGCACTTCTTGCAGACGTCCATAAAAGAGAACTTGATTTCAGGCACAGAGAGGTTACTTCTCTTGTAGGGTAGCACTTGGAAATAGGAGGGGGAAACGAGAGGCAATCTAAAATGGGAAGAAAGCTAAATATGGCTCCAGGCACACAGATCAAGGGTCATAAAGTAGGTCAGGTGTGTGTGCTTCCGAACACGTGAATGTGTGCGTGTGTTGTGTGCGTTAGGCTGGACATACACAAAACTTGAGTATTTGATGTTATCTGTCTATATTCTCTGTTACAAAATTATCTCCACAATCAAGCTATAGGACTAAAAGTCACTTCTGAAGTGTTTTCAGAGATTTGTTGAACTTCTGGGACACCCAAGTGGCTTGGCCAGTGGAGCATCCAACTCCAGCTCGGGCCATGAACTCACTGCTCCGGAGTTCGAGCCCCACGTCGGGCTCTGTGCTGACAGCTCAGAGCCTGGAGCCTGCTTTGGATTCTGTCTCTGTCTCTCTCTGTCCCACCCCCTGCTTGCACAAGCATGCTCTCTCTTTCTCTCTCTCTCTCTCTCAAATGTAAATAAACATTAAAAAAAAAAATTTGCTGAACTTCTAAAATGACAACTAATCCTTTAGAACAAACTGTGCCTTTCGATGGTTTATTTCAAAATGTTTAGGGGCGCCTGGGTGGCTCACTTGGCTAAGCATCCGACCTCGGCTCAGGTCATGATCTCGTGGTTTGAGTTCAAGCCCCACATGGGGCTCTATGCTGACAGCTCAGAGGCTGCAGCCTGTTTTGGATTTTACATCTCTTCCTCTGTCTGCACCTCCCTGGCTCTCAATCTCTCTCTCTCTCTCTCAAAAATAAACATTAAAAAAAAAATAAAGAGGGGCGCCTGGGTGGCTCAGTGGGTTAAGCATCTGACTTAAGCTCAGGTCACAATCTCACGGTTTGTGAGTTCGAGCCCCACCTGGGGCTCTGTGCTGGCAGCTCAGAGCCTGGAGCCTGCTTCGGATTCTGTCTCTCCCTCTCTTTCTGCCCCTCCCCCGATCATGCTTTGTCTCTCTCTCAAAAATGAATGAACGTTAAAAAAATTCAAAATGTCTAACGTAGGGACATGTCACCATGAAATGTGAAGTCTCAGCACAAATTCGAAAATGTATTGAAAGGCAAGTTTTCCTTTTAGGGTCCTTTCATTCAGCACTGATTTTCTATGAGGTGAAGTTAAAAAAAATAATAAAGTTTCTCGGAGATTGCTCAATTGTTCTGAATGTAAATGTCTGCCCTCTGGGGAGAATTCTTGTAGAGAAAGAAGGCAAGCTTGGTATTAGGCAATAAAAGGTTTTGGATCCTCCTTTGAATCCTGGTTACTTTTCCTCTAAAAAAAGATACATTTTCCCCCATTCAGTAGGCTGCCTTGTCATTTTGTTGACAGCTTCCTTTGCTGTGCAAAAAGCTTTTTATTTTGGTATGGTCCTGACAGTTTATTTTTGCTTTTGTTTCTCTTGCCTGAGGAGACACATAAAAATGTTCCTATGGCCCATGTCAAAGAGATCACTGCCTATGGGCCTTCTGGGAGTTTTGTGGTTTGCAAATGATGTATCTGGTAAGGGTTAATATCCAAAATATATAAAGAACTCATACAATGCGACACCAAAATAACATACAATTGGATTTAAAAATGGGCAAAGGACCTGAATAGATATCTTCCCCAAGCTGACATAGAGATGGCCAACAGACACGTGAAAAGATGCTCAACATCACTAATTATCAGGGAAGAGTAAACCAACACCATGAGGAGGTATCACCTCAACAGAATGGCTCCACTCAAAAAGACACGAAATCATGTCGGTGAGGATGTGGAGAAAAAGGAACCCATGAGCGCTGTTGCTGGGAATGCAAACTGGTGCAGTCACTGTGGAAAAGAGTATGGAAGTTCCTCAAAAATTTTAAATGAGAATTATAATCCAGGGTTTCCCCTACTGTGCAGCTGCCCCAAGAAAACAAAAACACTAATTCAAAAGAATAGACGTAGCCCCGTGTTTATTGCCGCATTATTTACAAAAGTCAAGAGGTGGAAACACCTCAAGTATCCGTCGACAGAAGAACGGGTGAGGGCGATGTGGTATGTACAATGGAATATTACTCCGCCATAAAAATGAAGGAGATCTTGCCTTTGCAACAACATGGATGGACCTAGAGGGTATAAGACTAAGTGAAATAAGCCAGAGACAAATAACATATGATTTCACTCCTACGTGTTATTTAAGAAAGAAAACACACAAAGAAACCAACACAAAAACCAGACTCTTAAATACAAAGAACAAACTGGTGGCTCCCAGGAAGGCGGTGGGTGGGGGATGGGTGAAACAGGTAAAAGGGATTAAGAGCACGCTAATCTCGAAGAGCCCTAATATATAGAATGGTTGAATCATTATATTGTGTCCCTGAAACTACTATAGCACTGTATGTTAATTATATTTCAATTTACACAAGGAAAAAAATACACATTTCTAACCTACAGGGCTAATTTGGGGGGGGGGGCATCAAAATGGTCTTGTTTTTGTTGACCTAGGAATGATAATCTAAGGACAACCAAAGATACTGTATAATTCAAATATAACAAAGCATATATATATATATATATATATATATATATATATATATATGAGAGAGTGTATATACAAATATGTGTGTGTGTGTGTGTTTAAGGAAACAGTCTAAAATTTATTTTGGTTTGGGGTTTCCTATTTCAAATAGCAAATCAGTTAAGAAATATGTAGATCCTAATTTCTTTCTATACTAATTTACTTTTAACTATTACTAAAGAAAACAATTCTCAGAGCGTCCTCTACTATGTAACAATGTCTAAAGCCATCATTTTACATAAACATATCATTTGATTCAACATACAAGGGACAGCACTAGCCAGCTGGAAACGTGCTTTATCTCAAGTAAGGAAAAATTCTGTACGTAAAAAAAAAAACAGGGGTGCCTGGGTGGCGCAGTCGGTTGAGCGTCCGACTTCAGCCAGGTCACGATCTCGCGGTCCGGGAGTTCGAGCCCCGCGTCGGGCTCTGGGCTGATGGCTCAGAGCCTGGAGCCTGTTTCCGATTCTGTGTCTCCCTCTCTCTCTGCCCCTCCCCCGTTCATGCTCTGTCTCTCTCTGTCCCAAAATAAATAAACGTTGAAAAAAAAAAAAAATTAAAAAAAAAAAAAAAAAAGACCTAAATTCAAAAGGAAAAAAAAACAAAAAACAAAAGAATATAGGCTTGAGAAAATGTACTTGTTTTTCCCATCTCATGTATGAAACATACATACAAAGCACTGGAAATAGTGTCTAGGGGCTCAATTTAGCATTCAATAAATGAGTGCTAATTCTTACTAATTATCATTACAGGCAATGGCTCATGTTAGCAGGCCATCTTCCATTTTCCCACTGGGGAAGGCAAGCAGTACCAAAGGGATCACAATCTTGCGAAAATCTTCGCTGTAAAGGATGCTAGCCCTATTTCCCAGGGGTGGGCAATACACTGAAAAAACTGCTCAAGATTTCTCAAATCCAGAAGCAAGACAAGGTAATTACAGAGGATCAGTGTTTCTGATGCGTCAAGGAAGGGCTATCGCCTAAAAAAGAGAGATAAGGCTTGTTCTGCCTTTCCCAGAGCCACAGCCTTGAATTGAACGGTGAAAGTTACAAAGGGACATGGTGGTTACAAGAAAGACTCTCCAACGTGGAAAACACTCAGCTCATAAAAGGATGGGATGCCCTGAATAGAGAGCATACTGTTACCGGTGTGAATGCAGGAGTTTCACCAGGCCAGGGTGATCAAGAAAAGCTTCCTTGGCACATCCTCTCTAGATGACAATCAGGACAACCACCACAGCCACGGGGATAATGACAGCTGACACTTCTAAAGAAACTGCCCAGCACTGCTCCACTTTAGATATATGGCCCCATTTAATCCTCACCACCGCCACTGGGCTCCACAGCCTGTGCTCTTAACCGCGACTATACGCTGCCTACCTCCCACATTTAGAAACCTGAGCACTAACCTCTCTTCCTCATTTTTAAAACGAGGATAACAGCATTTATCTCAGATGATAGTGATAAGGAGTAAATGAAATAGATTTGTTTAGTACCTAGAATAGTGCCTGCCACATAGCAAGTACCCTATATACAATTTTGTGTGTGTGTGTGTGTGTATATGTGTGTGTGTATATATATATATATATGTGTGTGTGTGTATATATGTGTGTATATATATATACATATATATGTGTGTGTGTGTGTGTATATATATATATATATATATATATATATACACATATACATATATGTCATTTCAGCTTTTAAGAAAATTTTCTACTTGGATGCCAAGTTAGGGGAGGAATAAAGAACCGGCCTGGCTACAGTGAGCAATGTGACTTAAATTGTTTATTTATTTATTTTTGTAAGTGCAACTCAAGCCTTGCTGATTTAGGATCGATTCTCTAACAAAACAAAACGAGCCGTGAAAAATACGGGCAAAGCTGAAGCGAGAGTTCTGCAGTGAGGCCCGATTCTCTGTGTGCACTGCCATGGCTGATCGTAAGCAAGGCCGTGAAGAGAGGGGCCTCATCCATCACCCACTGGTGACTTCTCTTACCATCCTCAAGGCCCCGGCCAGCAATTCAGCTACACTTTTAGCAGAAGCTTTAATTGCTTCAAACACTGGACTCAACCCAGATCTACTTAACCAATGCCCAAACCTAGGTCAATCCAACCCATTTCTTTTGCACCTGCCATCCAACTGCAACCAGCCATCCAATGTGGCCTCATAAACCTTCCTCTTGACCTTAAGTCACTGCTTTATGGAATTTCACAGAGGCAACATTAAATCTTTCCTTTGCTCAAGCTTCTGAATCTACTCCCGCCCGCCCCTGAATATCCTAGACTACCTGATAATTGGAAAAAAAGCAATCAGATACAAGTTCTTTCTACTTTTCAGACACCTTCTTCCCCACCCATAAACTTCTGCAATAGCAAATCAATTCGGCAGGTACTGGTATCTTTGCCTAGCCTTTCTGCTCTCTTTTCTGCCTTCAGACCTCCTTTCTCAGGCCAACCCCTTCTTCTATTCACTGATGCTACTCAGGAAATAGAAGTTACATCTTCCTTGGTTTGTTGTTCTGGCAACTATTCCCGTCTCCCACCTCTCTCTTGGATCTTCAAACGTTTCCTACTCCTCTATAAACATGGCTATACAAAAAAAAAAAAAAAAAAAAAAAAAAAAAAAAAAGAAAAAATCCCTAATTCTGTTTCCCTTATAAGCCTTGACACTTTCTCCCACCTTACTGCCAAATATCTAAGAGTGGTCTCTTGCTGTAGGAGTGTGACCTGTTGACCTAATGTAATAAATGTGAATCACTGGAACGCAACGTGATACAGATTATTCTTGATTATAAGCAATCTTTTAAGTATGTTTATAGATTGGGACACCCAACATCTGCGTATTTGGTGACCGTTCATTATTTTTTCCATTTTCATTGTTTTTCACAAATATAATAAAGGGAACTATACCACAGATGTTTCTTACATAAGACTGAACTTTAACTAAATGTTGATAGGTGCTTTGGGACTTCGAGCACAAAGTTTATAGCACAGCAATACTAATACCTTAAAAATGTTTCTTTGAAGGATAATTCTTACATGAGCTAAGTCCTCACATTTTACAAAGTAATGACTAACGTTATGAACAAGAATGTGATCATGTAAATGGTCTCTATAAACTCTTAGAGCTTCATCTGATTTAAAATTTACCAACCATATAGAAAAATAAGCTTAGAGAAATAAAGGTTTCCCTATACTTTCAGAAAAAACGATCTGGCAAAAGGACCATAAAATAGCAGAGAAGATGCTGTCTGTAACAAGAAAGCAGGCCAGTGAGAATGGGGTACAGAAAACAAGGGGACAGAGCACCAAGGGTCAGATCCCTTAGGGCCTCCTAGGCCAGAATCAATACAATTTGGTACACCAGGAAGCAAATGAAAAGCTTTAAGCCAGGGGATGGAAGGATCACATGTGCAATTTTAAAAGGATTACTGTAGTTGCTTGCTGTATGGGGAACGAATGGATAGCCAACCAGAGTGAGTGGTGTAGGGACAAGTGGGAATTAGGAGGCTACTTTGGAAGTCTAAGAGGAAAATGATGGAAGCCTAGGTCAGGGTGGCAGTTTAGAAAAAAATAAGGCGACAGATTCTGGAAGAGAAAATCAGTTAAGACTTGGTAAAGACAGGAGGAAAGAAAGGAAAAGAGATGTCAATGACATGTTGGTTTCCTGAATTTATATACATATATACGTGGAAATGAGGAGTAAAACACCTTGTACAATATATACTGAATTAACAGAAATTACCTAGGGGAAGGGAAGATGACTTTTACATAGTAAACGGCAGACTTTCATTTTTTTACTCCACACATAACTGCATTGTTTAAATATTTTTATAATCAGCAGGTATACATTCTTTCATAGTTAAAATTAACAGGCAATAAAAAGAACCAAAGCATTTGCCTGGCTGAAAAGGATAGGAATGGCATTTTAAAGAGAAGGAACAATCCATCCAAAGGCACGAACACGTGAAAGTACATGGCATATTTAAGGACCATCAAGTAGTCTAGTGTTTGCAGAGTGAGAAGGAAGGATGTGTATTGGGATAGGATAAGCAGAGTTGTACAGTGGTGTTCCAGGATGGCCAGTTCATGAAGGACCTTATTACATGCCAGGCTATAGAAAGCATTCCCTAAACTGTGGGAAATGGGGAAGCAACGGAAGTTTTCAAGCAGGAAGGTGAAAACAGAGCAAGTTTTCTACTTGACAAAGATCACTTCAGAGGCCGTGTGGAGACTGGGTCAAAAGGAGGGTGAGAAAATGGGTGAGACCACCTTAGGCTGGAACATAAGCTCAATCAGAGGCAAAAGAAATAGAGAAGAGGAGAGGCTGGAGATTCATTTCAGTAGACAGAACTTAAGTGATTAAGCTGGATGTGACAGGAAAAAGGGAAAGTCAAAAATGCTTCTCATGGTTTCTAGTTTAGAAAATCAGAGTGAGGACATCAATTTAGGTAATTCAAGAACAGGTTCAATGAGAAGATGATAAATTCTGTTTTGGAGATGCTGAGGTTAAAGTACCTCTGGAAGCAGGTTAAAGTACCCAGCAGGAAGTTGGATATACAGGTTTGAATTTGAGGAACAAGGTCAAGACTGAAGCATGTGAACCATTACCCAGAACAGAGAATTTTAAGCCTCTATAAACAATCTTACCCTTGACATAATTTCACTGAATTCTTAAGGCAACTTTCAAAAGTTGACCAGTTCCATTTATTCTCATAGCTGTAAAAATTCCACACAATCGTTAAAAGTCTCTGTAAGCAGTTAACTTAAAGAAAGTCGGAGCTTTTTGTATTGGTCTCTCTTTTATTTTTTTCCCTTCCCCTTTTGCTGCCATTCTTTCTATCTATCCAGTAAAGGAAGATATAGGAAGTATAATATAGAAACGTTTGTTATTAAATATTTCCGTATTTTGTCTTAGTTGTAACAAGGCAAGGAAAAGAACATTTCAGAACTCTACCTAAACGAAACCTAAGTTAAGCAATGATTTACCTACGTGACCCTCCACTGATTTTTCTCTTGCACATCACTGACCCTGAATCAATCGGCAATCCCAAGGCAGTCGACTCCAGCTACAGCTTTAACTACAGAGGTTCCTGACACGACTCCACAGTTCTGTGGTTGCTCACTGTCAGAAATCCAAGTTACACTGTACCTCTGTCTAACCGATGATGCCCTAGTTCGTTGGGAGGTGGGGGGGGGGGAAGGACCTGTTGGCAAGGAAACAGCTGCTTCCCTCCTGAGCCAGGGAAAACCCGGAAGGTGACAGATGGGCAGGACAGAAAGGTGGCCAAAAGTTGCTCTGGCTCCTTGGTGGCGAGGATTTTCACTGAGGCACAATTGGATATTTTAAAGCGTGTCAATCAATGAGAGACTTTTATCTGCCTGGGGGCCCTGGTGAAGTCCAACAGAGCTTCCCACATTTTCTATGTTTGAAAAACTTTTAAGTTTGCAGCGGTACAAAGAACCTGGTCTCAGCCTATGTACAGTGGGCTGAGACTGCAAGGCACTGGCCCGTGTCACTTCAGGATTATACCCGAGAGAATGCACTTTCTGGTCTAAAAAAAAAAAAAAAAAATTTTTTTTTAACTTTTCTGTAGCGATATTTGCATGACTAATTAGAATTTCCATTAAAATTTCATTAGAAAATGCTTTTCCTAAATGTTTACTATTATATAATTTTAAAAGACTTGTTGCAAGCTTTTATATTTTGCTCATCATTCCCCCTCCCAGCCACTTATGTACCCAGAAAATTAAATATGCAAGGACTCCTGGGTAAAAGAGACAACCACTGGGTTGATGTGTTATAACTAACATTCTTTTTAAAAAACTGCTGTAAATACGTAAGTTATTCTTCAAATAGAAATCAGCACTCACTGAAAAGTAATATTAAAAATTAGTGTGGGCATGAAATATGGAATTCTAAAACATCAGTTTACTATGCTGATTAATTCAACATTTATATTTGCATCAGAACTTAATAATCCCATAAATAAATAGAGCTCTCAATTATTTTAAAAAATCAAGGGATAACATATGTATTTAAACATATTAGCAGCATAAAGACGTATGCTTCAACACACTTATTGGGAAAACGTCTGAAAATATTACTACACTGAATTCAAGGGCATCCCGCAGGAACCTGACATAAAAGTTCTCTAGAATAACAACATTTCAGGAAATTCCAAAAAAAGGAAAAGGGTCAGATAGGAAAGAGCCTCAAATTAATTGACAAAGTTCAGTGCTTGCTCCAACTTGATTTTTCTCTCCATTGCAAAAAAAAAAAAAAAAAACACACCCCGAGTCTCAGATGGGTGGGTGAATCACTTAGATGAAAGTTCATCTACTGGAATAAATGGAGAGGCCGCTTGGGCAGGCGACACAGGAGAGTCGGTGGTAGTGCTGACTTTCGCTGGTGAGTTACAAGAAGATCCGGCACTGCTACTGTTTCCATCGAGGGTATCAGAAGATACACACACACCGGGATCTGACAGCTGTGCAACGTCAGAAGAAAGCATGTTGGTGATGCCCTGGAAAAATCTCTTTGGCTGATACTCAGTTTCCATTTCACATTTTCTTTTCAATGGTCCAAGAACGCTTGGTCTAATGCAGTTGATGGGACTCTGGCTTCTCCGGGTAGTAAATCGAGTCGTTGGGCTGGGAATAGGACTCGGAGGCAATCCATTGCTACTCACAAAACTTTGCAAGGATGGTGAGAAACACTGCTTCCCAATCCCCCGGGTGGGTGACGGTGCTGGTGACACCGGAATGAAATCGATGCGCTTCGGGGAGGCGGACTTCTCCACATCGTTGTCACTCAGGCTGAAACTTTCCTCCCAGGAGTGGCTTATCTGCATTGCGTTCTGCACCTCGCGCTCGTGGACCGTCTCGCGGTTGATCAAGTCCATGCCTTCCTCCTGTTTGATCTGGTGCAAGCGGCTGCTGTGCATGCGGACGGGGGAGGCCGGCAGCAGCAGGCCGTGGCGGTTCGGGAACGTTGTGCTGTTCCGCCTGGCGCTCGGCGCCTCGGCCTGGAACACCGGCGAAGTGTCACTGAGGCCGTGGATCAGGGGGGCGCTGTTAGACCTCCTGAGGCCCCCGCCGGCGCTAGTGCCGCCGCCCTCCGCCGGGCTCCCGCCAGTACCCGGAGGCAGCTCCAGGTCTAGCTCCATCTTCTCCTGAGCCATGTCGGGGGCAGGGAGGCGGAGGCGGCGCTCAGAGACCTAGGACTCCCATTCCCCGCAGTCCAGGGCCAGGGCCGCCGCCGCCGCTGCCGCCGCCGCAAATCTGTCAGCGGGCTCGTTCTTTTGCGCATGCGTGCC
Source organism: Leopardus geoffroyi (assembly GCF_018350155.1). Taxonomy (NCBI): domain Eukaryota; kingdom Metazoa; phylum Chordata; class Mammalia; order Carnivora; family Felidae; genus Leopardus; species Leopardus geoffroyi. The sequence goes on along the minus strand of NC_059342.1, from coordinate 11,477,765 downwards.
CTTTCGCGCAGGCGCGGTGAGATTCCTCTCCCCGCGGCGCCTGCTTAATGCGTAACAGCCTCAGCGGAGCCCTAGGGGGAGGGGCGAGGACCGGCCAGGCGACTATTCAGTACGTTTCTTCCGCAATTAGCTATTGAGCTGCGAGCTCGCGGCTACGCGTGATTACAAGGCTACCGTATTCCGGAGTGTGCGCTTATAAAACCAGAGCATTGAAAGAGACGTCATCGATGATAGGGGGCTGCATGAGGGGGAGTGGAGCTTGGCCTCACCAGGGAGGGCTTCCCCGAGGAAGGGACAATATCCTGAGTTCCGAAGGAGACAACGCGGGTGCTGGGTAGTGAACCCGTCCAGGAAGCGTACCAGCTTGGTGGCAGGCGGGAACCAGGAGGGGAGGGAGGGAGCGTGGGCCGCGGTGGAGACTGAGGGCCGGCCTCACAGGACGTAGCGGACCAGGGCGGATTCTGGCCTTTATCCCGAGAACAATGGAAAACTTCGGCTTTCAAATTTCAAGCAAGGGTACGGCAACGACTGCAAAGCTTGCCGGCTGCTGTCTGCAGTCCGGATGGTTGGGAGATTAGAACCTACAGGAAAAAGACCGGAGGGGAGGCAGTCCTCTAGGCCACAGAAGATGGTATTTGCAGTAAGGTGTTAGTGTGGGAGAGGAGATGGAGAGAATGGTAAATTGGAGAGCCATTTAGGTCAGGGGAAGAAACCAATGTGTCGTTATACTGTTTCACGGTCCTATTTCTAGCACAAGCATGGGTGCCCAGTAATTTTCATTCAGTAGGAGACATTAAACGAAGGGAAAGTTTTCACACTGGAAAACTACAAACACAATCCTCCGCTTAATATGAACTGTGATAGCTCCTTAAAAATGGGTTTCTACTTAATTCCTTCTGCCCAAGGCAGACGTGAGTTTGGGGAGCTGGCAGGAAAAGAGAAAACGGCAGCTGAAGCACAAGAGGGAGAGTGGTGGGAGGACATACAAGAGTTTGGATCTCATCCTAAGTACAATGAAAAGCCACCGGGGACTTTAAAGCAGAAGAGTGATATTATCTGGTTGAGGTTTTAAATATCGCTTTGGCTCGGTGGGAATGAGGCTGAAAGAGGGCAAGAGTGGAAGCAGAAAGGCAGCGGAGGGATGGAACCAAGATCCGTTTTGGAAGTAGAACCAAAAGGATAGGCAGATAGATTAGATGTAGATGATGAAAGGAACAGACAATTCAAAGGCAACCCACAGGTTTCTTACACTGATAGATGGTAGTATCATTCATTTACGGAGATAAGGAGGGAGTGTGTTTCAAAAAGTGGAAATTAAGAGTTCCGTTTTGGTCGATTTGAATTGCAGGTGGCTATCAGATATCTGTGTGGCTATCTGAACTGAAAGGAAGCTTAGAGATTTTTGTTCATCCTTCTCTTTCTGCGGCTGAAGAATGTAAGGTCCAGAGAGGCTAAGTGACATACTAGCCATCACACAGCTTATTTCGTAATGGGAACCAGTACTAGAACCCAGGTCTTCTGGTTCCTAGTCCATGCCTCTTTCTCCACTGTATCTCAAAATGCTTTTATTTTGAGTTCCCTATAACATACAGGTCCTAATGATACAATAATGTTGGCTATTCATGCCCGTAATTGTATAGAAACTGATTTAAGCTTCCCAAGTGTCAGACACTATTCAAACTGCTTCACATGTAGTCCCTTGCTTAGTCCTCACCACAACCCTAGCAAGCAGGTATTATTGTCCTCATTTTGCAAGGGTAATCGAGATGCAGAAATTAGGCAACATCCCCAGGATGACAGTACACAGAAGCATCTGGCTTTTCTGGCTCCAGAGCTGGGGTACCACACTGACTCCTCCAAGTGCAGGGATGTTTTAGGACTGAGACAAGCCATTTCCAATTGTGAGCTCTGTGAAGACAACAGGACCCAAGACAGGGTAACAGAGTGAAGATGTTCTCATACAGAAGTGACGGCATGATAATAAAAATGGTGAGTTCGCTCTACATGAAATACACGGAGAAGAACCGTAATGGGGGCAAAGTTGGAAACGGAAGTCATGGGGGGAGAACTGGGGCTCTGAATGCCAGGCAAAAGGGCCCATATTTAACCTGTGAGGCAAAAGGAAACCACGAAAGGTTTCTGGCAAGAGGAAAGACAATGAGACCTACGCTCTGGGCCCTGCCAGGCAGCTCAAGGATGAGCCAGGCAGCTCAAGGATGCAGCCAGCTGGAAGGATGGAAGCGGAAAGAATCCACTCCTCCGACCTGCCGGAAACTCTCAACAGTCCACAGTCCCCCGTGATCCTCACTGCGATCCTACCAATGAGACACTGTTATGCTCATTCCGTAGAGGGACAGCTGAGGTTCAAAAATTGCAAAATGCCCAAGAGGTACGTGGAAGAACCAAGATGGCCCAATCTGAATCCAGATGCCGCTTCAAACCCTGCATTGTTTCTGCCACCCTTTCCACCGAGTGGACAAGGGGAATCTGATGGCCAGCCGTGAGATGAAAAGGAGGGTCTAAACTCAAGTTGGGAATGGCAGAAACAGGATATGGGTTTGAAAGACAGGCAGGTAACAACAGTATCTGACCCCCTGTGTTTGCAGACTATGGAGAGAGACGTCACAGGTGACAAGTTTGAGCGTGAGTGGCTCAAAGAATGGTACATTAAATAAAAACAGGAGAGACGAGAGGAAGACCTTTCAGAAGGAAACTGCTATTGGATAAATAGAAAAAAGCATTAACGACAGAACCTCCCAAGAGCCACGACATATTGCTAATTTGCGTATTATTAAAGTATTACTAACGCTCAAATGTGCCAACACTGTGTTCATCCTTGTCTGGACGAGTACAATAATCTTTACCAGTAAAGCAAAGAGATGGTGGTAAATGCACAAAATCAAACACCTGTGCCCTTTGGTTCCTGCCTGAATACACTTACCAGCTATCTTTACTCATTGCTTTGTTCCCATCCCTGTCTCTATAGTCCGTTCTCCAACCAGTGTTCAAGGTAATCCTCAAGGGAAGACTTGAAGAGAACCCTTCAGTGAGTTCTCATTCAGAGAAAAAGCCAATGTCCTTACAACGGTCTGTAGAACTCTATGTGATCAGTGGGTCTCTGCTGTCCCTCTGACCCCGCCTCCAAATACGGCCCCCCTCACTGCCTTTCCTCCAACTTCAGAGGTCCCTTACTGTCTTTCAGCCCACTAGGCAGGCTCCCCACTCCTCCTGGCTTACTCTTCCAGTGGACATCAATCCCTTCAGGTCTCGGCACAAATGTCATTGAGAGGCTTTCCCTGACCGTCCCTTATAAAAAGCAACAGCGGTGCCCAACACCAAACCTACACTCATTCCCATACCCCTTACGTGGTCTGTATTTTCCTCTAGAGCACCAAATGACATATTTGCATATATAGTTTTCTTGCCTCTTGTCCTCGAGAAGATCAGCTCCACAACCACAAAAACAAGGCCTTCGCTTTGTTTCCCGCTGTATGCCTAGTACCTAGAACAGGGCCTGGTATGTAGGACTCAAGAAGTAGTTGTGAATCCCTGTGTGAATGAATGATGAATGACTGAACGGCCTAGCACAGCTCCATTGAAATGGAAGAAAGTTCTATTATTTGAAACTCCAGCTTAGCAGCCTTTTCTACACAGAAAAGATAACGTTTATCTATTTTTGAGAGAGAGACAGAGCATGAGTGGGGGAGGAGCAGAGAGAGAGGGAGACACAGAATCCAAAGCAGGCTCCAGGCTCTGAGCTGTGAGCATACAGCCTGAAGCGGGGCTCGAACTCAAGAACTGCAAGATCATGACCTGAGCCAAAGTCACATGCTCAACTGACTGAGCTACCCACGCACCCCTTTTTTACACTGATTCTGAGTACTTACTCGGACAATTTGTTTTCTTTTATCGACATTATTATTAAAGTGCTCTCCAGACCACACAGGTTGATCTCTTGAACTAATGGTTAGGTGAACTGAGAAACTGAAGCCCTAAGTTTCCATTCTTTTTCAATCATATGCTGATAACACTCTTGATAGAATTAAAATGCTCAGTGCTGGGGCGCCTGGGTGGCGCAGTCGGTTAAGCGTCCGACTTCAGCCAGGTCACGATCTCGCGGTCTGTGAGTTCGAGCCCCGCGTCGGGCTCTGGGCTGATGGCTCAGAGCCTGGAGCCTGTTTCCGATTCTGTGTCTCCCTCTCTCTCTGCCCCTCCCCCGTTCATGCTCTGTCTCTCTCTGTACCAAAAATAAATAAAAACGTTGAAAAAAAAAAAATGCTCAGTGCTGAGGACTCCAAGCAGTGTTTAATATATTTAGTTACTGCTTCCTCTCAAAGGGATAAATGAGAGAAAACAGCTGCCATAAAATGCAATTCAGCCCGCTGCAAATGAATAATGCCAGAGGCAGGATTCAGGAGACTGTTCCTGAGTCAATTCATCCTTCTGGTTTCACTCTGGTATGAATTAAATACTACACGTAGATAGTTGATATTCATGCGCACTCCTGAGTCATAAAAGCAGATTTCTATTCAATAGTTAAATTTTATTGTGATTAATATTGTATGTTCTTAAACTAACAGATAGTTTCCTGTTAGTTCCTAGCGGCAGCTTTTCACTATTAAGCCCCAAGCATATGGGGCAAGGCAAATACCTACCTCTGGATCCATACTGAATGAATTTAAAATACAAACGTGTGTGTGTACATGCTTTTATTTATTATCTTTTTATTTTTGGTGAGAGGGAGAGAGAGGGAAGGAGGAAGGGAGGGAGGAAGTGCATGCGAGTTGGGGAGAGGGACAAAGGGAGAGAGAGAATCCCAAGCAGGCTCTGTGGTCAGTGCAGAGCCATAAGCGGGGCTCGAGCCCACGAACTATGAGATCATGGCCTGAGCCAAAGTCAAGAGTGGGACACTCAATTGAATGAGCCACCCAGGTGCCCCTATATGTATACTCTTAGATGGACTGACAAATATCTCAACATCTCACAGTTACTAGCATCACCAACCCAGAAAAAAAATACCGCAGAGGAAAACTTGACTTTCAAAGTATAGAAACTCAGCAGTGTCCACTAGTTCAACAACTTAGGAAAAATGCTGGAAGTGTCTACCAGAAGGAACTATATGTATGCTCTGTGGTTGAGCAACTCCACTCCTGGGTATATACCCCAGAGAAATGCATGCTTACGTCTCCTAAAGACATGTACACGAATGTTCCTTGCAATATCATTTGTAAAAGCACCTAATTGGCAACAACCCACATGTCCATAAACGGTCGAATGGGCGAATCAAATTATACAATGGAATTATTTATTTAACAACATGAGTGAGTTACAGGATGATTGATACCTCATGGAAGAAACCAAACACAAAGGAACAAATCCTCTGTGATTCCATTTTTATGACGTTCCAGAACAGCCCAAATCCATCTCTAGTGGTAGAAGGTCAACATATTGGTTACCTTTGGGACAAGTGACGGAGAGGGGCACAAGGAAGTGTTCCATTTCCTGATACGGGTGCTGGTTACAGAGGTATATACACATGTGAAACTTCATTAAACTCAAGACTTGAAATGTATACACTGTACCGTATAAGGAATCAGGAATCATCGACCTCAAAATGCTACCGATGCAGAGGAAGAGAATGGGAAGCTGAAATGTAAGTGGAGGGTGGAAGAGAGTAAGCATTTCAGTTGAAAGGAAGATATTCTGTTCACACACTAATCACGAGTCTACACTAGAATCTCTTCCAAATCTCTCTGACACACAACAGTATCAGCCTAAGAACAGCTAGCCGGCCTTGCCAGCCCGAAGAATGGACAAAGAAACACATGCACCGCCCCCCCCCCCCCCCCCCCCCCACACACACATACACTCACTCCTCAAGCTACGTTTCGCTGGGGTCATAAACACCAGCAGCCTCACGTAAGCACTGGATACCTGTCTGAAGCTGGTTACGGATCATCAACACAACCGCTGCCTCTCCGTGGTCCTGTTCCCACAGTGCCCTCAAAGCTGGTCATTTCTAAGAAAGCAGGAAGGAGGAAACGAAGCCCATTTCATAGCCTTGGACTTTCTCAACTGTGTATTTGTTCAAAGTCAGCTCTGTGATACCCTCCTAGCTGAATTCATGAGATAGAATGGTCAAAGTAAACGGAGTCCAGGAAATCGGCAGGGGAAATCGGCAAGAATGAGAATTGTATTTAAGGACATGATTTTGACCACAAGGAACTTGTTTAGTTATCCTTATGAAAGAAAAATAAACACAAGATGACATCAGAAACTGATCAACCATTCCATCTCTAATTACTGAGAGTATGCTAAGTATAGATAGGCTCTACAGTGTTTACAAACCTCAAGGTTGCTTCACCTAATCCTTAAAACTTTCCGGTAAGGGGCGCTTGGGTGGCTCAGTCAGTTAAGTGGGTGGCTCTTGATTTTGGCCCAGGTCATGATCTAGTGGCTCATGAGTTCCAGCCTGCTTGGCATCCTCTCTCTTTCCCTCTCTCCCTGACCCTTCCCTGCTCACTCTCTGTCTCTCTCTCTCAAAAATAAATAAACTTAAAAAAAAAAAAACTTTAAAGTGACAGCAAGGATTAGAAAATCAGAGCAGTCAGGGCACCTGGGTGGCTCAGTTGGTTAAGCATCCGACTTCAACTCAGGTCATGACCTTGAGGTTCATGGGTTCGAGCCCCGTGTCCGGCTCTGTGCTCACAGCTCAGAGCCTGGAGCTTGCTTCGGATTCTGTGTCTCCCTCTTTCTCTGCCCTTTCCCCGATCGTGCTCTGTCTCTCTCTCTCAAAGAAAAATAAACATAAAAAAAAAAAAATCAGAGCAGAAGTTTACCAATGGACATTAAAACCACTCTTGCGTTTTATTTTTCATAACCACTGGAAGCCATCAGAACACTCACACAGAGCAAGGCCCATCATATGCACACGGGCCAAATGGTATAAAGGGGCCTCAAAGCCCTAATGGAAGAAGCCTCATAGACTAGACCCTCAGCAAAGTTCAAGTAAAGAAGTAAATGTGAATTGTAGTTATTTTGTTCAGTTTGCCCAAAGGAGAACATCAAGGAAGATATTACAAAGAGCCATCCAGCCCCCACACTCTACCGCCTTAAGTCTTGCAATAGAAGAGAAAAAGGAGTTGATTTCACTTGTCCCTCACTGGTTTTATGTGTTTTAGGCAGCATCCATTTTTTGGTGCCTTCACTTTGGCCAGACTTCTAGACTATAAGCCAAGGGCAGCACGGGTATACCGTTCTGTGGCTATACGCTTCTCTCTGCCTGTCTGCTAGCTTTCACTCGCAGGAGTGATCCATCTGGCAAGAAGGAAACAATAATTCAAGGCTTTATGGATCGTGTATAAAGTTCGCTGCAAAACACGCAAAGGCTACAAATCTAGTTGGGTTTACGTACTTGGGCCTTCCAGTTGCGTGTCTCAGAAGCCTCCAGAAAGGCTCGACAAATCAGTACATAGCGCGACCGCAGGGAAAAAGGGCCAAATCTGGAGTCAGACTACTATACTTGTAGTTCTATGACCTTGGGCAAGTTTGTCAACCTCTCTGGGCCTCACTTGTCTCATCTATGAAGTGGGGACACAATCTCTTTGTAAGGATCAAAGGCATGAGGTCTATACTAGGCCTTACAAACAGTAAAAGCCCTGTACCAACGGGTTCCTCTCTATTACAATCCCCAGTGCCATGATCACGAAGTGGTCCTCCCCACTTTTCCACCCCTCTCACCAGAAGGCTCCCTTTTTTTTTTTTTTTTTTTTTTTTTTTTTTTTGTCGCCTTTTAGTTTGGTTCTGTGCAAGAAAATTCTCTCTCTGGCTTCTTCCCTGAGATGGTCGTCATTTATAGAAAAAGACGTTTTCTGTGGTTTAAAAAAGTATGAATGGGGGGCGCCTGGGTGGCGCAGTCGGTTAAGCGTCCGACTTCAGCCAGGTCACGATCTCGCGGTCCGTGAGTTCGAGCCCCGCGTTGGGCTCTGGGCTGATGGCTCAGAGCCTGGAGCCTGTTTCCGATTCTGTGTCTCCCTCTCTCTCTGACCCTCCCCCGTTCATGCTCTGTCTCTCTCTGTCCCAAAAATAAATAAACGTTGAAAAAAAAAATTTAATAAAAAAAAAAAAAAAGTATGAATGGAAAGGTTCATCATCGGTCAGGTTGACAGTTTCTGACAAGGAGAAATAAGAATAAACCTCCTTTCTAAGACTTTTACTGGGTCTGAGAAGAGACAGATCCCAGGGCGGTAGAAAGGCGTCAGTAAGTAAAAAAGTAAAAATGTGGCCGGATCAGTGAATACTATTTCCTACAGCAAGCCATTTGTTAATCCCCAGAGGCTGCGGCTACCCTCCCTGGTCGCTCTCAACTTTTCAATGGCGACTAATCCCAGTGGCTTATTCTTATTTATTCATTTTAAACCCTGTTTTGAATTACTGCTGTCATGCTACTGTCCTTCCTGGCATATAATGAGCTGCGCAGGGACACATATTTGGCGATGCCCGACAAACAGGTTGAACACGGCCTCTTTCGGACAAAACAAGCAGAGAGAAGTACAGGGGAAGGAACTGCAGAAAGGTTCGAGAAGTTTGCAGGAGTCACCATTCCTCTAGATGTGTCTTTCCCTCCAGGTGGCTGACATCCGTAGGCATGTTCTGAGGAGCAGGTCAAATGTTCCAAAGAAGCTGGAAGCCAGACTTAGAGGCTGAGAAGCAACATGATTCAGGGCCACTTTTTTTTTTTGGCTTTAGAAGGTGACCAATGTGTAGCCAAGAGTCCCTTAACCTCTCTGACACAGAGGGACGTCTATGATTTATTCTTTTCTTTGTACCCACAGTCCTTTAAGGGTAACAGGACAAGTAAACGTAGCAAAAAGAACAAGTATTAAGGGCAGGGGTACTCAGGTTCCTCCAGTTTTACACCAGCTAATTTCTAAACCGAACGCAAGTCCATTTGCTAACAGGAAGCGTATTTTTTACCACCCGTGGGGTTCAGCCCTCTGAAAGTTCCCGCCTATTAGGAAATGGTACAGATTTTTCTTTCTCCTTTTGAAAGCCAAAAGTCTAAGATCAATTTTTTAAAAAATTTTTAATGTTTATTTATTTTTGAGAATGAGAGACAGAGCATGAGTGGGGAGGGGCAGAGAGAGAGGGAGACGCCGAATCCCAAGCAGGCTCCAGGCTCTGAGCTGTCAGCACAGAACCTGACGCAGGGCTCGAACCCACAAACCATGAGATCATGACCTGAGCAGAAGTCGGACGCTTAACCGACTGATCCCACCAGGTGCCCCTAAGATTGATTTCTTAAGATGCTTTCCACCAGTGGTTTTATCATTGTCATCATCATAGAATAGTAACATATTTAGCGAAGGCATGCATGCCAGGGACCCTTATAAGTACTGTGTATCACCCTGTTCAGACCCGAAACCACCTCTAGGATTATTATCCTTATTTTATAGAGGTTCTCAGGAGGCTAAGTGGCCTGAGGTGACATAACCAGTTAAGAGGTTCAGGTAGAGGAATGGGAACCCAGAGGTGAGTGGGGTTTTTTTTAATGCTTATTTTCTGATAGACAGTGAGCAGAGGAGGGGCAGAGAGAAAGGGGGACAGAGGATCCAAAGCGGACTCCACACTGATAGCAGTGAGCCCGATGGGGGGCTCGAACTCACAAGGTGCGAGACCATGACCTGAGCTGAAGTTGGATGGTCAACTGACTGAGCCACCCAGGCGCCCCCAGAGGTGAGCTCTTAATCTCCCCTACTGCCTCTCAAAAAATACCCTTGGATTCCTCACGCCTGCCCCATTAATGGTACTCCGAGTGATCTTCCAAGAAGGTCAGTGGACTGGACGTGGACAGGACCATCGTTCTGACTGCCAGACAGATGAGGGCTCCATGAACTGCGAGGGCTTACGGGTCCTAGCGACCTTACAAAATCAGGCCATTACTAAATGCCCTGTTATCCCAAAGCCGTCATGAGCACCAGTGCCAAGGGTCAGAATGGCAGAATATCCGATCGGAAGGAGGCTTTAGAAATGAGGCGTACCAAACTTGACCAGCAAGTAAAACTGAGGTTCAGCGAGAGCCAACGATTTCTTCAGGCTCAAAAAGGCATCCAGGATGGACAGAGTCAGGATGTTTTATTAAATTTGTACAGATTATTTTGCGATGTTTGCCCCGTGGGTTTCCCTTGCACCTCAGAGTCCTTCTCCGAGCAACAGCATCCACGGCCATGGTTTTCACTGCAACCACTGTACTGATGGCTCTCACATCTCTGTCCCCAGATATGGCTGACCCTCCTTGAGCCTGGAATCTGTAACCACCTACAAGGCACTGTCCCCACGTGGACTTTTCACACCTTTCGATGAACAAATTCGCTCTTCCCCTCCCCCAGTCTGCTGGTGTTAACAATGAGTTACACCACAATCTCCCCCCGCAAGTCAAAACTCCACATCATCTAGATCTCTCCTCTCCTTCCTGTCTTTGCTCACTCCATGTCCTCGGTTTTACCTTCTTAGTACCTTGTGTCCTTCCCTTCTGCCTTTGTTACTAAAGCCTTTGGGTCCCCGCCCCCTCACCCAGCCGCCCCACCCCTAATGCCAGGACTCCAGGGAGGCTTGGTCAGGTAGGATGCCTCCACTCCTACCCAGTTTGCCTCAACATGACAGGAGTGAATCAACTGAAATCATCTCATCAAGGTCCATACGCCCTGTTCCTCTTCCTCAATTCTTTCATCAATGCTCCTCAAGGGCAAGAGTGCAGGCAGGCAGACTACAGAGAGAAAGGCACACGGGAAAGGAGGGCAGAAGGGAGGAGGCGGCTAACCCTAGTATCTCCCCAAATTTCTCTAAAGTTTTACTCCCCCCTCCCCTGCCTTCAGTGAAAAGTGCTCTAACACAGTATCTAAGAACTTGGGCTCTAGAGGCACCGGGATCGCTCAGTCCGTTGAGCGTCCAGCTTCAGCCCACGACACGATCTCACAGTCTGTGAGTTCGAGCCCCGCATCGGGCTCTGGGCCGACAGCTCGGAGCCTGGAGCCCCCTTCCGATTCTGTCTCCCTCTCTCTCTGCCCTTCCCCAACTCACGCTCTGTCTCTCTCCCTCTCTCAAAAATAATAAACATGAAAAAAATAGTTAAAAAGAACTTGGGCTCTGAAGTCAGAAAGCTTGGGTTTAAATCTTGACTGTAACTTACAAAGGTGTGACCTTGGGGATCAAGTTACTTACCCCTCCTTGAGCCTCACTTTTCTTACCTAAAAAATGAGAACAGTCCCTCTAGCAGCCGATTGTGGTGAACAGTAATGCAGGTGATAGGCACAAAGCTCTTAGAACACAGCCCGACAGGACACTCCTCAAAAGAGATCCTGGAACCCAAACCAGGATCATATCTTATTTACTTAGATTGTTGTCTCTTGCTTCTCCTTCTTGGGCACCGACTACCTGGCCAGCAAATCATCCAATATTTACTGAGCACTAAAACTGCACACACTTCAGTCTGAAGACGGAACCAATGCTGGTAACACAGCTTCTCTGCCAGAACCCTGAGATTTCAAATTTCTTCGTGCCACAAAACACGTCCTCAGAGTCTGTTATGATTAAGTCTCTGTAGAGGGTGTTGCAAGGATGAAAAGGACCCCGAAGGAAGTTGAGAGTCCGGGAAGGAGGTAGGTTGCAAATGAGTAAATATAATACAGGCTAGCTCTTGTGTCTTCCGCCTTCGGGGAGCATCAGGATGACCTGTGGAATTTTGAAAAACAAACACAACAGAGTCCCAGTCCGGAGATTCCTACTCACTAGGCCGGGGGCGGGGTATTGGAATTTCTATTAATTTTTTTTTGCTCCCGAGTGAGTCTGATGTGCTCCAACGGTTAGAAACTACGGGAGGAGGCGGAGAGAGCACCTCTACGGCTCCCAAGTCCTTATCAAAGTACGAAGAGTTCTGGAGACGAGCAAGATTGCTTTCGGCTGAGAGGAAGGAAGATTCCTTGAACCCAAAACACGCCCAGAGAGTCTGGTTTAACTGGCTGAACCCAGAACACGAGAAGCCATCTTATAGTAGTACCAGCTGGGTAAGACCTCTGACCGAGAATTTTTGTTCTTCTATCACCTGGATTCCTTCCTCCCCCTGCCTTGACCCAGGGAGGTCAGAGCCCCAGCAAGATGGCCAACGGCAGGGGACGAGACAAGCATGCCCTCCTCAGGAGCCCAGCAGCTTTGCCTGCGGCCACCCCCCACCCAGGGAGGGGAGGCCCTAACGTAAAGTTGGACTCTTTGCCAATGGCAAGGCACCCAACATCTGCGACACCAGCTGCAGACAGTGACTTCAAGGGACAGGAGAACACTTCACCGCCCACGAGCGAGCGGAAAGGTTCCTGGGTCTCACATTCACAAGAGCAGACCTTTCCCCGTTGAATAAATTTACACCAAGAGGCAAAAATAAAGAGTTCTGCGCACATCCCACGAGTGCTGCTGGTTACACATGGGACATCTGACACTTGTCCCATGTGGCGGAAATGCTGAAGAATAGAAGGTTTGTGTGTTGGGGGGGGTGCGTTTCTAGTGTCTGGGAGACACCTGGTAACCGTGGGGAGAGGACTCTGGTAGAGGCAGAGGGAGAGAGTGCAAAAAAAAAAAAAAAAAATCAAGATGGAAGGAGCCGGGCCCGGAGGAGGAGGTGACAAAGGTGGGGGTGGGGGGAGCCACACAGACTAAGCATTGAAGAACCTGGCTGATTCAGACTGAGAACCTGGGTGCACGGTGCTTTCACGTACACGGAGAGGAAAACCAGCAATAAAATGTCACCAGCGATGGGTCACGGGATGGGACTTGCTTAAACTTTTTTTTCCTCTCCTGAGAAAAGACTATTGATAAGAGAAATGTGGGTGGTACAAAGAAGAAAGGAAAAAAATATATATAATTGAGAGAAAAAGCCTGCCGTGGTGGAGGAGGTGAATGAGGAGGTGACCAGTAACAGATTGCAAATATTTATTTAAAGTCTATAAAATAACCTTTCGCTCTAGATCAGTCAGATCTGGGGGAAATTACCTCATTCTTTTCTTCATCAAGAACAGCCATAATTTCAGGGCGCTACTGACATTGAACCAGCTCCATGACTGACAACATAAAACCGTCCACCTTCCTTCTAGAAAAAGGTAGGCAAAAGGCCACTGCTGTGATTGCTTCTAGAATACCCAACAGATCTGGCCGCCAGACACAGGAGACAAGAGGCAAAAAGTCCTACAGCATAAATGACAGCGAAAGCCTGCCCCGTTAAGTAGCATTTGCTTGTGGAATGTATAAAATCTAAAGGCTCAATTAACCTTAATGATGCGTCAAAGAAGAGAAGGATCACCCTGGCCTAGAAGCAATTCTGCACAAACCGCAGAACCCGGAAGGAAGAATGTTGAGGAAGAGGTGGGCGATGGCCAGTTCCCCGCCAAGACGAACCCTCCATATGGTATTTCAAAAAATAACAATTTTTCCATGTGAAAACTACGATGGGGGAATTAAGGACGTTATCACTGGGTATGAACAAGTTGTGTGTTCAGTGCAGTAAAAATCTTATCGTTTGTTCCAATTTTTCTTCCATCACTTTTCCCAACAGGAAGACTAGTCGATTCCTATGGACACGGCTTCACCACTAAGAACCCAGTTTGCCCTGAATCGCTCTTCAGTTTATCACCAACACTGGGAGACGCAACTGAACTGCTTCCAAGGGCAGACGGATAGATGGACGAGAGCACTGGGAGACAGCACTGCACTCAGCAGACTGGAGAACCTTCGGGCATCTCAGGAGAGCAGGCAGCTACCAGTCAGCTCCCGCAGACGGCTGCCCCTGCAGAGGAGGGCGGTCGTGGATGCTGGAGCCTCCAGTTATTCAAGAGGTTGGGGGCACCTGGGTGGTTCAGAGTCTGACCTCAGCTCAGATCATGATCTCACGATCTGTGAGTACGAGCCCCACATCGGGCTCTCTGCTGTCAGTGCAGGGCCCACTTCAGATCCTCTGTCCCTCTCTCTTCTCCTCCCCCACTTGTTCCATCTCAAAAATAAAATAAAACATTTAAAAAAAGGGGGGGGATTGAAAATCCAGATTTCTAAAACTGTGGACTCTCACAGTCTACAGATGTCAATTTTTTAAAAATTTTCTTCTAACATTCTTTTTTTTTCAAAAATTTTTTATGTTTATTTATTTTTGAGACAGAGAAAGAGCATGAGTGGGGGAGGGGCAGAGAGAGAGGGAGGCACAGAATCCGAAGCAGGCTCCAGGCCCCGAGCTGTCGGCACAGAGCCCGACGCGGGGCTCGAACTCACAAACCGCGAGAACATGACCCGAGCCGAAGTCGGACGCCCAACCGACTGAGCCACCCAGACCCCCCTACAGATGTTCAGTTTTTTAAAAAGTGAAGAGTGAACACATTTTAACACTGATCAAAAAAAAAATTAAAAGCTAACACTAATACCGATTAAAAAAACAAAAAGGAAAGTCTGGCTTAAGCTCAGCCCTTATGCCCCATGATTGTCACTCCTCTTCTCTTTTCGTAAGGTCCTTGTCATTTTTATTTATGCTCAACCCCTGTCTCTGGCCACATGCTCTCTAGGAGAGGACAAAGTCATGTGCTGCAGGTGAAAGAATGTCCTGCAGTGCCTTGCAGGGGCCAGGTGTGGGGCACTGCCTACGAATAATGGTGGGCGATACTTCAGACACCTGTGCGAGCAGATGATGTATGCATCCACTTTTTCCCTCTCTTCCTGCCGCTTCCCCCACCAGGCACCAGTTCCAACTGGCCACACGGATTCTCTTTTTCCACCGATTCCCTACTTTCCAGGTGTGCACTTCAAACACCTACAAATAACAGCGAAGTTTGCAACCTCCACTCCGATGTTCTGTTTCGTTTTTGTTTTTTTCTCATCTTCTGGCTCGTCCCTTCTAGTCAGGTTTCTAATTTCACCAAAAGTGAGCATTCTTAGCACACATTTGATTTACAGGGGACTGCGCCCCATGTTTCACAAAATATGATGCTGGTTTGGCATGAGGCCAGAGATTTAAAATAAAGCAACAAGTAATGAATTCTACTTATTCTAATTGTACCAAGTTTTAATTCTTTTTAAGCTTATTTATTCTGAGAGCAAGCTCAAGAGGGGAGGGACAGAGAGAGAGAGGGAGACACCGAATCGGACACAGGGCTCGAACTCAAGAACCAGGAGATGGTGACCTCAGCCAAAGTCAGACGCTCAACCCACTGAGCCACCCAGGCAATCCCTAAAATCCACCCTCATAAAGAATACAGTTTAAGGAGTTTTCACAAATGTGTACGGTCACGTAACCACTGCCACAATCAACGTATCACTGGACGTTGAATTACAGCAAAGCATTTTTGGCACTGAAAGATGAACACACAGATTTCCTTTTTTGGTCTAGTGTGAAACCAAGCTCACACATTCCTGGGATGCACCCCACTCGATTATGGTACTTCTTTAATGTGCTGCTAAATTCTATTTGGTGGTATTTCACGGAGGGGTTTCGCATCAATATTCATAAGCATGACCGATGTTCAGTGTGTGTGAATGAACGCACGCACATATGCACACACACTACCAGTGCGAAGCTCTGGCATAAAGATCGCTTTAACATCTTAAACTCCCAAGTTTGGACTTTTGCCGTATGCACAGAAAACACTGAAATCGTGGTGGGAAAATGTATCCAGGTTTACGCAGAACGGTTCTGGTTTACAACAAATGCCCTGCACGAAAGCCCCTTGCAATAATTGGTAACTTCACCCTATTTAATAATATCCTTGCATGCTGGAAGAATTTACTGAGGCCATCTGGGCTTGCACTTTGAATTTAGAAAGCACCTTTTGGTAAGTTTTTCATTTCTTACGTGGTTATTGACTTCGGATCTCTCTGCTGGGAACCACTCTGATAAAGTAAATTTTCCTAGAAACACCACCCACTCATCTATCTCCACAGAATGTCCCCTCGTATCTCATAGTCTTTTGTGGTAATTTCTCCTTGTTTGCCTCTAATTTTGTTGATCTTTACTTTCCCTAGTAATCAAAGGAGTATCTGTTCGTTGTCAACAATTGAAAAAATAAAGAGACATAGAACAAGTTGAACATGACCCATAATCCCATCACACAGAAAGGACTACTAGTGCGACTATCATGAAAAACACTGCAGACTTTTATCTGTCTACATACCTACTTTCCTTACCTACCCACAATGTTTGTTACCCTGCCTTTTCCTTGTTACACGATGTGAACATCTTTTCCGTACCAATACATACAGACCTATAATTTCAGTGGCTATGAAGCATTGTTATGCCATGCTTTACCATTGTTATACCATGACTTTCTTAAATTCCTGACAAGAGGGGATATATATGTTAAAACTTTTTAGAACCATTGGGCACATGGGTGGTTCAGTCGGGGAAGTATCTGACTCTTGGATTTCAGCTCAGGTCATGATCTCACGGTCCTGAGATCAAGCCCTGCACTGCTCAGCATGGAGCCTGCTTGGGATTCTCAGTTTCTCTCCCTTCCCCTCCCTGCCCATGCTCTCTCTCAAACCAATAAAAAAACATTTAAAAATTTTTCTTTAAAAACTGTTAATAGTGCCATGTTGAACATTATTTAACATCTTTGCGATGCGCATCCAATTATGCATATAGAAGTGACAGTCAAAGGTAAGTTTCACTAAATGGTTTTGCTTATAAAAAAAGTCTCTATTCCTGACATTAAAAAATAAGCAAAGAAAAAACATAAGCCAAGAACAAAGATTTCTTGCCATCCACTATCCAGTGATAGCTTCTGTTAATTTTGTCAGGTACCCGAGCTCTAACACTCTTTTTCTGTAACCATCAATGCCACTGTATTATCCACACTAGTTTTTAACTAACTTACCATATTACACCCATCTTTCCATAGTATCATTGTAGGCAGCTCTAAGGTATTCAGGGATAAAAGAGCCATAATCTGACCATCTTCATGGAAATTGGAGAAGTTTCCAATTTTTGCTTTTACAAACAATGCTACAATGAATATCAGTGTGTGTGTGTGTGTGTGTGTGTGTGTGTGTGTGTGTGTGTGTGCGCGCGCGCGCATTTATTTATTTCAGGCCCCATCGTTAAATTCTTTCCTTAGGCTAAATTCCCAGAGGTGGAACTGTTAGATGGGAAGTTATGTACTTCAAGGCTTCTGATGAACACTCTCGCCCTTGAGAAAGTGTACATCAATCGATGCTCCCAACAGAGTGTTCTCTACATCTACTCCAACCTTGGTATTATAGCTCTCCTCAAACTGAGATTTAGGTAACAAAATGTAGCACTTTTCTCTTCCTTCCTTCTTTCCTTCCTTCCTTCCTTCCTTCCTTCCTTCCTTCCTTCCTTCCTTCCTTCCTCTTTCTTTCTTTGCTTGCCTGCCTGCCTGCCTGCCTTTAAAAAGCTATTAACAAATAGGATATTTTCTTTCATGTGCTTCTTGGTCCTTTGCAATCAATGAAGAAATCGCTTTATATGATCTAGTATCTACCTATACACAAAACAGCCATACGAAATTCTATTCTTCCTTAGAATAGAAATTCAGTGTTCTTCCTTAACACTGTAGGTCCTATTATTTTCCTGGAGAATTAAGAAAAGAAGAAGAAGAAAAACATGCCTTGCATTTTTAGCAGTAGGTCTGGTACTGTTGCTGAAAGTTGCTGAAATTTTGGTTTTAGTTTATTCCAAGTGAGGGAGAACCCCCATTATCTCCATGTTGCATTAACATAAATATGGACCAGAACACTATTATACGATGTTTTTGCTAGAGCACAGAATTCAGTGGGGCACAAGCCACGCCCAACTTTTCCTTGCACTGTAAGCATTTTAATAAACGTTTCATTATACTACTGTCTCATCTCTCACAGCTCCATGGAACAGACCACTAAAATAACACTGGAGGCAGGCTCTGGTTCATCAAAATGTCAACATCTGTAACGTCTGAGACATTAAAAATTATGAGTGCAGTCTCTCGCAGAGCTTTCATTTTTATTTTTGCCAGAGCTCTCCGTTTTAAATAAGCACCCGTTAGGAACAATTGTGACTGATTTCCTTTGGAGCAAAAATTTCCTTTGGAGCAAGAACATTCACTTTTTTTTTTTTTTTTAACAGTCGAGAACAAATGACCTGCAAGTGAATTCAAGATAATGAGCACTGAATGTAGCATTCCATCAAAGCGTTTTTGTTTCAATGTTTAAGAACAATATTCAGAACATATATTCCATAAGGCAGCAAATTTACATGGGCCTTCTCCACCTTTTAAAAAACACTGGTTTTATTTTAAAATACGCACGAACGTGTCAAATGCTTCCATGTTTTTAATAACTATGATTAAAGAAATCAACGTGATTACAGTTGGAAACCTAAGATCGATTTTTTTTGGATACGTCGCTCTTTATGATTAGGAGATCACATAACGGACATGAGGGCAAGAAAAGATTTACTTTACCAAGGATAACTAGAATAATTCTGTCTTAACATTACTTTTTGTTTTAAGTATTGCTTAATCAGCCTGACCTTGTAATGCTTGATAAAAATGTATAAAATAACACTATAGCTTTAAATGGTAGCATGAAAATCCAGTAAAATAAATGTTTTTTTCTATTCCTAAAGCATTCAGTAGAAGATCCTAAAAGGCTGAGGTCCTACAATAGTACTCTGATGAAAGAATGTTCATTACGATACAAATACAACAACTTTTAAGATACAACTGTTACCCTACCAACTCATTCATTCTACTACGGGTCCCCGGATATAACGGATTCCACAGTTTAGTGGGAGAGATGACCAGAACAACAGATTAGGGGAATACAATGACATCAAGAAATGGACAGGCCATTCTACATCATTAATAGCTCTCTGAATTCACCCTCCATGGGTGATGGGCTCAAATGAATACATACTCCCAGAAATAATCCACCATTTAGCTCGTGCACACAATGAAAAACTGACCACTATGGAGACTTTTACTGTTGAGATTAAGCAAACCCCAAAGCCTCATCAAAGAGCAGCCAACCTTAAAGAGAATCCAGATAAACTGGAAAACCGCGACATCTCCTACAAGTAAGCTGAAACAAAGGTAAAGAAAGAAAAAAGCGGGGGGACAAATGTATCAGAAAAGATGGACATGTATCAAAGGAGAGAGAAGAGAAGTGTGGCGTCTCAAGCTTCTCCAGAGAAGGTGGGGCCTTGGACCCCGTGTTCGGAGAATCTTCATCTAACAGACATGTAGTTCATGAGCCGGACTGACCCACGGGGTCGACATCATCTGCTGAAACCAGCCCTTCGAATGTTCCTCTGCATTTGCTCTGACCCTCATCCTCACCTACAGACCGTCTGACCTTAACAGACGAGCTGAAGAAAAGTTGGCCCATTCGTGGGAGGAAGATACACCACCCCATGGCCATGATTATCGCAGCGTGATGAGTATTTCCACGTTTGCACGTACATGAATAAGGTGGCCCTTTTCATCAATCTGGTGATTGTGAGTGGGATGAGTCAACTCACGAGGGTCTCATTAGCCTTGAAAAAGGACGACACAGAGTTTATAAACCTACAAAGCTGTGAAGCACGTTAAAAAAAAATTCCTTTATAATTTTCCCCATGCCAGCATTAGGACTCTGAAATTCCTTCGCTATGCGGACCTTGCCTACTTTTCAAACCTCACACGACAGGACTGTGATTGTCTTCATCAATAGCTGACGTCTGTTAAGTGCTTTTTCTTTTCTTTTTTTTTTTAAATGTTTTATTTGATTTTGAGAGAGAGAGACAGAGCACGAGCAGGGGAGGGGCGGAGAGAGAGGGAGACACAGAATCCGAAACAGGCTCCAGGCTCCGAGCTGTCGACACAGCGCCCGACGCGGGGCTCGAACTCACGAACGACAAGATCATGACCTGAACCGAAGTGGGAGGCTGGCTCGACTGAGCCACCCAAGCGTCCCAAGTGATTTTCCCACGTAAGCCCCTTTCTAAGCATTTCACTTAGGGTAGTTCACTTAAAACTCACAAGAACCCAAAAGGTGGCTAATGTTTTCTTTGTTTCACTAAATGAGGAACTGAGGCAGAGGAAGGTTAAATGCTCTGCCTCATCATGTTCCCACACGAATCTCACACCTCACTCACGCCGAAGTAGTTGTAGGTCTTGCAAATGCCATATGCTTTTGCACATTGCTCATGTGGCCCAGAGCACCGTCTTGGCTTTTTCCGATCTGACCACCTCCTATTCATTCTTCCACACTTGGTTTAGGCTGGGCTTCCTCTGGGAGACCTTCCAGATCCCCAACTTTTTCAGGAAAAGTTAAGACACTCTCTCATCCGTGCTCCTGGGCAGGTGCCCACGCACACGTAATGTAAGCACTAAGGGACTCAATGCAAATCTGTTCCCCACCAGGATGGGGGCTCTCTCATGGGCAATGTCAGCACCACTGTCTTTCACTGCACCACCGCGAGGGGTGCCATTCTTGGAGACGACACAGTGACACAAATCGTGACTCCTAGCCTCGTACAGTATGGCAGCTCTAAGGACAGTAAGCCCATCGCTTTCTAAAACGTGACACACAAGAGTACGCATTCATCAACACTGCTGAGCGAGTGGCTGAGACCGATATCATGCTCATATCAAACGGAGCTTAACCACGGAGGTCTCCCAGGCAGGCTACTACCCTCTAAAGCAACACTGCAGAAGGTAAAGTCTAAATAACACCGTCAAGCTCAAGGTAAGGGCTGCTGGTGCTTACTCAGTACACTCAGAAATCTCTGCCTTATCTTCTCCGTGTCAGCTTCTTATACATTTTTTCTGAATGCTCACGGTGCACGCAGGAGATTTCCCTCTGAGCCTTTGATAATGGCAGAACGCATCTGGAAATGGATGTGGCGTCTTCGCCAGGGCCACAAAGAATTACAGGGAGAGCCGGATATAAAAATCTACCCAGCAGAGTGGACTGAAGTGCAAATTAATACAGTCCAATTCTTCTATTTTAACGAGCACGTTCACATTATGATTATGACATCATGATTCCGTCCTCAGAAGAGAGACACTCCCCAACTTTGAACCACCTGCGCAGCAGAGACAGAAAACTTCATGCCGACCTTTGGCAAACATTTACGGTGTCTCTGATGAGAGGTAAAGGAAGCAAAATCAACTTAGGGAATACATCCCTATTCCCTTTAGAAGGTCACAGTCTATCATCCCATGGATGGGAACATGGTCCTAAGTAAGAGAACCTTCTGCATCTAATTAGTTTCAACAAACAGCTGGAGGTGGAGGTAGGCTTCACCGAAGAGAAATTCTGCGTCAGCCGTTCGACGTCACTACTTAGCCCTCATTCCTTCAGTTGACTCCTGCGTTATGACTGCTGCCTGTCTGGGAGAAGGAAAAGGGAGCAGAGCAACAAAAATGAGCAGCTGCGAAACTACTGGCAAAATCTATGAAACCTCGGAGGCACTGTGGCAGGCAGAAAATCGGTCCCCCGAAGATGGCCATGTCCTAATCCCCAGAGCCTGTGACTGTATTGCGATTAGGCCAAGTCGGGGTGTGTGGGGGGTGGGGGGGATTAAAGATACAGGTGAAATTAAGGTTGCTAATCAGCTGGCCTTAAAAGAGGATTATCCCGGATTATCTGGTGGGCCCAGGGGAACCACAGGGGTCCTTCAAAGGCAAGAGGGAGGCAGAAAAGCTGGTGTCTGAATGACAGACTGTGAGAAAGACTGTCCCGGCTACTGCTGGCTTTGAAGATGGCAAGAGGCCATCAGCCAAGGAATGCTCCTGGCCTCCAGAATCTCAAAAAGGCAAGATGACAGATTCTCCCCCAGAGCCTCCAGGAAAAAGGCAACCTTGCTGGTGCGTCACTGTTGGCCTCGGGAGACCAAAGTTGGGCTTCTGACCTCTCGAACTCTAAGATAAATCTGTCGTTTTAAGGCAGTAAATCTGTGGGAATTTGTTACAGCAGCAACAGGAAATGAATATAGGCAATTTCATGAGAAAAGAAATACACTCATTCTATAATTTCTACAGCACGTGGACATTTACCGCCCCCCCTCGAAGGAGAGCAGAGAGCGCCCATGAACTACCATGGCCGATGTGGCCATTCCCTTCTCTTCCCCCACCTGAGCTATGTATCGTGAAACATAACACTTGAAAGCTATTTATTTCACAGCAGTGGTCTGAAATACATTCAAGTGGATGTTATGTTGCATTTTGAGGCTTTCTGCATCCAAGATTCATCACATTTTGTGAGCATCAAAGGGACTTCAGTGAAGAACATATATGGTCCATTCCTTGTAACTAATTTATAAATGAAGACCTCCAGGCCCTGTATACTCCAGACCACACAGCTAATCACAGATCCAATAGGAGTCTCCTCTTCCTCAAGCCAGTTCTCTTCCAACTCCCTATGCAACTAATAACTAGGATTCGACACCATGCGTAAAATTAAACGGCACTTGAAATTGTGTAACGGAGGTGGATTTTTTATTTTATGTAATTAAAAAACATTTTTTTTGACATTTATTTATTTTTGTGAGAGAAACAGAGAGCACAGGCAGGGGAGAGGCAGATAGGGAGGGAAACACAGAATCGGAAGCAGGCTCCAGGCTCTGAGCTGTCAGCACAGAGCCTGACACGGGGCTTGAACCCATGAACTGTGAGATCATGACCTGAGCCAAAGTTGGACACAAAAGACTGAGGCACCCAGGCGTCCCTAATTTTATTGAATTTTAATGTAAAAAGTTTTTAAAACTCTGCTGGTTTATGTTACTGGGAAACTTTTTTTTTTTTTTTAATTTTTTTTTTTCAACGTTTATTTATTTTTGGGACAGAGAGAGACAGAGCATGAACGGGGGAGGGGCAGAGAGAGAGGGAGACACAGAATCGGAAACAGGCTCCAGGCTCTGAGCCATCAGCCCAGAGCCTGACGCGGGGCTCGAACTCACGGACCGCGAGATCGTGACCTGGCTGAAGTCGGACGCTTAACCGACTGCGCCACCCAGGCGCCCCGACTGGGAAACTTTTACATATGTTTGGGACCACCTGGGAATGGGAGTCTCCTTTTTCAGGTGAAAACTTATGAAATCTCAGGAAAAGACCCAGTATTTCTGATGAAAATCCAGTGTCTGTGTTCTCAGTGTAAAATATATGCTGGAATTTAGAAGATTTGGTCTGAAGAAAAAATAGATATAAAATATATCATTAAGTTTTCATGTGGCTGTTGAAAGAATATTTTTGATGTATTAGGTAAAACGTGGCTACTGTAAAATTTAAAATGAGGTAAGTGCCTCTCACTGTATTTTCTACCAGACAGTGCTGTTCTAAAGGAGTAAATTGCCACACTTGTGTATGTTAACCTGAAATTCTAGAAAATGGAAACACAGGCAAAAATACGAGCTATTTGCTTGATGTGAAGAAGAAATTATAGAAGGAACAGGTGGCAAAGGATCATACAGACACATGATCAGAATCTCCAAACTTTGTAAAAATGTCCAAGATACAAAAAAATTCTCTTCCTATTCATTCATTCATTCATTCATTCATTCATTCAATTGTAGAGTGAGGGGGGGAGAGAGCACGAGCGAGATGTGAGCAGGGAGAGGGGCAGAAGTAGAGAGAGAAAATCTCAAGCAGGCTCCACACTCAGTACAAAGCCCCATGTGGGGCTCGATCCCACCCCCCAGGGATTATAACCTGAGCCGAAATCAAGAGGCGGATGCTCAACCAAATTGAGCCACCCACACGCCCCTAATTTTATTCCCAATCAATTGGAATACGGGATGCCTGCCCCCCCCCCCCAAAAAAAAAGTTACAAAATTACTCTGCTTAAAACTTCACTTATTTGTCGGTTGGCTTGTAATTTACAGACGACCTTGTAAAACAACTGTAAACTAAGAAGGAATACACGGGCCACAGAGCAGCCACTTACACATTTTTAGAAATCTATTTCTTCCACAAATGTGTCACACTTACAAAATGAAAATACCAGCAATTCACAAATTCTTCACGTTAAATTTCTAATTCAAGCGCTCCCACCACCCCCTTTTTTGGCTTTGGTAATGGATCAGCTATAAGTTTTTAGAACTAATATTATACCACAGCGGGAGATAGGCTGATCTGGCAAACAGGGTTCTTAAAAATATTTATGTAAAATATCACATGGCCAAAGGCCCTAAAAAAAAAAAAAAATCCCTGGAATTCGGCCTTAGGAATAAGGCAATTTATCTGCTCTCCCTCTACACGCTATTCTTTCCGTACAACAGGAGCGCGTCTACGCGGGTAATACCTCCATGTGTCACATGACTGATCAAAGATGTCAAAGCGACATCTACATGGTGGCTCAGAGAGTGAGGCCAGCTTCCAGAAGCCACCGGGCTGCTCAGAGGAAAGGAGGGTTTTTGTTCAGGCGACCCGAAGCCTCCCAGAGGTCACGCGGGATAATCTCAGCTTTGCTTTCCCGGCTCGCTGAGGATACCTGGGTCCGTGATTGTTTCAGGATGGTGGCAGACCACGCCGAGGTCATCCCCTGGGACTCATCCTCAGGACTGTGGCCATCTGTAAGGCTGTAAGGGTCATCTCTCCCCAGATTCCCACAGCCCAACTGCCCTGTTTTCCTATTTAAACGCTACGCATCAAGGAGAAACATCTATTTATAACGTTTAGGTGAGAAGATCTGGATATACAGTATGACAGCAATCACACAGATGAAGGAAAGCTACCGTGAATGCCAACAATGGTTATCTCTATTCGTAGGATTATATTCCTTACACTTTTCAGGATTTTGCACACGTTGGAAACTTGAATTATTTATACAGGCCAATATTCCTCCCCCCCGCCCCGTTTCTTTTTGTATGGGTAGGGGGGAGTGTTTAAAGAATCCAGGGGTGCCTGGGTGGCTCCAGCATCCAACTCTTGATTTTGGCTCAGATCATAATCTCACAGTTCATGAGTTCGAGCCCCGCATCGGGCTCTGTGCTGACAGTGCAGAGGATGCTTGGGATTCTTCTCTCCTTCCCTCTCTGCCCCTCCCCTGCTCACACACACACACACACTCTCTCAAAATAAATAAATAAACTTAAAAAAAAAAATAGAGTCCATATTACTAAGGTACTTGAACATATTTTGAATTAACACGCTCCTCTGACCCCAGCACACAATACATTAATACATAATACATAAACTGCTTGTGACATCATTAAACAGAAGTACACTCAGAAATGTGCTTTCAAAAGTACTACACTGCTAATCCAAAAAATAGGACCAGTACGAAAACCAAAAATGGGTTCTTTAGGAAAGCAGCCTCCCAAAGTAAGACACGCTAAAACTAAACTTTGTTTCGCTGACGTAGGAATGAAATTTAAACCATTGAACTACGTACGTGGTGCATCTAACACCTTAATAACACTGCATACAAAATTAAGGCTTTGCATTATAGGAATTTCTAACCCACTCTTCTAATTTGAGTGTGATGTATTCCAAATCATTTCTTACAGGTTTTTGCAAAGTTCAGCAGGGCAGCCAAGTATCACTGAGAATCTACGCGAAAAGGTATTTCTTTACAGGACTGATGAGGTCACCTAGAAGTCATAGAACTCCAGGCAAACGTAGTTACCATTTTCACACAGTTTAACCATTAAACATCAAGAAGGCCACACAGCAGTAACCTGTTATGAACTATACCTTATTTGGAGAAGAAAGAGACTGGAATTGCCAAGGTCCTGTGGGAAGAGACCCACGAATCACACATGCTGGTGAAACGCTAGTGACATTCCCTTTCAAGTCAAAAAGTAGGTAAGGATGCCTCCTATCACCTCTGTTACTTGAATACTTTTCTCCAAGCTTTAGCCGAAGCAGTACAAAATTATAAATGACGGGAACTGGAAGATATAATTAACATTATTTGGAAAAACAATAATCAATCCACTTATCAAATCCAGTAGAATCGCCTAGGGGGAAAAAAAATCAGAGCCAAAACATAAAGTTCAATAGTTTCCTAGGGCACCTGTGCGGCTCAAACATACGACTCTTGATTTTAGCTCAGGTCATGATCTCACGGTTCGTGGGTTCGAGCCCTGCGTCAGGCTCCTTGCTGACAGCATGGCGCCTGCTTGGCATTCTCTCCCTCTCTCTCCGCCCCTCCCTCACTCTCTTTCTCTGTCTCCCTCTCAAAATAAATAAACATTCTTAGAAAATCAGTGATATCCTTAATCTTGAGAAGGAACCCACTAAGAAATATAATGGAGATGAAACTCACATTTATCCAGGAAAAAAAGACGCCAAACAAACAGGAGTACATTTAAAGAGAGGTGAACCGAAGTTACATACAGAAAACCATGTCAACTTTAGTGTGGGACACAAGTGAAGACTTCAACTCATGAAATCATGTGCCATCCTTCCCAAGGGGCAAGGCTCAATTGTAAAGATGACAATTCTCTCCAAAGAAATTCGGAAATGAAATTCCGTTCCCATTACTACCTCGCTGGAGGTTTTCTTTAGAACTTGATAAAAATTACTCTAAATTTCCTTTAGAAGGATTGTCCAGAACACTCAATAAATTTGGGGGGCAAGAGGATGAATAACTATCACACTACCGGATGTCACCCAAATGTGCTCTCAAGCTACAGGAACTGAAACGCGTTTTGTTCTTAGCAGCAAAGTGTTGAAGAATAGTCTAGAACTCAGCATTTGACATTTCAAATCAGTGCCAAAAAGATGAATTTTAAATCAGGTCGCTCAACTGGCTGTTCACTTTGGAAACAATAAACTCGATCCCCATCTCTCTTGCCTTACCCAAAAGAAAGTTCAGGTGCAATAACTTTCAAATGTGAAAAAGAAAACCAAAGAAGTACTAGAAGAAAATTACAGTACTATTTCTATAATAACGGTGTGGAAAACACCTGGTTCAGCATGACAAAGGCCAAATTCATATAGAAAAGTGTTATGCGATTTGACAGCATAAAATGTCAATCTTCGAGAAAAGTAAAACTACTGAACACAAAACCAAAAGGCAGGCAAATTGAACACAGGGCAGAAAAGGAGTTCACAACCTTAACCGATAAAAAGTTCTTGTGAATTAACTTAAAATTTTGCTTTTAGAAACAGGCATGTGACATACGACAATTTGTGAAGCAATCCTACAAACAGCCAAAATATTCAAACATACCTAAAATAAAATATATGCACATTAAAGCATTTATACAGTGTTTTTGTTATCAACATGTTAAAGATTTTTAAAAAGTGATCACATCAAATGTTTCCAACAAGCAGGAAACTGGCCAATCTCATTGCTGGTCTAAAATCAGATAAATATAATTTTGCTGGAGACAAATCTAGTCATGTACATTTAAAAAAACCTATCATTTTTGGGGCGCCTGGGTGGCTCAGGGGGTTGAGCGTCCTACTTCGGCTCAGGTCATGATCTTGTGGTGTGTGAGTTCGAGTCCCACATTGGGCTCTGTGCTGACAGCTCAGAGCCTGGAGCCTGCTTGGGGATTCTATGTCTCCTCCTCTCTCTGCCCCTCCCCCACTCATGCTCTGTCTCCATCAAAAAGAAAATAAACATTAAAAAAAATTTTTTTTAAAAACCCTATCATTTTGTAACCTCAAATGATTCAGTAATTGCATTTCCAGGAATTTATCTCATGGAAATGACTAGAGATGTTTAAAGCTTATTTAAAGTATTTTATAACACTTAATGGTTAAATTACATTTCCAATACTAGCAATCTGTACTCCTTATACTATGTCTGTTAAAAACGCAACCAGTAAAAGTTACAGAAAATATATACATGCCATCTTAGATTTTATTATATATTATTATTCAAATTATTATGTGTATATATATATATATATACATATAAATAAATACGTGTGTGTGTGTGTTCGTTTTTTAAGTAAACCCTATACCCAATGTGGGTCTCAAACTCACAACCTCGAGATCTAGGGTCACATGCCCCACTGACAGTGTCAGCTGGGCACCAACCATCCTAAGTTTTTAAGAAGCAAATTCCAAAGCAGTATGTTTCCTGTGATTCTTGTTTGTTTTTTTTTTTGTTGTTGTTGTTACAATGAACTTAAAATACAGCAGAATCTTCATCCGCACTCCAGATATGACCCTTTGCCACCTCTTCCGCGGCTATATTAATTCCTTCTGGATCTTTCTCAACCACTATCATGAAAACAGTATGAAGAACAGGTCCGATTTAAACAGAACTTGCAAGAACGCCTCATCTTTAAGTCAGCTCAACACCAACTCACCAGCTAATTCCTGACAGGGCAGGTGGAATCAAAAGGAGCCTCGGAAGGATGTCTAGTCCAGTCCCTGGCCCCTACTCCTCCCACTTGATAGGTGAGCTAGCAGAAACTTGGAGAAGAACTGGCTGAAACACACATTGGCTAAGCAGTGGCAACAAGAAGAGATGAAATCTGGGTCTTATGTTCCTAGAAACGTGATTGGGTTGCCAGAATCTTAGAGAGAAAGTAAGGAGAAAAAAGGAAACGAATCATATTCCAGTGCTATCGCTGATGGGATTACCTACGGATGTTTTCACAAACACTAAGTTTAAAGACAACAACCTGGGGACACAGGCAACCTTGTGCACTGCTGGCGGGATTCCAAAGCGGTGCGGCCTCTACAGAAAACAGTATGAAGGTTCCTCAAGAAATTAACAAGAACTACAGGTATAGAAGTACTGGGGAGGTAACGTACAATGTGAATACAGTTAACAATGCCTTATGGTATATCTGAAAGTTGTTACGAGAGTATTTACTAAGGCTTCTTATGACCAGGAAAAGACCAATTTTTTTTCTTCTGCCTGTATCTATAGGAGATGATGGATGTTAACCAAACTTATCACTGTAACCATGTCACGATATATGTAAGTCAAATAATTATGCACACGCCTTCAACTTAAACGCTGCTGTATGTCAATCAAATCTCAATAAAACTGGGAGGAAAACACAACATCCTGGCCTTGCCACTAACAATATGAGTGGCCCCACCTCTCTGGGCCAACGTTACCCAACTGAGAGCAAGGTGAACTTCGAGATCGCTAATATTGTATAGTCCAACGCCATTTCCGCTGACGTACTACACCTAAACTTACGGCAACACTGAAAACAACGTATGTTCAGTTCAATCCCGATTTATTGGGCAGCTACTACGGGCAAGATCTGGGATAAATACTAGGGGGAAACCGCATTGGCTTCTATCTATGTCAACAATGTATCAGGGCTGAATTTTACAAACAAGCAAACAATCCCCAAATGTTGCATATCTGAAACATCAAGCTTTTAACACATTTGTAAAGTTAAAGAACAGTTATTCCATAGGTACCAGCATAAGATGCCCTCTTCTCTGCTGACTTTTTTGAAGAGTAGACATGGGGATGGCGGAGCTGGGGTCTTAGTCCTGGCACTGTCATAAATTCATTTTTTTTTAAAACTAATTAAGGTGAAATTCATAGAACATGAAAAAAATTTGTTAACATTGATTTTTGAGACAGAGAAAGAAACAAAGCATAAGTGGGGCGGGCGGGGGGGGGGGCAGGGAAAGAAGAAGGCAAAGAATCCGAATCAGGCTCCAGGCTCTGAGCCGTCAGCACAGAGCCTGACGTGGGGCTCGAACTCACAAACCGCGAGATCATGACCTGAGCCAAAGTCGGGTGCTTAACTGACTGAGCCACCCAGGCGCCCCAAAACCAGCCATTTTCAAGTGAATGATTCAGTGGCACTTAGCACATCACAGTGTGGTACAACCACCAAGTCCATGACCTCTAGGGCTTTTGTGGCAGTACGGCAGGGCATCCCGTGTATGTTCTGTTCCCGGTCCTGACCATTTCCCAATCAAGCCTCTCCCTCCCTCGGGAACATGTGCAGTCATTCAGCATCACGGGTAACTTGCTCCTCTCCATCATTTAACAAATGCCTATCTAAGCATCTACCAGCTAAGCGAACAGCCACGCCGCTACCTAAGAGACAAAAGTCCATCAATGGAACCATCCATGATCACTGATTAATCACATTTTTTTTTTTTTTTGATAGCTGGATTTTATTACCTGAATGATGCCCTGCCTCCACTCTCTCATTTCAAACTCCTTTCAGGCCATTTTGCACAGAGCACTCAAAGTGTGTCTGGACCCCAAGCTCACGAAAAGCCAATTCACAGGCTCTCGATGTAGACTTCCCTTCTGCAGGCAGGGTTTATTAGAGCAGCGGCAGCACAGATTTGAAACAATTACAATTACCATGAATACTTACATACTACCTTGGACATTTTCTATGTACTAACTGGAAAACTAAACTGCCCGCATTTTCGGAGGATTTGTTATGGTCTAGACACATGTCTAAGCGCTTTCGATGCATTATTTCCTCTAATCCTTACCACGGTCATAGGAGGGTGGGGCTTGGAGACATTAAGTGACTTGCCCAAAGTCATCCACTATAGACGTAGAGAACCAGAATTAAAAAGATAATCTATTTGACGTAAATACCGGTGCTCTGAGCTGCTAGGCAGCTCCCATGCAGAATTCCCACGGCAGCTGGGATAAACCAAAGCCCCATGGCTTAACCTTCAAAGACATTCCCAGGCAGCACTGTGGAGAAGGAACAGAGTGTTAGCACCCTGGAAAGACTCAGGTATCCCAATTCTTCATCAAAAGCAGAGGCCCATTTGCAAACATCAGTTTCAATCCACAAAGACATTTTCATTCACCCCTATGAAGAGTGAAAAATGCTCCCAACCTATTCAAGGTCACGTCTCATCCCCAAGTGCCTATCCAGAACTCCGACCCCCCTCTACCCTAGACTGATTGTTTTCCTAACTTCTTACGACCCTCCAATATACCCTACCATTTAGTCATCATGCATATTATTATTATTCTGTGCTCGAACGCAAGCTCAGTGACAAGAGGGAGTCTTTGTTTTATGCAGTGTCCCCCGTGCTTAGAGACACAATGGCCTAAACCACAGTTGGAGCACATTCCTCTTCCTTACAAAAGTAGATGATGGATCTATTCAAAACACTTTCTAGCATTTCACCAAAAACTGCTAAACGCTGCTAAATATTTCGCACATTTGAATAGAGACGTTGACACGTCTATAAGTGAATTCAACAGTTACGACACGAAGGAGAAAGCCGTAATTACAGAATAATAGAACGATCACTGACAGATGGAAAGGGGTTTTCTTGTTGTTACAGCTCACGGACCGGGATCATAGGAAGAGTTCAGCGAGTTAGCACGGCTGACAGGCGATCCGAAAGCATGAGCTCAGCCACGATTCCTCAACTCTTAGGCACAGAGTTGGGGAACAGTGGGGTGGGAAGGGGCGGGTAATGAAAGAAGCATATTTAATTTCAAACCCTAATCTTTGTAATAGAAGTTACTACATGGAAAAGGTTTTAAAAGCCCATTATTTCTATAAGGGAAACTACACAAAATAGCGTGATAAACGGGTGCAGCGGAGCATGCGTTAATAATGTAATAATTTTCACTTATTTAACACTTTACTAGGTACCAGGCACTATTTTGAGGCCTTGGTGTACGTTATCTAATGTGCTTACCTTCACAACCACTTTGTGAGGTAGATATTGGTATTATTTTATAGATCATGAAACGGAGGCTCAGAGAGGCTCTCTAACCTACTTGGGAACGCACAGCTCTTGAGTGAAGGAGCTGAGATCAAATCTAGGTTAGCAGTGCTCAGCACAGTAATTTTGTCCCCCACGTGCTATCTGGCCACGCCTGGAGACTTTTTTTTTGTTGTTACCACTGGACGGAAGGTGCTGCTGGTATCTGGCCAGGTAGGAATGCTTCTAAATATCCTACAATGCAAAGCACAGCCTCACCACAAAGAAGTATCTGGCCCAGGAGGTCAACGGCGACAAGGCCGACAAACGTAGTTCTGGAGTGAAAACTTTTAACCGCTGCACACAAAGTTCGAGAAACACCATCTTTGACGCAAGGAGAGAAAGGAGGAAAACTAACTGTGACACACCAGCTAAATGCAGCTACACGCTAGCTTAGCGAAGAAGGAGGCGTGTTTCCCGACAACACCTGAAACAGAGCACAACAAGCCTGCTGGCTTCAAACGACACAAACGTACTCCTTCCCACCTCCGCAGCCCAGGAGTCCAAAACCAGTACTCCTGGGCTGAAATCAAAGTGTCAGCGGCCGTAGTCCCTCGGAAGGCTCTATGGGAGAAGCTGGCCCTTGCTTCCTCCAGCTTCTGGTTGCTTCTAGCAGTGGCACTCACTGGCTGGTGGCCGCATCCCTTCTGTCTCTGCCTTTAACTTCACCTTCTCCTCTCCGTGTCTATGTATCATCTGCTCAGTCTGTGTCCCTATGTGTCATCCCCCCGCCTCTCTTATTAGGAACGCTGGGAAGGCATTAGGAACACAGGGATAAAAATCCAGGATAGTCTGCTCATCTCGAAATCCTTAAATGAATCACCTCTGCAAAGATTCTTTTATTTTCCAAATAACACACATTCCAGAGACGAGGACACGGGTCTCTTTGAGAGCGATTTTTCAGCTCAGGACAAGGGGGTGACAACATGTCCGCTGACCCCTGAGGGACCTCAGGTCATGTGCCCAAGGACCAATGGCTAACAAGGGGTGGAGGTGAAATTCGAACCCAGCTGTCTCCGCCTCTGAAGCTCATGTTCTTCTTTATATCACTCCACCTACAAAGGCCGAAGAAAAGATCTTAAACCAGCAGATCCCAAGCTCTGAGTGGGAACCAATGCAAAGAAACTTAAAAACATCGACAGGTGCTTTAAGCACTGCCAATAGAAATCATGAAAGCACAGATTTCCACGATGCGAGAGTCTTGAGAAGGTTTGTATCCATTATATTCTTGACATAATTTAGCGCACATCTCTTATCCCCAAGGAGCTATCTTCTTATCCAAAGAATTACTTGTAATCCTTACAGAAAATGGCCTACGGCTTTCTTCCTGAGTCGTGCTTGAGTAATATGCAACTGATTATGGCTTTACCTGCACATGCATCTTTAGGATCTGCACGTTATTATGGGTTGAAATCCCAAGCTTACTGAGATAGAAAGGCATTGCCAACCAAGAGAAGGATATGGTGGGTCTACAGGGGGTCAGTGCTGGAATTTTCAGAACCCCGTAAAACTTGTGACATCAAGAATACTGGGTATGCAGCCGTAGAAAAGAATAGAGTACGGATATCTACTATAACGTGGGTGAGTCTTGCAAACGTACGCTAAGCCAAAGAAGCCAGACCCAAGAGGACCCGTATTGCGTGATTCCATTTCGATGAAATACCCAGAACAGTTAAATCCACAGAAACAAAAAGCAGATTAGTTGCCCAGGGCTACACGGAGCAGGTACTAGGCAATGGCTACTTAGTGACAGGTGGTTTTATTTGGGAGGGATGGCAATGTTTCAGAATCAGATAGTGGCGGTCGCCTCTGTTTTTCACTTTAAAATGGTGACATTTTAGGTCGCATGAATCTCACCTCCATAAAAATCAAAATAAATCAGTGGAGGCCTCTATGCTAAGCAAACTTAGCATAGAGTAGACAACCCACTTCTTTACAATGTAGTATTAAATCATATTCTGGTTCAGATCTGAGGGTACTAGGACCTGGCCGGGAAACAAGGGTTTATTTCATACGATCCTGGACAGGGTCCATCTACTATGACTCTACCTTTTGGACTGTGACAAGGAGGAGGCTTCAAGAGCTGGAAGTCCTACAAACTCAAAGCCACTTTTTAATTTTTGCTAATAACCTAAGATACGCTCGCTGTTAAAAAAAAAAATAGCCATATCATGCCAACATTGAGTTACTTAACCCCATGGAGAAAAGCGTTACCTCCCACTCCCCTAACCTAAGGAGCCTGCTTGCATTTTCCCAGGAGATCATCAAATGGAAGGTGCTCAGCAAACTCCGGAGGACATTCCAAATATCAGGCATTATTACTAGGAGGGTGAACACTGATGACCCGTTCAGAAGCCAGTGTGAAGTAAAACGTGGCCTTTCGTGTGCATTGGGAAGCAGTAATCACTAACCAATGAAATTGGCGGTCTATTACTGTATAATCAACAGACAGTAATTACACAACCGTCAACAGCTGCAGTTTCGATGTGATAATAACCAGATAGGACACACCAGAGAATGTGCATGTCGGAGATAAGACTCCCTCCTCCTGAAGCAAGCATATGCGAACGGCGTTGCCCTAGGGAGTCTGGACGGCCCTGGACGGAGTAAACCTCCTCAAAGGAAGAATGTGAAGTTCTCGGACTTGTGCCTGGGGTTAGGACCCTCTGTGGGGCAACCCGGGGAAAGAAGGAGAGGGGAGGCGGTCGCCCAGCCCACTTCAAGCCTCACACGTTCCTTCAAAATCCAGCTTGTATTTCTCCCTTGGGAGGACGACCTTCCCATCACGCATGAACTTCCAGCTGTGGAGGCCAAGGACAGGGAGGGGATTTGAAACCTGCGAACGTACCGCTTTCTTAGGGCAGAATCTGCAAGAAAAATCCTCGTCCTCTGCACCACACAAGATGGGCTGTGGATCAGGAGCTAGACTTTTCGTTCCAAGTGAAGGCTGCTCAAGCAGTGCTTGAGGCCACAGTCAGACACCGCGACCGGAGGACAGCTGTGACAACAGGGACGGCAGGGGAGACTGAAGTGAACAAGCCCAGGACGGAATTGGGAGTGCTGAGCTCTGGGCCAGGCTTGCCATTCACCCCTTTGGGGAACCCACACTTAACTCCTTCCCCTTGGTGTGCTTATCTGTACAATGGGGTGATGGCCCTGCCCCGCTTGCCGAAAACAAAGTTCTTGTTGGAAGGTCATGAGAGTGAGCCGGTGGGGGGGGGGGGGGGCAGGCATCATTAATGACCAGAAAAGTACACACCAGAAGTTTAGGCTCCTATCAGCATGCCTAAACTCTGCGGCCACATCCCACACAACCAAGACCCCAGATGTTAAGAGTTAATATAAAGAGGAGATCCATTTGGGAAATCATAGCTTAAGCCACATTTCCTTTTTTAATTCATGCCTTCATCTGTTCAACAGATATTTAATGGGCACCAACTAGGTAGGTATTACTGAATAAAACAGACGTGGACTTCTTCACGGGGCTTACAATTTGATGGGAGAGTCTGTAGAATTTTTATTTGGAAAAAATATCATCTGTAATATGGGCTGTGAGGACAATGAAGGGGACAGGGTGCAGTGATAGATAATTAAGGGGTGATCTATTTAGGTGGGGGGCAGGGACAAGAAAGTCTTTTCTGGGGCAGCAACATTTAAGATTCCTGAAGGCTCGGGGTGCCTGGGTGGCTCAGTTGGTTGAGCATCCGACTCTTGATTTCGGCTCAGGTCACGATCTCACCGACTCTTGGTTTCGGCTCAGGTCACCATCTCACCGACTCCTGATTTCGGCTCAGGTCATGATCTCACCGACTCTTGATTTCGGCTCAGGTCATCAGGTCATGATCTCACCGACTCTTGATTTCGGCTCAGGTCACCATCTCACTGACTCTTGGTTTCGGCTCAGGTCACCATCTCACCGACTCCTGATTTCGGCTCAGGTCACGATCTCACCGACTCCTGATTTCGGCTCAGGTCATCAGGTCATGATCTCACCGACTCTTGATTTCAGCTCAGGCCACGATCTCACCATCATGAGATTGAGCCCTGTGTCGGGCTCTGCACTGACAGTGTGGAGGCTGCTTGGGATTCTCTCTCTCCCTCTCTCTCTGTCCCTCCCCTGCACTCTCTCTCAAAATAAATAAATAAACTTAAAAAAAAAATCCTGAAAGCTCAGGGGGAGCCAGCATTGCAAAGAAGCAGCAGGGAACTGGCAGTGAGTTTCCAGTAGGAAGACCCAGTGTGAGCACAGGCCTCGGAGCAGGAGGGTCAGGAGACGAAGAGGCTGCAGACAAGCGGGCAGGAGGCCTGGAAGCCTCTTCTATGCTGTGCACCTTGTGAGCCTCCACGAGTGAGAGAGAGGATAAGCAGTGCCTCCCAAAAACGTATCCCAGGATGCTAACAGGGACGTGTCAACTAAGCCCCCAGGATAAGATGGCTATCCCATTCCAAGGTGAAGAGCCAGGCCTGGATGCACTTCTTCAGAAGACACAGCCCCAAACCAAGTTCACTGCTCTTGAACTCACCCAGAGCGAGGGTGCAAACGTGTCAGGCTGCAGGTGGCTACAAGGAGGGAATGACTGAACGAGTCGTGGGCAGTCTGGTCCCAGAGGGAGGGCCTAAGAAGAGCCGGCTTCCCCATTCCGGTCTGGCAAAGGGCTTCGGCGGGACTAGCTGGAGAGCACGAGACTCCCACAATATGGGAGACACCACGACCTTGCTGGTGACTCTGGCCTGAGAAATCGAAAGCGGGGGATGGGCGGGCGGGCTGGCTGATGATGGACAAGCCAAATGACACAACACCTACACTGGGAATAGCATGCAATCCCCAAGTCTGTGGGGGGACCAAGGATGTGCATGTGCCAGGGCCCATATTCGGATCGCGCCAAGAGCATACGTAGGGGGCTCTGCCAGGCTCCGCCCAACGAGGGCCAAGTGGACGGCAATGGAACCCAACAGATAGGAGAGCGAGTGGACCAGTGAGCTTTCCAGAGATTGAGAAAGGAGTGGCAACGAGACTACAGAGTTGTACAGCAGCCAAACCAAGGTGGCTGGAGGGAGGAGGTCCCCACAGACAGGATGGCAGGATGTTTCTGAAGAACGCACGGAAGGGCCCCCTAGGGGCAAGATCCAATGCCAAAAACCCGCAACACAAAAACAGCTCTACTGTGACACTGTCTGCCAATACAAACTTTCCTAGGCCCCGTCCCGTCCTTCCCACCCCCTCCCTACCCAGAAGCAAGAGCTACTGAGTAAGCAAGAGAGAAAGCGTCCAACCACAGACCCTTCTCCCAGCAAGAGGCCGTAGCTGGAGGAGGGGTAACAGAATGAAGTTGGGAGGTCTGACTATTACATGGTATCAGATATTTTAAGTATTTGGCAAATTAAGAGGG
The DNA here is from genome assembly GCF_018350155.1 of Leopardus geoffroyi. Classification (NCBI taxonomy): domain Eukaryota; kingdom Metazoa; phylum Chordata; class Mammalia; order Carnivora; family Felidae; genus Leopardus; species Leopardus geoffroyi. The sequence continues at coordinate 11,440,735 of NC_059342.1, read as the reverse complement.
AACTCTTTACAACGTAAGACATATCAGCATGGTCATGTGATACGTTTTCATCCAAACAGAGGGAAAATGCTTTCTGCTGAAAAACTTTTTAAAGTTTATTTATTTATTTAGAGGGTGGGGTGGTGAGGAAAAAGGCAGAGAGAGAGAGAGAGAGAGGGAGGGAGGGAGGGAGGGAGGGGGAGGGAGAGAGAGAGAATATTCCCAGGCACTGTCAGCACAGAGCCCTATGTGGGGCTGGAACTCACGAGCCATGAGACCATGACCTGAGCCAACGTCAGACGTTTAACTGACCGAGCCACTCAGGCGCCTCTCTGCTGAATAACTTTTAACGGGAGAGTGGGTGACGACATAAAGCTGTCTTGTGACAGCATCCCACGACATCTATTTGTTTGAGGAGGATTACACAGAGAACTTCGTCACGGCGGCACATTTCGCAGAAAACAGACTTGGTGAGAATGAGGTCCATCGTGCCCCAGCCTCAACACGGGGGCCACCGCAGTTCCTGGACTCACCTTGTACCACCTGCATCCCCCGCGGAGCCACACAGAGCCTTCGGCAGCTGTAGACACGGAGCCTACTGACTTCCGGCCCACAGAAGAGATTCGCATCCCCTACACCCTCCTCCTCTTCCAGAAACACACGTGTGGTTCAGGAAGGGATCCCGGCCACCAGGAAGCACCACTGAGCTCAACTCTGATCCTCATGCAACAGGCTCCAAAGAAGTTCCCAATTTTAAGCCTTCTGAGCATGTCCTCGGACGCCCCCCTAACAGGATTCCTTCCATGGGGATCCAGCTATGAAACACAGAGCCTCAACTCATACCCAGCAGTGAACCCAAGGAAATCAAGCACAGGACGGGGGCCTACCTTCCTGCATTCATTCTCCCCTTGCCTTATGTCACGAAGAGCACATCTCAAGAGGGCAGAGCAGTCAAACGTGATCCAGAACTCACCTTCGGTAAGCCGTGCAGAAGTCCCCAATTACAACGTAAGTATATTTCAGCGGGTTTTGCCGATCAACACACACTGCCTCGCTCTTTCCGTGATTGTAAATATTCGCCGAGTCTCTACCAGGTAAAGGAGATTCGTCCTCGCTCATAAGCCCTACCCTCATGAGAGCGTATTTAAAACCGAGATAATTTTATTTATTTTTTTTTTCAACGTTTATTTATTTTTGGGACAGAGAGAGACACAGCATGAACGGGGGAGGGGCAGAGAGAGAGGGAGACACAGAATCGGAAACAGGCTCCAGGCTCTGAGCCATCAGCCCAGAGCCCGACGCGGGGCTCGAACTCACGGACCGAGAGATCGTGACCTGGCTGAAGTCGGACGCTCAACCGACTGCGCCACCCAGGCGCCCCTGAACCGAGATAATTTTAAAAGATGTTCCTGGGCCCGCTGTCCACTGGATTTTCAGTTTCTTGAAGGCAGGGACTGGGTCTCATCTACTTTTGTGTCCCCGGGGGCCTGGCATGGAATCTGGGACATAAGCGGGTTCAAAAATCCGATGGATAAGTAGTAAGCAAACGAACAAATGAATATCCTGGCTCATGTTTTAAGCTAGATTCATGTGAACAGTGTACATATGTTTTAAGAGAGAGAGAGAGAGAGGCCTGCTTTTCACCATTGTTGACTACCCCAGTCTATTCCCTACAGATGAGCTTTGGTATGTTTATTTGATGTTTCTAACTGGATACTTCAGGGTTAGGTTATACAGAAGGTTTCCCTCAGGCTACTCTTTCTACAGATTCTGAGGCCACGTCAACTGCCCGTTCACTGCCCACTGAGAAAAGAGTGAAAAACCTCCATCGTGGTCCATGACCCCATCTACGAGAATCAACGAGTCGGGTCTCTCAAAGCGAGTAGTACTGCTTTAACACAGATACAGCTAAAAGAATGTGGGCACCTGGGTGGCTCTGTGGGCTAAGTGTCCGACTTCGGCTCCAGTCACGGTCTCGCGGTCCGTGAGTTCGAGCCCCGTGCGTAGGCTCTGTGCTGACAGCTCAGAGCCCGGAGCCCGCTTTGGATTCTGTGTGTGTGTGTCTCTCTCTCCGACCCTCCCCCGTTTGCGCTCAATCTCTCTCTCAAAATAAAAAATAAACATCAAAACATATTAAAAAAAAGCAAATTAATTGTCACCTCTCTTGTGGAAGGACCTTTGGGGACGAAGCAGAGAGAAGGAAGGCTGGCTAGCGCAGGGTTGGAGGCATCAGGCACCAAAGAAGACAGGTCACAAGATTCGGAGTTGGACAGACCTGCGGTCATGTCTTAGCTCCGCTGGGCCTCAGCTTCCACATCTGTAAAATGGAGGCAGTAATGCCCACCTCAAACAAGCACTGTGAGGAAAACCAAATGGCTGGAGGCTCTGAAGGCAGTGGCTGCCACATTAAGGGTGGCGGTTTCATTCGACAGTGGTCTTACGGTTGCGTACACATAAAAGGAATTATATACACCTACCTGCATATTCAAGGACGCTTTCATATACGGGGGTTTCACAACTCAAAGGAGGGGAGATCCACAGCTCAGCTGCTTGGAACTTGGAATGCCTCTTCCCATAGAAACAATGCTAGAAATCACAGAATTTTAGAACCAGAAGGGGCCTCTAAGAGCATCTGTAAAAGCTCCCGCGAAGTGGAGTGTGTCCTTCCCCAGGCACCCCCGTGGGTGCAAGCCCGCCAAAACCATACAGCCCGTGATGCAGCTGAAACGCTACGCACCAGCAAACAAGAAAGAGAAAACGATTTTAAAATATTCAGTGACTGCGCATCTTCACAGGCTCTGCTGACCTTAACTAGACTGTCTTTCTACCCTGAAGTTCAGTGATGTAGGAGGGGGAGACCTACGCTTGGCACGTCTTGTAACCTACCCTACCCCTCCCCACGCCCAGCAACTGCTACAAAAGAAACCTTCCAGTCACGATGCGGTAAGAACCTTATCTGCAGCATGAACAAAATGCAACAGGCCCGTGGAGGAGAAGGAGATATGTGGGGGAGGGGGGGAGGGGCGGAGGGGTGTCCAACCAAGGCAGCGAGAAGTGGGGCGGAGCAGGGCACAGGCAGGAAAGCCCTGGTTAGTTACCAAGTTTCCTTCCGTTATCCCCATCGGCCCTGTTTCACCAAGTTGTGCCCAGACGTAACTATCTGTTGAAGACACCGGAGACCCTGCTGGGTCCCATGCGTATGTCACTGTTTAGGAGCCCCCTGTCACCCTCACTCTGGGCCCTGGCTGTGCCCACCTGACCCCCTGCCACGGGCACAAAGCGCTCTGGGGTCTTCCTACTGCTTATTCTTTGGGATGACGGCAAAGCCTGGCTGTGTGTACTCACAGGATGTTTGCAAGACAAGTGTGCTCAGGTTGGAGAGTGCCTGTAATGGGCTCTCGAATAGAGAATATTTGGAAGAGACTGCAGAAATGACCAAGCTTTTATGTAGTTTTACGTAAACACAGCACTACTCGGACCACGCGAGATATTACTCAAAGTTCGATGTTAAATGCAACAAAAATCACTTTATGAAAATGTGCATATGGTATGATCCCACTTGTGACATACATGTACGCACTATGGCTTAGCCACTCTTACCTGTATCTGTTTAGAAAAAAGACTGGAAGGAAATACTTTAAATTTATTTTTTTTTAACGTTTATTTATTTTTGAGACAGAGAGAGAGCATGAACGGGGGAGAGTCAGAGAGAGGGAGACACAGAATCCGAAGCAGGCTCCAGGCTCTGAGCTGTCAGCCCAGAGCCCGACGCGGGGCTCGAACTCACGGACCGCGAGATCGTGACCTGAGCCGAAGTCGGACGCTTAACCAACTGAGCCACCCAGACGCCCCGAAATACTTTAAAATGTAAATGATGATTTTGTCTGTGTGATGGAAATACGGGTTATATATAGATATTTTTCCTTTGTAATTTTCTGTATTTCCAAGCCTGGTGAAATGGGCAAGTAATTGTTAGAGGAGAGGTGAAATGACATTTAGATACACTGATTAGATACGGAAAAGCAAAAAAGTCTTTAGAAATGGCCTAACTCAGGGGGCGCCTGGGTGGTTCAGTTGGTTGAGTGTCCGACTTCAGCTCAGGTCATGATCTCGTGGCTTGGGAGTTCGAGCCCCTCGTGGGGCTCTGTGCTGACAGCTCAGAGCCTAGAGCCTGCTTCGGATTCTGCGTCTCCCTCTCTCTCTCTGCCCCTAACCCACTCGCATTCTGTCTCCGTCTCTCTCAAAAATAAATAAACATTAAAAAAAAAAAAGAACTGTGTGTTCTAGGGGTGGCTCAGTCGGTTAAGCGTGCCACTTCGGCTCAGGTCATGATCTCACCGTTTGTGGGTTCGAGCCCCACGTCGGGCTCTGTGCTGACAGCTCGGAGCCTGGAGCCTGCTTCAGATTCTGTGTCTCCCTCTCTCTGCCCCTCCCCCGCTCATGCTCTGTCTCTCTCTGTCTCTCAATCATAAATAATCGTTAAAAAAAAAAATAAATTAAAAAAAAAAAAAGAAATGACCTAATTCAGTATTTCTCCCAATCTCTCCCAATCATGCAGGTAAAACATGTCTGGACCCTCAGGTGACTTACAAACCTCAAGCCTTGCAACCGATTTGGCAGACAATCTATCCAAATCATGGCTTGAACTCAGATCTTGTGACATTTATGGCCTGTGCCACTCCCATGATATCACAGTGTCCTAAAGTCAGGGACGAACGAACTTCATAAGGAAATGCTCCATAAGGAAAGAGTAAGACTTACTGTGCACACCTACACTTCTCGCTAAATAAATATTTGCCTAGCATTATATCATAGTTTTATGACAGGCAAACAAGTCAGTTGCTACAGGAGCCCCAGTGACTTTGTCACAGCTAGTGAACCTGAGTCCTGGTTACAAAGGTCTTACGCCTGCATTGCACGGAAGCCCACCTCCAGAGACTTTCAAGGTCAAACTGTATCAGAACGTACCCCTATCCTTTGAAGCCAGGCATCTCTGGAACAATTAAGAAACGGGCTATTCTATCTTCTACCGCTGGTAACTATACACGTAATAGTCACTTCACTTCCACACCGTGGCATGATGTTAAGCAGATGTAATACAGCAATATTTTTAAGTTTTTTTTTTTAATGTTTTATTTATTTTTGAGACAGACAGAGCATGAGTGGGGGAGGGGCAGAGAGAGAGGGAGACACAGAATCCGAAGCAGGCTCCAGGCTCCGAGCTGTCAGCACAGAGCCCCACGCGGGGCTCAAACCCACGAACCGTGAGATCACGACCCGAGCCGAAGCTGGACGTCCAACCCACTGAGCCACCCAGACGTCCACACTCCTTAACGTTTACCCAGTCCCAAAAAGGTCTGGAGAGCAGACAGACTGAAAACCTTCTTTAGAAGCACCCACACCTTAAAGGCTTCAGGTACTTCCTATTGGTAAATAGGGAGCTTGTTAGGAACAAGCATCATCTCCATCCGACAAAAGCATCAGTTCTAAAACCTTTCACTTAAGGAAGAAAATTCGGACATTTGACGCAAGCACGTGTACAGAGCAGCCTGGGGCCACACAGGAGTGGCTTTCCATTTCGCTCTGCTTATCTCCAGCTGGCTGGGCTGGGAGAGCTTTCTAGGCAAAGGGGGTGGGGACATGGCCTCCAAGGACACAGGAGCAGAGCAGGACCGGCTACAGGTAGCAAGTTAAAGAATTGTTTTTCAGACAAGCACACAGACTCCCGACGGGCTAACCAGAAACATAACGCATGAACCCAAGATCCACTTATGGCAGGCAGGGAGAGAGCATGCCGGAGCCTGGACAATATGCCCGTCGCCTTGCCGCCTGGGCCGAGCAGTAATTAACCGAGACTTAGAACTTGAAGTTAGCTGCCAAGCCTGGAGCATGCACAGGCAGAGCAGAGCTGGGAGTGCCCGAGTCGAGCTGCAAAAATGCAAAAAAAAATGCTGACCGTGGGAAGAATTCGAGGTGGACGAAGCCCCAAAAGAATCTAGGTAAGGGCAGGCTGAAAAGTACTGCCACTTGAGAGACCTCAGGGTGTGCTCTATTCCTGCCCCCCAAATGACTTCGGTATTGAGGGAAGCCCTGGAAGGAGACGGACATAGACATGTTTCAGCGGAAGCGCGGAATTCTGAAATACCTTCGAGTTTTCACGGAAGAACGTAGTGTGCCCAAGTGGCCTGTCTGCTTTGCAGTCAGTCAAAACAAAGGCGACCAAAACGGAACAAGAACCAGGTGGCTTTGGGCCTCAATCACAGACCTCAACTGCGAGAATTTAAGTAAATAAGACAAAAGAAGCCAAAAGGCTAGACTGTACGAAGGTGTCTAAGACGTCGTGTTCCATAAAAGCAGAAACACCGACGCTGGGTCTTATCTGACGACTAATGACAGGGAAGAATTTGACCAGACACACAAGGAAACCGCTCAACCCCTTTAGGACTGATAACATGGAGATCGATGTTGGGAAGATAAAACGTGAGGCTTAAAAATTCAAAATTAAATGTTCACTACGGATACGGCTAAAACAAAATGGTGGTGGCCAGGGAGGAAGCTGGAGGAGTCTGTGATCGAGAGCAGATGTTGACCAGGATGGTCTGAGGTGCCCCGATGGAGGACACAGATGCTGAGGGCAAGTCCTCCTTGGGTAAAGGGTAAAGCCATCCAGAACCAGTCAAACAGAGGCTCCAGCTCATTCTGAAATCCCAAGGGGTGGGTCTGAGCCCTAAACAAGAACAGATGTTGGTCTTGGCTGGTTGATCAAAAGGGGTTCAAGGGTAGTGCTTAATTAACCTTGGATTGAAGGGCTGAACATAAGGAGTCTCATAGGACCCTGAAGGAGGGAGATCTGAAAGAACTTGCAGATTGAAAGTAAATGGAGCCCTTTTCACACAGGGCCTGTAACAGTCTGTTTAATCCAGAAACATCTGGAAGGTTCCATTTAGTCTAGAAATTTGGTCAACTCGCTGAGGAGCACGAGGACCAAGCTGTAAGTGCCTGATGACCACAGGAGAGCGGGAATGGGGCAGAGCGATTAAGGTCACCCCACCCCCCTTCCGTCCCCACCTTTCAGATAAGAAAACTCACACCCAGAAAGGCGAGGCCAACTGCTTGCCCAGGATGACAATTGACTCTCTCACGGCAGTGCCAGGGTTAGCACCTGGATCTTTTCCTATCATTCCAGCAATTTTCACATTATTCCGGGCTCTCACAGGAACCATAGGTAGCACCCAGCATTCTCCCATCAAACAGGAATTAAACTTGTTTTTGCTAGAAAACTATTACTGCTTTTATTCTTAATTGGGGGGAAATTCAGGAAAGCCATAAAAGAAGGAAAATCAACTGCAGCTTCATGTCTCAAAGCAACCTCCATTTTTAAGAAATTTTCATTATTTCTGTTAAATATGGTTTAGAGCCATTGTCATAGTTGGACAACATATATTTCATAGCGTGACTATTTATTCTACTGGTTAATTAGCTGGCCCACTGAACTTTGTGTCATCAGCCAGATAAAATACGGGGCTTTTAAAGATCTCTATCCAAGTCCTAAGGATCTTTCTTACATGGGGGCCAAGGAAAAATCTGAAGTCCTGCCTCTGGGGACTTCTTTCCAAGCTGTCACTCAGTCGTTCGTTGAGCTATGGCATATGAATAGACTCAGCTGTGAACTGACTGAATTGTTTTGCCATCCTCCAACCGCTATTACGGGCGTAAGGAAATGTGTGAAAGGTTTTTGTCAAATGCTTCCACGTCTATGGCTCTCTCTTCCTCTGCCAATCTAGAACACTTCTCAAAAAAGGCAGCGTGGGGGAGCCTGGGTGGCTCAGCCGGTTGAGCGACAGACTTCGGCTCAGGTCATGATCTCATGGTTTGTGAGATCGAGCGCCGCGTGGGGCTCTGTGCTGACAACTCGGAGCCTGGAGCCTGCTTCAGATGCTGCGTCTCCGTGTCTCTCTCTGCCCCTCCTCCACTCGCACTTTGTCTTTCAAAAATAAATAAACATGGAAAAATTTTTAAAAAGGCAATGTGATGAATTAGTGACTGCACATTAGTAAATTTATGCTGGTTTCTAGGGATCAACACAATCTCTTCTATGGGTCTGCAAAGCACACACATGCATGGTAATCCAGAATATATGCAAGGGAACGATTCATACGCTGACGTGTCAGGAATGAAACTCCTTCAAAAGTTGCACAGAACATTTGCATGTTTCTCAACTTCTGAAACGTCTCCCCCCTGCAAAATTTATTCAACGATCACTGGCAGTGTCTCAAAGGTGGTAACTTCTAACTCCTTCGACACCTCCAGATACGATCTAGTAGGTCCTACAGATCTGAACTCCTTCAGATTAACTAGATGTTCTTTCACTGTCTTCTACATCCCCCTTAATTCTTCCCTTTTCACTGTGAAGATCATTGTTCTCTTTGCCGGAGATCTGGAAGCAAAATAGGTCTGCATGTGTCACGTATTAATGTCAGCCTCATCCTCTCGTTTATGCAATAGTCTCTCTCTGTCTCCATTCTTCTAGCTCCAGCTATAACTAAGAAGCAAAACAAACTAAAACACTGTTTTCAAACTACAAACGACATACCACACACTGTACAGACTCAAACACACTACCTGCACGTAGGCCAAAAAGGTTCAACCTGGCCAGTGAAGAAATTAACACAACAACGAAATGTCATCTTGTAGCAAAAGCCATGGAAACCCACCTTTCAACAGCATGCTGGTGAGTTTGCAGGGAAAACGGACCTACCCGCTGGACCTAGGATAACGTTAACTGTGCCTTTGGAGGGCAAATACACAAGATGTTTATGCCCTTTGGAAACCAGGAAAGCTACACCTGAATGTTTATCTTAAGGGACTCATTCTGAAATAAATCTGAAATAAAAGAAGGTCCAAGTAAACAAATATGCCCCTCAGAAATATCATCATGGCCCCAAACAGTCTAAATATCCAATAGATGTTGAGAGAGAAGACAGTCTAAATATCCAACAATGGAAATGGTTAAATGAACTACAAAACCTCAACCACGGTTGGCCAAATAACGTCCCCTCCCAAAGATGTCCAAGTCCTGACCCACGGAACCTGTGAATATGTGGTCTTACGTGGTAGAAGGAACTTTGCCGATGTGATTCACTTAAGGATTTTGAGATGGAGAGATCACCCTGGATTATCCAAGCAGGCCCAACACATCACAAAAGGCCATGCTAAGAGGCGGGCCCTGCCTGGGCCAGAGCCAGAGAAGGAGCCATGACAAGAGAAGCAGAGGGGAGAGACTCAGAGATGAGATTTGAGGTTGGTCTGTTACTGGCTTTGAGGACAGAGGAAGGGGTCATGCACCAAAGTACGTGGAGGCCTCCAGGAGTCAGAAAGGGCAAGACAACATTCTCTCCTGGAGACTTCAGCAGGGACACTGTCTTGCCAATACCTCAACTGTAGGAATTCTGATCATCAGAACCGTAGAATACCACATCTGTGTCCTCGGAAGCCACTACATTTATGGTAAATTTTTACAGCAGCAACACTAACACACGACCAGGCAGCCACTAAAAACGATCAAACAGAGGAGTGTATGGCAACGGAAGAAAACTGCTAACACGCACAGATGGGGAAATGGCAGGCATGGCGATTATTACTCTGTGAAATACATACAGATAGACTGAGGTTCTGGGGCACCTGGGTGGCTCAGGAGGCTCAGCATCGGGACTCCTGATTTTAGCTCGGGTTCCTGAGTTCGACCCCCGCACTGGGCTCTACACTGACAGTGTAGAATCTGCTTGGGATTCTCTCTCTGCCCCTCTCTGGCTCGCTTGCTTGTTCTCTAAATAAATAAAGTAATTAAAAAAAAAAGATTTATAGAAACAGTTGAAAATCTATCAATAGATTAAAAGACCTCGTAACCGGTCCCCCCACTTCTGCCCACAAGCACCTTAGACCCAGAATGGTCCTTTTCAAATATGGAATTAATTACCTTACTCCTCTGCTCAAAACCCTCCAACGGCTTCTGTCATCGCAAAGAAAAAGCCCAAGTCCCAAGAAGAACATACAGAGCCCAGGTCCGTGGCAGCGCACGGCTCTGGGAAGAGGCACCCACGCGTACTTTACGTGACTGGCAGTGACCTCCACCCAGGCACGAGCCGGCTCCTACTCCCTCCGGCTCTCCGAGCTTCCCGCCTTTGCTCTCTGCCTTGCTGACGCCACCTCGGCCTCACTGGCCAACTTTCTATTCCTAGAACACACCAAGCACACTCCTTCATACTTTCCACACGCCCTGCTCCCTCTGCCTCAAGTACCATATCCAGGGGTAGGTTTCCTAGGACAAAGGGCAGGGCAGGGCCGTCTCCTGGATCTGCTCTCCAAACACTTACATCATCTGTAAAGAGGTGGGTATGTCTATTTCCCTACAACCTCACCAGCACTGCCTTTTATCACTTCAAGGTGTGTTTGTTACAAAGTGATAGCTCAGTTTTGTGTTCACTTCTAGTTTGAACATTGTGAGCGTGTACGACTAGAAATAACACGCCACACACATTACACACTGGGATACCTTTTGGTGTCATCTGTGTAAGAGAATAGTGGGGGGGGCTACATCATCTGTATTTTAATGCCTCATTACCTCACTTCCTTCCAGTCGCTGCGCAAAGGTCACCACCTTATGAACGAGGCTCTCCTTGACGACTTTATTTTCAATAAGAATCCCAGCGCCCACCTCCCAATTCCCTAATCCTGCTTACTTTTCCCTGTGGCATGTATTACCATCTGTCATTCTAAAAAATACCTCGTTGTTATACGTCTCCTCAAACTAGAACGTATACTCCTTAACAACGCAGACATCAGCAGCTTGGCCTATTGGGGTGTTCCTGGAGCCTAAGTGAGTTCACACGGTGGGTGGTACAGAAATATGTACGTGTGTGTGTGTGTGTGTGTGTGTATACATATATATATATATTTTTTTTTTTTTTTTTTTAATTTTTGAGACAAAGAGTGAGCATGCAAGCAGGGCAGAGGGCAAGGGGAGGGAGGGAGAGGGAAAGAAATAGAGAAAGAGAGAGACAGAGAGAGAGAATCTGAAGCAGGTCCCACGCTCAGTGTGGAGTCTGATGTGGGGCTTGATCCCACAACCCTGGGACCATGACCTCAGCCAAAATCAAAAACGGGATGCTCAACCGACTGAGTCACCCCGGCGCCCCCATGAATATTTGTTAAGGGACTCGCTTAAGATTAGCGAGGACTTCAGAGAAAGGAAATATGTAGCTCGGCTGAAGGTGAACTGTACCCACTTCGTTTAGTGCTGTCATAATACTGTTTTCACAAACCACCAGCCAGGTAACTTTTAGTAATGCCTTTCCTGGAAACTCCCTGTTCAATCACAAGTCTTCTGCACAAGCCTTTTAAAAATCAAGTTAGTCATCAAGCATCCTCTGAACCCAGATGCCGCCTCCCGTCTGTCTCATCAAGTTTCATAGTTTTTGTGCAACCAGAATTCCACTCTTCACAAACTCTCAGCCCTTTTGGGTCACATTTCCCTTAAAATCCACGCGATCCAATGTATTTCCACTGAATGTTTTAAATTCCGCCCTCCTAACACCCTAGTCCCATGTCTCACGACCACAGTTGTTCTTCTGTTTTCAGATTCCAAGAGATTCAAGACAGGAAACACACAGAACGAGCCCCAAGTGCTTAGAATGTCAGGAAATAAGGAGGTGCGAAAGCAAACAAACAAGACCCCACAATGATAGGGGGCATGTCAGGGATACAGAAATGAACTCAAAGAGCAAATAAAAATGGGGGCCAAAGCTAGGACAACATAAGAAAGTAAAGCAGTATCAGATTATAACTCCAAGTATAACATAGATGAGGCCACAGAGACATAAGTGACTGAATAAACAAATGGGGGGATGGGGCAACTAGGTGGCTCAGTCGGTTAAGCATCCGACTTTGGCTCACGTCATGATCTCGCGGTCCACGAGTTTGAGCCCCGCGTCAGGATCTGTGGTGACAGCTCAGAGCTTGGAGCCTGCTTCGAATTCTGGGTCTCCCTCTCTCTCTGCCCCTCCCCTACTTGTGCACACGCTCTCTCTCTCTCTCTCTCAAAAGTAAACAAACATTTTTAAAAAATTTTAAAAATCAACAAACGAGGGCAGAATAGACAAATCTCCCATGCAGAAGATTTCCACATTCTTTCTTTTTTTTAATAGTTTAAGTAATCTCTACACCCAATGTGGGGCTCAAACTCACAAACCTCAAGATCAAGAGTCAAGTGCTCCAGCGACTGAGCCAGCCAGGTGCCCTAGAATTCCATATCATTCTTACAGAAACTCTTCCTTCAAGGGAAGGACCGTAACTTCCTACTTTTTAAAGTGTGGGCTGCACATAGGGACTTCCTTCCAAACAGTACAGTGTGGAAAGGCGGAGGAAAGAAAGAATAACTTTACGGTGGAGAAATCTGACAAACACTGCCTCACCCAGGCAATCAAGATCAACATCACAGTGATGTCACGTTAATAGGATATGTAATCTTGCTATGATGTGATGAGAACAGCACGTTATCTCCCCAAAACACCTTACCCTGGGTTAATCATGAGACAACATGCAACAAATCCCAACTGAGGGACATTCTGTAACACACTGGACAGTAATTCTGTCAACTGTCAAGGTCATCAAAAACAAGAAAAATCTGAGATCCTGGCACCGTCGTTAGGAACCATGGAGACACGACAACTGCATGTAATGTGGTATCCCAGATGCAAACTGCAACACAAAAAGGGCAGTCGGGAAAATCAGCAAATGTGAATAGAGTGCACACTTCAGTCGATTATAACGCAGAGATGTTGGTTCAGGAATTGGGACGCGGGCACCGTGTTCATCTAAGAGCGCTGCCCACACTCTGCGCTGTAGTCTTGAGAATTCTCTACATCTAAAAAAGTTCTAAAGGGTTCACTGCAAGTGATTCCAACAGATCATCAGCACTGTCTTCAAAGGTTCCTTGGTCTTCCACATCCTACAGTAATTCTTCCTGAGTGGCCAGTGGTTAAGTCCCATATAGCGACTTCCCCCGTTGTATTCTGCCAAGTGACTCCAACAAAACCAAAAGGTATTGGACTTTGAGTCCCCTTAGCCACCCGGCAGATGCTGAGACAATCATCCCTACTGCCTCTTTTCCACTTAGGCAGTTGGTGTTAACAAACTCCCATCAGCCTCAGCCTCCATCTGTCTGCTTAGCAGAAGGTTCCCATGACAAACTGACGGACTTCCCTCCCACCCCCTTTTAACCTCACCCAATGCTATGTAGAATGGCTTCTCCATTAAATTATAGCTTGGAGATAAGCCCATTCTTCCTTGTTTATCAACCCAGTTTCTCCTCTGGCCTTCCACAGACTGCAGAGACAATCCCATCCCTTTGAGAGTCTCAGGGCATTTGAACGGGAAGCCAGGGGAGCAAGTATCAGTCACCACAATAATAAACAAAAAAAAGCATAGGGAAAAGAGTAGGATCTTCTCTATCTAGTCCACATGACATATTCTGGAATCACCTGCCTGCTACCCTTTGGTCCTCAGTGGCCAAGTTCTTAGCCCAGCCGTAGAGACAGGTCACGTGGAGCTCTGAGCCTTGGCTCTCGCTGTCCTTCTCCCCTCCCCCTCCCCCCTTTGGGACATGTCCCCCTTCTCTGGTCATTCTTCCAGCTGCAGTCATCCTGCGTGCCTCCCCCACCGGAGTGACCCTTCCCTTCTCCCAACTCTCGGTAGCCCCGTCTTATTTCGCATTCCCGGCCCTGCTGGTTTTGTTTCACGATCCTATCTCCTCGCCTCCACTCTGAGTTCCTCCATGGGGTGAAACTCGTCTGCTTTTCCGGTTACCTTTGGCACGCTGATCATTCTAACTGTCCAGTCAACACCAGCAAACAGTTGAGGGCTTCTCAGACAATCTTCCGAAGAATCCCACCTTACAACAACTCACCGACAGAGGCACACAATTACCCCCATTTTATAGTTGAACATGCTGACGAGTGAAGCAGCCGAGTGGCTTTCCCGGGGTCACATGGAAGAAACAGAGGCTGAAGGCGAATCCAAATTCATGCTCTTAATCACCGCAGCACATCTCACTGCATCTTACCAGCTAAACGATCCCTTACAGAGTCTAGGTATTTAGTAAGTGGTGATCTCAGAAAGGAAGTTAAAAACCCTTCGTCTACAGGCACCAAACTGACTGAGAAAACGTTTATCCAATTGTGCCCCCCAAACCTAAAAGTCACACAGAATCTGTACAGCAGAGACAACGGGACTCGAGGAAGAGAGCACTTGACTCAAATTTCTTTAGGAAGCACCACGGTCAGCCATCGTTCTTCACACGCTGGCCAGTGCGAAGGACCGAGGGACACACGCTGAACAAACAGCGAAAACTAAGACAGGCAAGGCTGTAGCGTTTCGACTGCAACGCCAGGCTAGCTCACATGCTTCGAGGAGACTGGGCAGAGACAAGGCATCGGGCCAGAGGAGTAACCAGCCCCCAGCACCGTGCTGTGTGAGCACGTACAACATAGAGCAAGACTCTCTCCGGCCATCTGCTTCCCATCTCCCGCTGGCAATTTTGTGGTTGGGTGACCAGCTTCTTAGATGATGCCTAAAAATAAGCGAGCGCCAATTCAATTACCCAAGTACATGAGTATTTACGGTCACCTTGTGGCCTACACCTAAATCAAACACCCTTCCTTTCTATTACAAGGAGTAAGGTGCTGGCCTCCCTCCGCAGGTGCAAAGCATCAGAATTGGTCCGAGGCTCCAATTTCTTCATGGTCACCACCGGATGACAAGCTTAAAGAATGCCCGACCCCAGTGATAGCCATCAGTTGTAACGCCCACTCCACGCAGCCAAGAATTACCAGGCTTTGCCAAAGGGGCGGGCGCACCTCTCTACTCTGCTGTATTCCTGATGTCTCTCTCAGGCCAGGGGCTCCTTAACCCTGAGCACTCCCAGAATGCCTCGTCCGGGGAAAAACTACTGGCCTTGCCGCACCTGTTAGATGGGTTAACTATTTTCTTTAGGCCCCGATATCTTCGGTTTACCAGACCCAACTGACTGCCTGGCTTAGCTATCAGACTGGAGACCAAGCGCCCCCTCTTCTGAGGTCCTTTTCACCGACAGGAGGTGGCCCCACTTGGGAGCTTCGGAAGAAAATATGAATGAAGACCACGTGAGACGTACCATCGCTGCTGCCCAAGTAAGCCGAAGGGGATATGGCAGTGGAGCCTAAGTCAGAAGTGGCAAGGGCATGAATTTCCTTCGGATCCCAGATACGCCAAACCCCGGATGATTCGTTTCAGAAACTCCTGAACAGGACTTCGCCACAAGTAAGTGCAAGTGATCCAGGGGACTCCATCCGTCAACATGATTCTGAGGTCAAGATAACCGCTCTGGACCACGTTTTATTTCCTACAAAAATAATCAGGCAACCCTCGTTCCTTCAAGGAACTTACAACCCCGCAGGAAAGGGGAGACATGCCTGCAGATAACTGGAAATACACACCGGAGAATGCTAAGTCCGTAAGCGCGTTTTAAAGAAAATGCTTATCTCCTCCACCCCACTACTGATTCCCCAGGGTCACAGGAAAGATTTCAAGAGCTTCTAGAAGCAACTCCCTCTTGGCCTGGTTCACATAGAAGCACAGGAGCCCCAGAAGCGGAGGATGAGCCAGAAGGTGCTGGAACCCGGCTCGCTCCTTTCCTAGTCTCCTTGCCTCCACGTTATAAAAAGCTTGCAATCTGTTTATTATGAAATACTTCCCGAAACACTGCAAAGAAAAGGCCATGTGCACAAGCAAGGAGCATAATTCTAACATTTTAACACTTTTTGAAGAGCAGCACTAAGAGCAACTTCTATTTTGATTAAAGTGTTTTTATTTATTTTTGAGAGAGAGAGAGACAGAGTGTGAGCAGGGGAGGGGTGCAGAGAGAGAGAGAGAGAGAGAAAGAGAGAGAGAGAGAGACATAACCCGAAGCAGGCCCCAGGCTCTGAGCCCGACCTGGGGCTCGAACTCGTGAACCACGAGATCGTGACCTGGGCTGAAGTCAGGCGCTCAACAGACTGAGCCACCCGGGCACCCCTGTAAAAGCAATTTCACAGCATGTTGTAAGCCCTTGGCTGCAGCCTGTCTTCAGATCTGGAGAACTACCAGCTCCCCTGCCACCTCCAAGGATTCCTTTAGAGCCCCTGGGCTGGCTTTACCCCCAACCCTGCTGAGTGCATACTCAGCACTCTTATCGACCCCTAATCAACAGTGCCTGGCTCCTCTAATCTACTGTAAATTCGTTGAGGGCGAAACCCACTCATCTGTTTTGCAATTTCCCTCCCCACCTCACCCCCACTCTAAATGTTACCCCCTTTGCCCTCAGCACCTCACAAAAAGCTTGAGACCTGTTATAAAAAGCACGAAACAAACGACTCCGTATTTACCTAACTCCTACTACCAATATTGCTTTATTTTAGCCCGTCTTCCCAATAACCCGTCGAAATAGGCGACATCAGCTTCATTTCACAGGCTGTTCTTTGCTGGGAAGACAAAGGAAATCGGCTCATCTTAGATTCTGTCCACCGTACACAACGCAAGGTCAAGTTTCTCTCTCTTGGGAAACTTGCAGGGCAAAACGTACACATCCTACCCAGACAGGACAAGTATCAGAAATCATACTGGTAGAACAGAGACTCGTCAACTGATGTTAAATTGAAAACACCGCAACTTTCAGACATCAAGAGTTAGTCTAGAACAGACTAACTCTAACGCTCGAAAGCAGCACTCGAACATGACCCATGTCCCTTGAAACGAAATTATCACACATATTTAAAAGAGTCTATAGGCTTGTGCTAAAGGTAACTTTCCTTAACAGGGATGGCTCTGGAGATGGTTATCTGTTTACCTGTTAATGATTGAAGGATAAGGAGGAACAATTTTCAACTAAGAGTGTAAAGGAGGTGCCCCAATCTTGTCCCATCTCAGGAATAATTCTCATGGGGGGAAAAAAAAACAGAGAAGATACATTAGAGCAATTCAAAACAATCAGGAAATCACTGATCCCTTTCCTGTTTCCACTCTAGTTGATCTGTATTTGGACCGAGTGTATATACAAGGTGGGTAGGACCCACTTTAAGCACCCAATGAAATCCATGGAATTTACTGTCAGTTCCAATACACCTGATAATGACAAGCTCAAGAGTTTTATTTCTCAACATAGTCCAGGTCAAATTCCATTCCAGTGACTCCTGTGGGCTTACTCAAATCCTCTGCTTTCCTGCAATTTAGTTCTCATAGTACTTAAAGTGTGAAATCGGTTAAGAATTGAGAAACTTCTTCTTGACACAATTTCCAAATGGAATTGGATGTGGGCTGTTAGAATAGATCTAAAACCTTTTTAATCCCCAAATGAGTCTCATCTGCTGATATGGGTCATTTCTCAAGAATTGGTATCAGTCCTGGGGACCCTGGGTGGTTAGAAGCCTGACTCTTGATTTCAGCTAAGGTCGTGATCTCACCATTCGGGAGTTTGAGCCCCCTGTTGGGCTCTGTGCTGACCACGTGGAGCGGCTTCAGATCTCTCTCTCCCCCTCTCTCTGCCCCTCCCCTGCTCGCACTCTCTCTCAAAATAAATAAATGTTATAAAAAAAATTTTTTTTATAACATTTATTTACTATTGAAAGACAGAGTCAGAGCGTGAGTCGCACTCTCTCTCAAAATAAATAAATGTTATAAAAAAAATTTTTTTTTATAACATTTATTTACTATTGAAAGACAGAGAGAGTCAGAGCGTGAGCAGGGGAGGGGCAGAGGGAGAGGGAGACACAGAATCCGAAGCAGGCTCCAGGCTCCGGAGCTGTCGGCACAGAGAGCCCCACGCGGGGCTCGAACTCACAGACCGTGAGATCATGGCCCGAGCCAAAGTCGGACGCTTAACCGGCTGACCACCGAGGTGCCCCTCAAAATAAATAAACTTAAAAAATAATAATAATAATTGGCATTCATCCCAAATTAGTCTTGTGGAGTATTTCTTCAATTGCCCTATCCTCACCCGTACGGAAAGCAGGGAAGGGACTGTCGCTGGTGAATGGCTCCTGGTGGGTGGTATCAGGTGCCCCAAATCTTGTTGACCCTGTATGTTATCTTCTCCATCGTACGACAGCCTGTGAATTATGTTCTCGTGGTCCTCCTATCATATTCGTATGCGACCAAATACACCCAATAAAAAGGTCAACAAAAGCATCAAAGCAAATCGCACAAAAGTACTCTACGCTTTCTCTTGCTTATCCATGTACTGAATTATAAATCCTCTAGCACTATACCCTATTTTATATTTATTTTCCAGGGGCTTTTCCGTAGTATTCTATAATACAAAGAAGAACGTATTGTTCTCTTACAGTTTGTCCAATCGTCTCCCCAAATGTTAGAGAATGAAGTTATTCGGAGTCTTTCATTAAAACTAACCCTGTTCTAGGGGCGCCTGGGTGGCTTACTCGGTTGAGCGTCCGACTTCGGCTCAGGTCTTGATCTCACGGTCTGTGAGTTCGAGCCCCGTGTCGGGCTCTGTGCCGACAGCTCAGAGCCTGGAGTCTGCTTTGGATTCTGTCTCCTTCTCCCTCTGCCCCTCCCCACTTGTGTTCTCTCTCTCAAAAATAAATAAATGGAAAAAAAAATTTTTAAATAAAACTAATATTGTTCCAACAAAATTTTTTTCTACTTTTTTTCCCCTGCCTAGAGAAATTACTATATTAAAGAGTATGTTCATTATAATAACTTTTGTGAAATAATTTTGGTACCCTTCAGGAAATATGCACTGATTTGAATGTTACCAATTGTGTGTATTTCCAAGTCTACACAGCCACACCAATATTCTAACTTAGCGTTTTAATTATTTTTTAAAATCCCAGTTGACCTCAGGTTGCATTTCTTGTATCTTTACCATGTTTGCTTCTTTGTGCACACACTGGTCTTTCTCATGTATAAAAATGATAAAGTACTTAACTTTTGGCCATTTATCCAAATAAAGACTAGTCGTAACATAGCTATATCTGCACCTTATACATTCTGGATAGTAACCTTCTCGTGTGTGTGCATGTGTGTGTGTCGATGTGTTTCCATTTCAGTAGGTGTTTCAAAAATCCTAACTTTGTTGGTTCTAATGTAATCTCTCAAAACAACCGAACATGTTAAGATGTTATCTTCCTTTTATATCTTGGAAAATAAATTAGACTGGAGATTTTATTATCTCCCATAAATAAACCCAAATATACTTTGTTCTACATGACAGAAATTAAGGATTTACTCTTACCCTTCAATGACCATTAAAACAATGAGAAATGAAAGAGAAGATGTTACAACTGATGATACGGAAATAAAAGAGATCATAAGAGACTATGAAAAACAGTTTTATGCTAACAAACTGCACAACCTAAGAAATTAGATAAAATTACAGGCCAATATTCCTGATGAACATAGATCCAAAACTCTTCAAAAATTTTTTTCAAACCCATTTCAACAATACGTTAAAAAGATTATATACCATGATCAAGTGGAATTGATTCTAGGGATGCAAGGATGGTTCAACACCCACAAATTGTTTATTGTGAACACCAGAGTAACAAAATCAAAGATGAAAAAACCCTGTTACCATCTCAACAGATGCAGAAATCAGAAAATAGATGAACAAAAAACCGAGCTTCCATTTATCATTAAAAACTTTCAAAGTGGGTTTACAGGGAACATACCTCAATGTAATAAAGGCCACGTGTGACAAGCCCACAGTGAGCATCATACTGAACAGTGAAAAGCTGTAAGATTTTCCTCTAAAATCAGGAGCAGGATGGGGCGCCTGGGTGGCTCAGTCAGTTAAGCGTCTGACTTCGGCTCAGGTCATGATCTCACGGTCCATGAGTTTGAGCCCCGCGTCGGGCTCTGTGCTGACAGCTCAGAGCCTGGAGCCTGCTTCAGATTCTGTCTCCCTCTGTCTCTGACCCTCCCCCGTTCATGCTCTGTCTCTGTCTCAAAAGTAAATAAACATTAAAAAAAAAATTTTAAATCAGGAGCAGGACAAGGGTACCCACTGCTGCCATTTTTATTCAACATAGTATTGGAAGTCCTAGCCACAGCAATTGGGCAAGAACAAGAAACCAAAGACATCCAAATTGGACACAGAGACGTAAAGCCGTCACTCTTTGCAGATGACAAATCATCATATAAAGCAAACCCTGAGGATTCCCTCAAAAAATAACAAACTACAAGAAAGAGAAATTAAGAAAACAATCCCATTTATAACCACATAAAAAATACCTAGGAATAAATTTAGCCAAGGAGGTGAAAGACCTCTGTATTGAAAACTACAAGAGATTAATGAAAGAAACTGAAGAAGACACAAATAAATGGAAAGATATTCTGTGCTCAGAATATCTTCTCTGGCTGTAAGACGTAATATTTTTTAAATGTTCATATTACCTAGGGGCGCCTGGGTGGCACAGTCGGTTAGGCGTCCGACTTCAGCCAGGTCACGATCTCGCGGTCCGTGAGTTCGAGCCCCGCGTCGGGCTCTGGGCTGATGGCTCGGAGCCTGGAGCCTGTTTCCGATTCTGTGTCTCCCTCTCTCTCTGCCCCTCCCCCGTTCATGCTCTGTCTCTCTCTGTCCCAAAAATAAATAAACGTTGAAAAAAAAAACTTTAAAAAAAAAATGTTCATATTACCCAAAGCAATATACAGATTCAATGCAATCCCTATGAAAATTCCAATGGCATTTTTCACAGAAATAGGACAAAAAAAAATCCAAAATTTGCATGGAACCATAAAAATACCCCAAAGCAATCTTGAGAAAGAACAACAAAGTTGGAAGCATTGTGCTTCCTGATTTCAAACTACATTCCAAAGCTACTGTAGCTAAAACAGTACAGTAACAGAGTACTGATAGATCAATGGAACAGAATAGGGAGCCCAGAAATTATCAAAGGAATATATGGTCAATTAATTACGAGACAGAGCCCAAGAATATACTATGAAGAAAGGACAGTCTCTTCAATAAATGACGCTGGGAAAATTACACATTCCATGCAAAGAATGAAACTGGACCCCTATCTTACATCATGCACAGAAGTTAACTCAAAATGGATTAAACACTTGAACATAGGCCTAAAACCATGAACCTCCTAGAAGAAAACAAAGGCAGATACAGGTCTTGGCGATGAGTTTTTGAATTTGACACCAAAAGCAAAAGCGACAGAAGCAAAAACAAACATCAAACTAACATCAAACAGTCATTAAACTAAAAAGCTTCTCCACAGCCAAGGAAACCATTAACAAAATAAAAAGGCAACTTACCGAATAGAAGGTACTTGCAAGTCCTGTATTGTGTAAGGGGATAACATTCAAAATATATGAAGAACTCATAGAAAGGAGTAGCAAAAGAGGAGAAGGAGCAAAGAAGGAAAAGGGGGAGGGGGAGACACAGGGGGAGGGGGAGAAGAAAATAATAATCCAGTTAGATGGGCAGAAGAACTCAAAAGACATTTTTCCAAAGGGAGCCAGCAGCTGCCTGGAAAGATGCTCGACATCGTTAATCACCAGGGCAATGCAAACCCAAAGTACAGGACATATCCCCTCACACCTGTCAGAATGGCTATTACCAAAAGGCCAAAAATAACAAGGGCTGGTGAGGATGTGGCGAAAAGGGAACCCTCGTGTACTGGTGCTAGGAATGTCAACTGGTCCAACGACTACAGAAAACAGTATGGATGTTCCTCAAAAAATTAAAAACAGAACTACCACATGACCCAGTAACTCCACTTCTGGGTACTTAGGCGAAGAAAACAAAAACACTAATTCAAACACGTATATGTATCCCCAGGTTCACTGCAGCACTGTTTACAATACCCAAGATATGGAAACAACGAAGTGTCCATCAACAGGTGAATGGATACAGAAACTGCGAGGTACAGGTACGTGAGAATGTTCCTCAGCCATAAGAAAAGGATGAAACCTTGCCATTTGTGACGACATGGATGGGCCTCAACGGCACTGTGTTAAGTGAAAGAAGTCAGAGGAAAACAAGTACCATACGATTTCATGTGTATGTGAAATCGCAAAACCAAAACAAACAGAAATAGACTCATAAACACAGAGCACTGATGGTCAGAGGGGAGGGGTAGCAGATGGGCAAAATAAGTGAAGGGGATTAAGACATATAAACTTCCAGTTATAAAAGAAATAAGTCAGGGGGGCATAAAGTACAGCAGAAGGAATACGGCCAATAATATTGTCCTTACTTCGTACGGTGACAGATGGTAACTAGACTTATTATGGTGACCGTTCTGTAATGTATGTAATTGTCCAATCGCTACGTTATACACTTGAAACTAATATAATAGTGTACGTCAACTATATTTCAATAAAAATAAATTAAGGAAAAAAAATACAGCAAGGGAAAGCAAAGAAGTGATTCGGCACTAATGAGTATTGATTACAGATAGGAAGTAAGTTAACTGAGTGAGCTGGTAAGTTGGTTGCTAAGGGAACACCTCCCTTGGGATAAAATCACACCACAGAGAGTGCAAAGTGTACGTGGGTAAGGACCAGAGGTGCGGAAGGCTCTTTCCTGTTTTGGAGCAAGAACATGAAACATTAAAACAGTGGAAAGTAGGGCGTCTGGGGGCGCCAGTCGGTTAAGCAGACTTCGGCTCAGGTCATGATCTCGCCGTTCATGGGTTCGAGCCCCGCGTTGGGTTCTGGGCAGATGGCTCGGAGCCTGGAGCCTGCTTCGGATTCTGTGTCTCCCTCTCTCTCTGCCCCTCCCCTGCTCGTGCTGTCTCAAAAATAAACAAACATTAAAAAGAAAAATTAAAAGAGTGGAAAACACCGGAGAAGGGAAGTTTAAAGACTTTCCGTCAACCCAGGCTAATTCTTTTCTACCATAAGGGTGTCTGCACTTGAGTTTGGGGCAAAAGCCTCTCTCTTCCTTGGAATGTAGTGTGCACAAGACGCAGGACAGCGACCTGGGGCACTTCTCTGCAGTAAGCGGGCAGGTCCATGAACTTCCCACTGGAAATGGTGGACGTGAGAGGAAGAAACTATTTTCCGGAGATTTAAAAGAAAAGCGAAGGTTTATTCGCATAGACGTCCATAACAGCTGAGCGTGGGAGAAAGGTGACAGTTTATGCCAGGTTTCTATTTCTTTACATTTGGTTCTATACTAGCTCATATTAAATGCTAAAAGCCAGCCACGGGAAAGCCTGGGACAAAAGTGATATCCCAACTAGCAAATACTCAATACGCTGAGGCACGTGTTTATTCACTAACCTTATTCTTTCGGTCTTATTTTCCTGGTTCTCGCCTCCCCTCCCCCAGATTTCCTCAATTGTTTCTACCCTATTATATTCATAAGCAATTTGGTCAGCCACCTCAAATTCTTTTTGAAATGAGTATATAAGTAAATAAAATCCGTAAATTTTGTAAGGTGTTATAATGATAACAGGTAAATTTTTTTTAAAAGGAAATTAGAGTGAAATAAATGGGCACTCGCTATTTAAGGGCTGCAAAACTTAATCTTGTTAATACGGCAATACTTCCCGATCTACAGATGCAATCCAGTCCCTGTGAAAATCCCTTTTCACAGAAATGGGTGACCGTTTGCTTTTAACATTCATATGGAAACTCAAGGGACTCAGAAGAACCAAAACAATCTTGGAAAAGAAGAACCGTCTTGGAAAAGAACAAAGTTGGGAGACTCACATTTTCTGATTTCAAAACTGACGACAAAGTTACAGGAAGCAATATAGTTGGTACTGGCATTAAGAAGTGACCCATAGATCAATGGAACAGAAATGAGAGTTCAGAAATACACCCTTTTATAGATGGTGGAATTGATTTTGGACAAGGGTGCCAAGACAACTAAGTGGGGAAAGAATAGTCTTGTCAACGAATGTTAATGGGACACACGGATATCTACATGCAAAAGAATGAAGCTGGAACCCTACTCCATACGATATACAAAAATTAATTCTAAATGGACTGAAGACCAAACTGTACGAGCTGAAACTATAAAACAATTAGAAGAAAATACAGATATAAATCTGTGACCTTGTATTTGGCAGAGGATTCTTAGGTAGGATACCAAAAGCCCAAGCAACCAAAGAAAAAATAAACAGGTTAGATTCATCACAGTTAAAAACTTTAATACTTCGGGGGCACCTGGGTGGCTCAGTGGGTTAAGCGTCCACCTCTTGATTTTGGCTGTCATGATCTCACCGTTTGTGGGTTCAAGTCCCACGTCATGCTCTGCACTGACAGCATGGAGACTGCCTGGGATTCTCTCTCTCTCTCTCTCTCTCTCTCTCTCTCTCTCTCTCTCTCTCTCTCTGTGTACCTCTCCCACTTGCACACAAGTGCCCCTGCTCTCTCTCCGAAAATAAATAAACTTAAGGGGAGCCTGGGAGGCTCAGTGAGTTAAGTGTCCAACTTCAGCTCAGATCATGATCTCACGGTTTGTGGGTTCAAGCCCCGCGTCGGGCTCTGTGCTGACAGCTCAGAGCCTGGACCCGCTTCAGATTCTGTCTCCCTCTCTCTCTCTCTCTGCCCCTCCCCTGCTCACACTCTTGTCTCTCTCACTCTTAAAAAAATAAAACATTAAAAAAATTAAAAAGATAAACTTTAAAAGAAATTTTATAAAAAAAATTTAATGCTTCACAGGACGTCATGAAAAAGCAAAAAGACAAATACACAGAATGGGAGTCTAGTTTTGCAAATCATGCATCTGTTAAGCACCTGTATCTAGAATGTCATAACAACTTAATTAAAATTAAAACTAAATAAAACTTAATTAAAACTAAAAAAAACTTAATTAAAATTAAAACTTAATAATAAAAAGACAACCCAATTAAAAATAGGTAAAGGATCTAAACAGACATTTCACGAAGGAAAATATACAAGTAGCCACTGAGCATAAGAAAAGATGCTTGAGATCACTAATAATTAGGGAACTGCAAATCGAAACCACAAATCAGTAAGATGATCCCTCACACCCAGAATGGTTATAATAAAAAAGCATGCATGAGGATGCAAAAAAAAAAAAAAAAAAAGGTTGATTTTTTTTCTCATTTCATTGAAAAAAAATGAATGTATTTGGATGTCTAGAATTTCCATTTATCCAAATATTTTACATTCAAGTTAAACCCTTCCTTCAAAAACGTGTACCTCTCCATACGCACCTCACACATCAGTCCACGAGTATATCCTTGCAATTATTCCTTTGTAGCCCAGGAACACATTTTTTAACTTAAGGTTTTTATTTAAATTCTAGTTACTTGACATGTAATGTAATACTGCTTTCGGGTGTCGAATTTAGTGATTTGTCACTTACATTCAATACCCAGGGCTCATCACAACCAGCGCCCTTGCTCCTTAATACCCATCACCCATTTAGCCCCTCCCCCATCCACCTCTCCCCATCGACCGTCAGGTGAAACACAATTTTTTAATGGTGTTTAAACATATGCACTTTATTCCACCTAGAAGGCAATCAGTAACAGTACCATGAGTCACCATCTCTATGTAGGCACACTGAACTACCGTCCAGGTCAATAAATCACCTTTAAGGAACGCATATGGGAGTACTGCGAATGTGGCATTTTCCCTTGTCCACAGAGGACCAGACTTCTCTAGCAAATCCTTCATGCAAACTTTCACTGACCAGCGAAACGCCATCAGTTTGGAAACACACTGCCTCTTCACGAGAGACAACACAGAATGTTCTTTTTTAACGTCCTTTTCCTTTTCTCAACCCTTTAAGGACTTCCCATCACACAAAATTCAAACCCAAAGTCACGGTCACGTGTAGGAGACTCTATCTGCCATGGCCCCGGGTTCTCCCTTCCATTCCCTCAGCTCTGGAGGTACCGGTTTCCACCTAGTACTCACACGAGGAACTCTGCCTAGCTCAGGGCTTTGCACTTTCCGTTCCTTCTGCCTGAAATGCTTTCCTCCAAACCTGTGTAGTGTGCTCGTCTATTTCGTGCAGAACTTTGTTTGTTACGGACTGAATGTTTGTGCCTCTCCCGCAAATTCCTACCTTGAAATTCTAACCCCAATGTGATGGTACTAGGAGGTAAGGCGTTTGCAAGGTCATGAGGTCATGAGGGTGGAGCCCTGGTGAATGGGACTAGTGCCCTTGTAAGAAGAGGCAGCAGAGGGAGGCTTCCTCTCTGCCACGTGAGGATACAACGAGAAGACGGCCACCTACAAAGGACAAAGTGGGCTCTCAGCGGACCTGCCAGCACTTCGATCTTGGACTTGCAGCTTTCACAACTGAAAGAAGTGAATGTCTGCACTGAAGCTGCCCAGTAGTGCTACATTTGTTATAGCAGCTGGAGCTAAGACAGTGCTCATAGGTATTCCTTGACCTCCCTTGGAGAAGAACACCCCCCTCCCACCGCTACCTCTATTCCACGCCTTGTCCCGCTCTAGTTTTTTCCCCACAGCATCTGGTATTAGATTACACGAGTAAATATCATATATTACACGTGTACAAAATACACGAATGATCTTATTAAAGTTATGTGTTAAATTATACACCATATGTTAATTACAAATTATATACTGCCCTCCCCAGCTAGAAAGGAATAATCCTACTAGTGAGAACTGTTAACAGGCAATGACACATCTGTTGAACTGCGAATGAATTAAAGTTAGGGACCTCTTTAGAAGACTTCAGAGAACGAGCCATGGTAGCATTAAGGACTGCGCACCCGAGGCACTGGGGGGTGTCATGTCCATCGTCCTCCATGAGACCTGATCCAGAGGGATGGTTCTGGAGCTGGACCACCCGGCTCTGAAATCTGGCTGTGTGGCCTCCAACACCGTACTTAGTATCTCTGCTCCGTGGTTTCCTCACTTACAAAATGGTAACTGTACCTACCTCACGGGTCGCTATGAACATTCAACAAGTTCATGCATGTTTATCGTTTAGAAAGTACCTCGAATGTACTGAGTACCCAGGTAAATGCTAGGTATTCGACAGCTTGGTTACGCGAGGGTGCTTCCTTCCTTTATACAACTTTCCAATTGTTGACGGTTTCCTCCGGCATTTCTTACAATATTCAGTTCTTACACTCTACCCATATCAGTTTCTTCATGTTACTTTTTACCTCTGTGTTCTAATTCGCAACATACCAATGATTTATCACAGAAAGGCACATGCAAGGTAACGTACCAAATGACACAGAGAACTTCGTGACCACGACCGCCTCCGCATTTTCCTGTTCCTGCCACAATTCTACCAAGACAACTGTTGTCAAAATTTTCTGTTTCGGCTTCTTGGTGGTCATCTCCATGACCTGATCACATGCTTCAATGCCTCATTCTTGATACATGATAGGAATTTCCACCATACCATTTTAATTCTTCTCATTACCTTCCTAATGCAAAGTACTCAAGTCTTCATTGGTGTCTCCACCCATTTTTTTTCCTTGACTGAAGCAAAACTGCTTTTGTTCACAGACAACATGATTGTCTACATTAAAAAAAAAAAAAAATCGATGCATGCCACAACAAAGTTACTAGAATTAATACGGGAATTCTGTACCTTGCCCAAGAACATGTAAGGACATCAAATAAACATGACTTGATATTCAACATCATTAGCCATCAGGGGACTACAATGTGAAAGCACAATGAGCCACCATTATACACTTACTAGAATATCAAAGATGAAAAAGACTGAGTGTATCACGTATTGATGAAAATTCGAAGCAACTGGAACTCTCACGCGCCAACGGTAGGAAGGCAAGATGGCACAACTCTGGAACGCCACCAACTTTTAACAAGCCTATCTTAGTCCCCCGTTTTAGGAGATGAGGACTTTAGCACCTGTTTTCTCACCTCTCTCTGCCTTCATGTCATCCCACCTCCTGCCAGTGAGACCTTTACTCTGTGGAGGTTGCTACCATTTGCCATCTAGCCTACGAGCATAACCAAGTCCATCGTGCTTAGGCCACAGTCTGACTATAAGGGCAGAAAACCAAGGAAGTGCACCTGTATGATTATGATTATGCCACTAAGCCAACTCCCAGGTTGAGCAAGGAATTCAAATTTTGGCCCCTGACCCGAAGTCATGACTACAGATCTCACGTCACAACCCCTGTTCCAACGACGTTAAACTCTGGGAGTTCCCTTCATTTCTTTTTTTTTTAAATTTTTTTTTTCAACGTTTATTTATTTTTGGGACAGAGAGAGACAGAGCATGAACGGGGGAGGGGCAGAGAGAGAGGGAGACACAGAATCAGAAACAGGCTCCAGGCTCCGAGCCATCAGCCCAGAGCCTGACGCGGGGCTCGAACTCACGGACCGCAAGATCGTGACCTGGCTGAAGTCGGACGCTTAACCGACTGCGCCACCCAGGCGCCCCTTCATTTCTGATCTGGTATTAACCCATGTCAATAACTGCCATCAAACCCCTCTGCCATTTGATACAGGTCATCAGGTCACAAATTTTTCTGTCATTAAGTTTTCATCTCATTCCTCATTTAGGGGATGTCCAATGAGCTTCCAACAACTTCCCATAGGTATTAAAATAAAAGTGCTTTCTGGATGACTTCTAGGATCTTCTCCTACACCACCTAAAAAGGCATTCACTTGGAAACACTGACCATCTCTGTATGTGAGGCACGGCATTAGGCGAGCACAGTAAGGTGGGATGATGACAACCATCCACCGTACAATCAAAAGTGAGTAAGCAATGAACTTGTTTCATACACTGAGCAGATGTTCTAGTTTAGAACGTGTCCTATGAATTATCTGCTGCCTACGAACATTCAGTTTCTTTAACAAGTAAACCTGAGTTTCACTTTGACAGCCCTCCACCTTTAAAAATAAAGGTATGCTGCTCTCCTCATCTATGACGAGGATGGGTTTAAGTTCTGGAAGTCTCATCAGGCTTTGGCAAAGCATCCCACTTGTCACCCTTGACCCCTGGGAATAAGGAAGGAGAATTCTTTCATGGGAACCCAGTCACAGCAGATGTTACATCCTTGGCGTCAGAACTGCTTACCCACGGGCTATAAACGGGGCTGTCCGGAGCCTCACCTCCTTCTGCAGCTCTTACGAAATCATGTGCATGAGGCTTTTGCTCTAAGAACCTCAAAGGCCTTCATTTCGTGTGGCCTCACGACATGCCTTTGAACTAGCCAGGAGCCACTGTATCGATTCTCATTCAACAGATGAGGGGGGAAAAATCTCACACAAGACTGTCAAGCCACGTGACCAGAGGTCATCAGAATGTCAGGAGAAGGGCGGGATGAGCCAGGATCCTCGCTTCTCAGGCTGGAACTCTTGCCACATCCAGATTCAGCCTGTGCAAATGTATGCAAAATGCTGTCTAAAAACACAGGAAGCAGGACCCAGAGAAGCCAGGAGATACACTCTGTGTGAAGTAAGGGTAGGCACAGGGAAGCTGTCGGAGGGCTCTTCTCCTCCTCTCAAAGTTTCAAATAGAATAAAAAATGACAAGACTTCGGCCCTCGTTTTGTGGACCTTTCTGTCAGCCAAATTTCATTTTTTCGGGGAAAGACGGAACATCCTACCTACAAACCCATGATAAGCAGGGACTTTCAAGTTAGTTCAAGGCACAAGCATGAGTAAAACTCCTTACAGAACTTTGAGTTATTCACCTTTATACTTCAGTCTTCTAAAACGGAATAAAGGTCTGGGGCGCCTGGGTGGCTCAGTCGGTTAAGCATCCGACTTCAGCTCAGGTCATGATCTTGCAGTTCGTGAGTTCAAGCCCCACGTTGGGCTCTGGGCTGACAGCTCAGAGCCTGGAACCTGCTTTGGATTCTGTGTCTCCCTCTCTCTCTGCCCCTCCCCTGCTCACGCTCTGTCTCTCTCTCTCTCAAAAATAAACAAACATCTTTAAAAAATTAAAAAAAAATAAAATAAAATGGAATACAGGTCAATCACAAGGGGTGACTATAACACGTGGAAGACGCTGGAGCCATCAGGGAGGGTGGGAAACACGGAGAGACAGAAGACATGATCCGTGCTGTCAGGCCTCTGCATCTGCTTGGTGAGATAAAGCTGAGAACAGATGAAAAGCCAGCCTGTAGGGAAAACTCCCGAAAAGTCAGAACAGCAAGAAACCCAAAGGGAACGTGTGCCGAGAAATCCCTTCAGGGCAACTGAGTGAGGGAATTGGTGGGATCAGAGAAGCTTTCCAGAACCATGGTACGTATGGGGGGGGGGGGGGTCATGAAAATCTGATGCCGTTCCCTTAAACGGAAAAGAAAATGAAAGATCCAAAAAGAATAGACGTAAGAAGCCAAGGTACAGATAAGTAAGCTGCAAAGGAAGAAAAGTGAATGAGGCTGGTTCTCAGACATTTTCTCTTCTTTGTCTCTAAACCCATTCAGCCAAGTCTCATTTCATCCACAGCTTCAGACACTGGTGAGCAACCCTAACACTGTCCTCATCCCGAGGCTCTCTCCTTAGAGCCATACTCATAAAGCTTCCTTCTAGACCTTCTGCCTGGTGTTCTACTCAATTTCAATCTCATCGACTCCCACGACCTGAAACGCCGCCCGGAGCCAGGGACCATCACAGCCAGTCTTCCCACCATAGACTTCTCCCCTCACAGCCACACTCCACCTTGCCATCCCACGGGTACCTCAAACTCAAGTTCAAGGCCGGACTCCTCATCACAGCCCTTCTGCCACTGCCAATGCCTACACGCGGCCTCTTCCCAGAACCAGACCATCACTCCCCAACCTCTGCAGCCGCTCCAGCCAGAAGCCAGAGAACCACCTTCCACGGCTCCTATTCCCTCAAAATTCACATGTGAGCGGTCGCCCAGTCCTATCAATTCTCCCTATGACATCTCCAATCTGCTCACCCTTCCCCTCCCTCTCTACCTTCACTGGACCCTCATCTCCCCTGTAACTAACCCCCCACCCTGTCTCCAGTCCCTCCCCCTCCCTCGTCTCCCAAACTACGGCCCACGTTGCTGATCTCACATAAAACACGAGCTCAACACTCGTCCCTGAAAATCTTCTAGCTGTTGCCTCATTGCTCAGAGAAGAAAAGTTCACACTCCTTAGCACGTCTAAGAAGATGTCTCCGGTCTGGCCTCAACACCCCGCTGCAGCCCTGTCTCCTTCCACCCACACCAACCCTACGCAATATGCAGTTACACGGCTCCAAAATGCACCGAAACCTTTCTGACCTGTCTTCTTCTATGCTGTGCCTGCTAGAGAGCAAGCATTCAAGAAATGGTACCTGTAGGGGAGCCTGGGGAGCTCAGTGGGTTAAGCGTCCATCTCTTGATTTTGGCTCAGGTCACGAGCTCACAGTCTGTGAGTTTGAGCCCCAAGTCAGGCTCCACACTATCAGCATAGAGCCTGCTCGGGATCCTCTCTCCTTCTCTCTCTCTACCGTGTGTGTGTGTGTGTGTGTGTGTGTGTGTGTGTGTGTCCGCTCTCTCTTTCAAAATAAATAAAGAAACTTAAAAAAAAAAAAGAAGAAGAAATGGTACCTGCAGTCACACTATAGTCCTACAAGGACAGCAGGGACAACAATGATAATGAATGGTCCCTAAGGGCCAGAGTACAGATGGTTTTGTGGACCAAACAACAGCACTGAGATTTCGGGCACGGTAAAGCATTTAAGCGTCTGGGGGCCTGCTGGTGACAAAATTATAATCTCTGATAGCAGATATTATCAATGATTAATAGAAGGGGGGATGTGGAAGCCAATGGGGAACCTGCCACGATAGTCCAAGTAACAGGTGTTCGTACATGAAATGTAAGTGAGAACAGAGAACAACGTGCTTTTGTTTAATTTCTCAGGACTTGGAAGCTGCACGGAAACAAGGGTGAGCAAAATAAACGTCAGTGAAAGTTCTGAAAATAGGTTAAAAAAGAATGAGGGGATCTTTGATGAAAATTGAGAACTTGGGAAGGGAGATGGGTTCCGTTTTTTAACAAGTGACAGCTACAGGAGACACCTGGGCGGGGGGGGGGGGGGGGGGGGGGGGGGACTCATTCGGTTAACTGTCCGACTTCGACTCAGGCCATGATCTCACGATTTGCGGGTTCGAGCCTCGCCTCGGGGTCTGTGCTGACAGCTCGGAGCCTGGAGCCTGCTTTGGATTCTGTGTCTCCCTCTCCCTGCTCCTTCCCTGCTTGCACTCTGTCTCTGTCTCTCTCTCTCTCTGTCAAAAATAAACACTAAAAAAAAAAAAAAAAAATTAAAAGAGGAAGGGGAGCTGGCAAGTTGAAAATAGACAGTTGTAGCCTAAGGACATCAGTTACTCACCCATTCAACCACTCTTTGCACTGGACACCTTGCTAGGTGCTGGGACAACAGCAGTGACCCGTACGTAGTCCCTCCCCCGGGGAAATCACTTCCCAGTGAAGGAGGCAGACAAGGAAGGAACCAGTAAAAATGTAACTGCAGGGACTGTTAATGATCGTCTCCGGAGCTGCTACGTGCACGTGTAGGACGCTTAACACTCAGTTTCCAAACGCTTCCAGACGTCTTCTGATTTACGCGGCAAGTGACTCTGTCTTATATAAAGTTTGCACAAGATGAAATGCTGCATCATGGTCACGTTTATAAATAGCCACTTGGGAGAGGGAGTTTCTGACAAACCACAAAACTGAGTAATGGGGCCCAACCTTCCACAAATCTCACAGGCTGCATTTCCATTCTGTTTTCTACAAACAGAAACAAAAGTCATGTTTCCCTCTCAGCCCTCAGCAGGAGACAATTCCCATTTACTCCACTTTCCACAAATCTTCGCTGCATCGTCTAACTGCATGTCTTGGGAAAAACAATAAAAAGGCATCATTTAAATACAGCTTGCTAAAGCGACAACACTAGTAGGTTTTTTTGTTTCTCTGTAAGGCATTTCTAAGCCTCCAAAGAGTGTGGTTCACCTTCCTCCTTAAAAATAAGTTCCACTTCCCTGGGGCGCCTGGGTGGCTCGGTCGGTGGAGCGTCCAACTTCAGCTCAGGTCATGATCTCCCAGTTCCTGAGTCCGAGCCCCGCGTCGGGCTCTGTGCTGACAGCTCGGAGCCTGGAGTCTGTTTCAGATTCTGTGTCTCCCTCTCTCTCTCTGCCCCTTTCCCACTCACACTCTGTCTCTTTCTCTCAAAAATAAACACTGAAAAAAAAATTTTTAAATAAGCTACATTTCTCCATTTAAAAAAAGTTAACTCTCTCATATTCACCTTCATGGTTTTAGTGCAGGTTTTAAGTCTATTTTCCAATGAAAGGAGTACATCAGGAAACTGGGGAAATTTTTCGATGGCACTTCTCCAATGGGAAGAAAAATATCTTCAGTTATCTACCTCTAAAGGCATCAAAGATTAAAAATGAAGCTGTCACCAAAACACCCATAAATTACAACTCCGTTTACGTTAAATTAAAAAGTCAAGCAAGTGTGCTCTATGCCACCATGTAGGAAACACATAAATATTTTATAAAAAGAAAAAAGAAACCATGAGTATCTCAGCCTAAGAGGTAGAAATTTATGTATCTGAACAGCCGCAGAACAGGGTAAGAAAAACACACTCTTTATTGGCCAAAAAAACAAAGTGAATGAGGAAAAACTAAATCTTGCTTGCTTTACATCAAGAACTCTTGAGGTCCCCCCTCAAAAGCTGCGTTTTTCTCTCTTTTTTTTTTTTAAATATCAATGTCAGCGCCTAATACGAATTTATTTGGGAAATCATTCAGACAGCTTGGGTGCTATCTGGTTCCCAAGATCACAACAGATTCTCAACAGCAAACAACGAATGAAGGGGCAGTCACTGCTGAAAGTCACAGATAAAGGGCCAAAACAATTTTTTTTTTTTTTTTTTTTTTTTTTTAAGAAAAGGCAGATGCAATTTTCAAAGACGGTAAAGTGGGGCTGTTTGGTACAGGGGCAAAGAGCTTCGCATCCCGAATAGATCCAAAGCTATCACTTTATTATAGCACAAAAGACACACTCTGTTCTGTATAATCTTAAGAACTGGGGAAGGTTGTGACAACTTTGGGGGAATGTTCCATGCAAATGTTAGATGTGACAGATTAAGAGACTTCAAGGAGCAAGCAAACTCTTAGCCATCAGGAAATTCACTCCAGAAGCAAAACAGCCTATCTAAGAGTTCTGAGTAGCCCAGGGTTCTCTGGCTTAAGCTCCTTTCCTTTTGTGATTGGAGAGGCAATTAAAATGGGCAGTCTCAAAGTCTCCGTGAGTTTCAGGCAGGAAAAAAATAAAAAACACTGTCAAATGGTTCTTAACGTATTTTTAAAGCCGGGTTCGTTTTTTCTTACAGTATTCAGGGTCTTGCTAAAATAAGTCAGTGCGAACTTTGGGATGAGGCTCATACGAAAAAATAGAGACAATACCTCCGTATAAAGGCGCTGTTTCACCACTGCAACTTACCGATCCCGTGTTAACAGGAGAGGCCTGTAAGTTAAAGCGGGAAGGAACATCTCCGAAAATACCAGAACACATCTCGTGTAGTACACTTTTCTCTCATGAGACGTTTCTTTGGACTGTATTTGTTGTTTGTAGGTCTCTGGATGCGGAGTTTCAACACAGAATGATTTCTTAAAGGGCACTGACATGGCCATAAAGGCTTGTACGATGGCCTCGATATTTGGGTTCCCTGTAATTCATATATTGAAATCCTAACCCAGTGTGATGGTACTAAGAGGTGGGGCCTTCGGGAAAGGATTAGTTATTGACATTGGGGCCCTTATGAACGGGATTAGTGTCCCGGGGAAGAGAAATCCCAGAGAGCCCCCTCATCCTCTCTCCACCAAGTGAGGGTCCAAGAAGTCAGTACTCTGCAACCAGAAAAGGGACCTCACCCAACCCAGACCGGGCTGGTGCCCTGATCTGCGACTGCAGCCTCCGGGACTGTGGGAAATAACCCGCTGTTGTTTCTAAGCGGCACCGTCTGTGGTACTTTGTGACAGCAGCCTGAACTAAGATTAATACCGGTCTTTTACTCACGGTTCAACTGTGACTGAGCAACTGAAAAGCCATGGGCAGAGATTAGTGTGGAAGGGCAAGTCCTGAGAGGCTATGCAGGAGTTCACCAGCCCACCTACCCGGAGAGCCACAGAGGCCAGGATGTGTCTGCTTCCCTGAGGACAAGGACGCGCGTGGCGACAAGAATGCGGCCGGCACAGTCTAGGCCACCTCGACTGGCCTGGCTGCAGCTGGGTGATGGACAAGGGGAGGGCCAGAGAGGACTCAGGGGCCCGGGGAGGCTCTGGCTAGAGTCCAGGGGAGGGATGAGAAGCTAGGTTAGGACGGAATCAGCAGGAACAATGAGAAACAGACGGGCGGGGGAGATGTTCACAGGAAGCAAAAGCAACAGAAATGGGACGGGTTGGATGCCCTGGGGTCAAGGACGGCTCCTGAATGTCGGCCTCCTGTGACCTGGTGGATGGCAGGGCCCATCACAGAGTTAAGGAACCGTGAGAGAGGACCAGGGATGGAGAGAGACCAGCCTCCTGGTCTCAGACGAGTCAAATCTGAGGTGCCTTTGAGATACCCAGGCACGAAGTCCGTAATGTTAATTACGTAATCTAGAGCTCATAGAGAGGCTCAGGTGGGAGAAACAACTTCTAGATTCACTTGTGTCTTCCTTTTTTAAGCTCTTCCCCCAAAACTTCATTTCGTGGTACAACAGCACAAAGCGGAGAAAAGCATGTGGGCTTTATTTTACTTTTTTTCCAACGTTTATTTATTTTCGGGACAGAGAGAGACAGAGCATGAACGGGGGAGGGGCAGAGAGAGAGGGAGACACAGAATCGGAAACAGGCTCCAGGCTCTGAGCCATCAGCCCAGAGCCCGACGCAGGGCTCGAACTCCCGGACCGCGAGATCGTGACCTGGCTGAAGTCGGACGCTTAACCGACTGCACCACCCAGGCGCCCCATTTTTGCATGTGGGCTTTAAAGTCAGAAAAGCCGTGGGGTGCCCAGGTGGCTCAGTCGGCTAAGGGTCCGACTTCGGCTCAGGTCATGATCTCCCAGTTCGGGAGTTCAATCCCCGCATCGGGCTCTGGGCTGACAGCTTGGAGCCTGGAGCCTGCTTCAAATTCTATGTCTCCCTCTCTCTCTGCTCCTCCCCTGCTCACGCTCAGTCTCTCTCTCCTTCAAAAATAAATAAAAATATTTTAAAAAAATGTTTAAGTCAGAAAAGCAGTGACTGGAACCTTAGCCCCACTCTTACTGGCTCGGTGCTCATGAGCCTGTGAGCATCCGAACAGCTTTCCCTGTCCTCCACTGTTAACAGGGATGCTGGGCCCCCCTTCAGGTACACAATGCAGATCCAAGAAAGAGCACTTCACATCACAGGTGCCTGGGATACGTTAAGTTCTTGGTCGAGCTGAGCCAGACCATGGTTATGCTTTTTTGCACACCCCACAGCAGTGGCAGAGTCTGGGCCAGGTGTTCTGCCAATCTCTAGCATGTTGAACTGGCTTGAAATACCCTGGAAATTGTCAGAACGCCGCCAGTCTCCTCTTCCCAGACACCCGTCAGCTCATGGAATGATTCCTTTACCTGCTATCCTCCCGGAGTCACATCCAAACCTGAGTTATACACAGAGCATGGCTCACCCTTCATCACCTAGATACCCTGGTCTGTCTCCCAGTCCTGGCAGGACCCATCACTTAGCAGGGCCATGACTATCAAGAGCTTTTGGGGTGCCCAGATGGCTCAGCTGCTTAAGCGCCTGACTCTGGATTTTGGCTTGGGGCACGATCTCACGGTTTGTAAGATCGAGCCCGGCGTCTGGGCTCTGTGCTAACAGCTTGGGAGTCTCTCTCTCCAACTCTCTCTGCACCCCCCCCAAGTGTGCTTTCTCTCCCTCAAAATAAATAAGCTTAAAAATACTGAAACTTAAAAAATAAAAACTTAAAAAATACTTTCTATATATATATTAAAAAAAAATCCTAGGGGCGCCTGGGTGGCTCAGTCGGTTAAGCGGCCAACTTCGGCTCAGGTCATGATCTCACAATCTGTGAGTTCGAGCCCCGCGTCAGGCTCTGTGCTGACAGCTCAGAGCCTGGAGCCTGTTTCAGATTCTGTGTCTCCCTCTCTCTGACCCTCCCCCATTCATGCTCTGTCTCTGTCTCAAAAATAAATAAACATTGAAAAAAAAAATTAAAAAAAAAAAAAAAAGAAACATCAGCTGAGCCTTCAGAAGTTTTCACCTCAAGGACTTGCCCCGTAGATGATCACAAGCTGGCTTAGATACGCACTGCATGTACTTAGGAGTTAGGGATGTTGAGGCCCTGGTTTAACAGTTTTGGAATGTTTGGTTTCGTGCTTGAGAAGTTCTTAACAGTTTGCTGCCGTTCATTTTTGAGCGAAGAGAAAGGAATAATAAGTCAACTCTCGAAACAGAGACCTTGCTTCATACTCAAGCCACAATCTAGTCACCTAAGCAAGCTCTGTTTCCTCCCCCTGGAGGACTCGGCATTCCCGTAGAGCTACGACAGCTAGTGCTTAAGAGCTGTCTTAGAGCTGCACCTGTTCGACTCCAGTGCCCTCAGGGGTGGTCCAGTTCATCTGCACAGCACGGATGGGACTCATTCATTCATTCAAATACTAAGCAGGAACCTACTATGTACCAAATACTTGAGAAATCATGTGAAACAATCAGGACTTCTGCCCTCAAGGAGTTTCTACTTTTTTTTTTTTTTTTTTAACGTTTATTTATTTTTGAGACAGAGAGAGACAGAGCATGAACAGGGGAGGAGCAGAGAGAGAGGGAGACACAGAATCTGAAACGGGCTCCAAGCTCTGAGCTATCAGCACAGAGCCGGACGCGGGGCTCGAACTCACGGACCGCGAGATCGTGACCTGAGCCGAAGTCGGACGCTTAACCGACCGAGCCACCCAGGCGCCCCAAGGAGTTTCTACTCTTAAGTTGAGCGGGAGTTTGGGCAAAGGTGGTAGAAAAACAAGTGAAACACATACATGTACAAGTATCCATTGTGAGAAGTGAAGAAGACAGAGGAAGAAGGTTCTCTTTAGGTCAGATGATCACAGAAGGCCAAAGTCCCAAGAAGAGGCACGCTTAAATTCATTAACTTAGAGAAGCTTGGGGCACCTGGGTGACTCAGTCAGTTAAGCGTCCGTCTTTGGCTCAGGTCATGATCTCATAGTTAGTGAGTTTAAGCACCGCGCTGGGCTCTGTGCTGACAGATCAGAGCCTGGAACGTGTTTCAGACTCTGTTTCTCCCTCTCTCTCTGCCCCTCCCTCACTCGCCCTCAAAAATAAACAAACATTAAAGAAAAAAAAAAACACAACAACTTAGAGAAAGTCCATTCTTATCTGTGTGCCTGAACCAAACTCACTACTAACCCACTCCAGGTGCTTTAAAAATATGTCAATCTGGTACTTGTAAATAATAAAAGAAAGGGCACATTTTATATCCAGGTTAGAAGTAAAAAAAAAAAAAAAAAAAAAAAAATCATTCCCAGGCATGCTGGTTAAAAAGATTGGGTCTGGTGAATAAACACTGTTATGTGATGAAAAATGAAGGACCCCTATCAACTGCTGAAACTACTGATGTTTTTAAATGGTCTGAAAAAAATAAAATCATTACAATAATTATGAAAACATCCCAGAGGTGTGAAGAGCATTATTTGTCTGATGCATACATCATTCACTACCCATTTATTAAACCCCTACTATCTGCCAGCCCCGTGCTAAGTTCCAAGAATACAAAAATAAAACCTGGTGCCCAACCTTTCCCACTGATAAATATTAGCTCAACACGCATGAAAGGCTTACTACTCCCTCAAGCAGGTCATAACATTGCTTTTCATCGCTCCAGTGTTTTCGTTTCCTACTTTATCAACAAATGTTAGGACCAAAGATCCAGATCTGGACAGAAAGGCTTAAATATCACCTCGTTCTTACCAAATAAATTTTTTTTTTACAGTCCTATCTTTCGTCCCAGAACTTGAGCTCCGATTCAAGATAATTCTACTTTCTAGCCCACTCGCCTCTGTGCCTGAAAGTCCAACCCTTGCCTGCACAACCTCTACTGAAATACACATTCGCCCATTTTTAGTGGAAGCAACCGTGTCCACTCAATGCTTTGCAGTTCATCACAATTTTGCAAGTGCCTTTTTAAAACTCTCAGAGAAAACAAGTAGGTCTCCAGAAGTCGCTCCCCCACGATGTAAACTCCCCAAAAACACACTGCACACCTGTCGTTCATTCATTCCCATAAACAACACAGAAGACTTTGGACCAGAAGGACACATACTTTGCGTAGCTCTCCATTCAAGTACAAGTTGTAACTTAAAATAATGCCAAGGCGCTGCCGGCTGAGTCAACATGTAACCACGTGCCGATTATTATCCGTATTTCAAATACACCTTACCCAGGAGTAACCTCCTGTGAGTACAATTCCTGTATGTTCTTCTATCACGGTCTCCTTTATATACCTCCTGCAAAACCAGACAGAAGTAGATACGATTGTAACTGGAATACACAAAATCAAGCCTGTTTTCTCGGGCCTCATCTTTTATACTGAAAGGAGCCTGGCTGAATAAAATACTTCATCAATGGCAGCCAATTGTTTTCTATACGGTATTTCAAAAATTTCATCACTAAACTAGGTTTAGATTTTTTTTTTTTTCCAAAAGAAAAATATTAAATAAAACCGAAGGCTAGGTTTCCTCCCTAATTTTCCTTGCATTGAGAATTGCCATACATGAATCCACAAATGAACAGCTGAGCTACATAATGTACAGTTCTAACTGGGCAGCTTCTAAAAAAGAAAGGACTCTTTCCAACTCCGGCTAATACACTTGATACAAAGAACACATTTCTGCAACAAATACATTTAGGACTTGATGTTTTACAGTGTAGCTAATGAAGGTTCTAGCCATAGTTAAAAATGTATTTTCCCCCCCAGGATATCAAACTTCGGACTCCCATTTAACTGAAGTACAAGCAAAATGAAAATGCAAATTAAACGTATACATATTTATGACTTCACTGGCTCTACAGCAAGGCCACCTTTGGCTTCTGGTTTTATTTACCAGGAAGAGAAGCCTGGAAAACCACCATACATTTGTATTTCTATTCCAACTGTTCCCTTTCTTCAAGCGCTGGTTGGAACAAAGTATTAATTCTGAGTCTGATGTTCTACGTAAGTCAGGAGAATCAGCGTGAATAGATGAAAACAGACAAACATTTTCTCTCTAATGGTGTCTGCTTGGATGAGAAATTTACAAATCTCCATACTAAATCGTTTAAAATTATGACAGTTTACTATTACTAGTAAAGAGAAGTTTTCTGTTAATCTCCATGATTTTTAAAAATCAAGAATGCACCTTCACCACAGAACCCCCAGCGCAACCTTAAATGTGAACCTTCCTAAGAATTCTTGCGAAACATAGGTGGGACCCTGAGTAAGCCAATTCACCTCTCGATGCCTCAGTTGTCTTACCTGTAAAAGCGACAAGTCTCTGAACTATTTAACATTTAAATTCTTTATCACGAAGACAGACACCTCAATCCCAATGGCTGGATCTGTTCATAATATTTAAGAACCATTCTAATTCTTCATCATTCTTCTGAAAATAAACACACAACTTCTGTGTATATGGGAAGGAGGGGTGGAAAGAGGACCCTTAAAGGGAACAGAAACTAGGTTGGTTTTGTTAATTAGGTTTCCTCTGTGAAACCTCTAGCCAGTATTAGCAGCTGCTTGAAACTTACTCAAAAAAAAAAAAAAAAAAAAAAAAAAAAAAGAGGTAGGTTTCTTCATCTCAAGACTCTTACAAAAGGGCATAAGTCAATGTCTAGCAATGCACAGCCAGCTACCCATTGCTAGCAACTAATGGAGGGAAAGGGGAGCAAAAGAGCCTGACAGAGACAACATGAGTCTATTGCCTACGTGGAGAAAGAAAAACTCTTCTTTATATGATGTATTCAGGAAGGAGAGTAACAGGCACCTGTCTCTGCCAGCTTCAGGAGGCGCACCTCCTGTAGGTAAATTACCTTATGGGTCAGCAGATGTTGGGAATTTACATGGCGAGACACTTGCTTTGTTTCACAGCATGTGCTTTCCTTATGAGTGATTTCATTCACCCCCTTCATTCAACAGCTATTTCTTGAGTGTTACTACATACAAACTCCAAAGCTAAAAATATACGAAAGGTATGAGTTGACTGGGATAGCCAAGTGAATCTTAATATGTATTTTACAGTAGATCAGCCCAGCAGGATATTTCCAAGTCAAATAGTAACACTAAACAATACGGATGCTAAGTTTAAAGTGCCCTCGGAATTTTCTCCCCCTCACTAAGTGGGACGTGGTCAGTGGGAAGGGGGAGTAAATTACAAGGGGAAGAGCTAATTAGCTAAATCCCTTACTCAAGGCAGGGTGAAAAAACTTTCTTTCCCCTAGAGAAAATGATTAGATGGATTAAAAACACATCAATAAGCATTATAAAATGCTAAGACTAGAAAGAGAAAAATAATTCATTTTTAATTTCTTACTGTGTATGTGGGACACTTGAAGCTCAGAAGTGGTATGATTTGGCCCGGGGTCACACAGCCAAAAAGAGTGCCTGAACTAGAACTCAGGTCACCGGCAGACATGGTTAATAGTCCCCCAACGTACTGCAGTATCCTTGATGTCCCCTCATCGCCATCAGAAGCGCAATGATGGCATCATTTGCAAAGCGGTGAGCGGGACATCAAGAGCTCTGTTATCTTGTAACCTCTACTAGCTTAGGCAGGATACCATGGAAAAGCCCCATCCCGGTCTAAACCTCAGTTTCCTCATCTGTCAAATGTGAACAGTGATTCACAGTGAGACAGCACAGACCACAAGAAATGCAGAAGCACTCTGGCCATCGTGAAAACCTTAAAATTCAGAGCCAGCACTACGGTGATGGCGGGGGTGGGGGGGGGTGGGGGGTGGTGTATTTCAGAGAACGTGGCTGTGACTCTAATTCCAGCCTCCAGTTACCTTGGTAAATCCCTGAATCTGTGGGCCTCAGGTTCCCACTGCGAGTATGTGCTTAATAATCTTTGCCCTGCCTCCCCCAGAAATGGTTAGAATTTAATGAGCATTGAAAAACATTCACTAACAACAAGGCACGGATTCAAAATGCAAGGTATTATTATTAGATTTCCTCTAGTCTTAATTTGGACAAAAATGTAATGTGGTTTTGCCATTCAGTTCTGAACAGTTTTCTTTCTCAACTAAGATGTCATTATTCATGAGGCTCAGATTTCACCGCTTTCTCCCCGGTATTCCTAAGTCTCCACTCCCATTACTGAGCATGGAATGCATCATTCCCCTCAGCACCGAGACTAGGTGCAAGGCTCACTCAACGAACGTGCCACCGGCATGGGCTTGGCTGAGAAAGGCTTTTTTTCCCAGGGCCTCCTTTCAGCTGGAAATGCTCTGCCCGAAGCTTCCATGAACGTTATTCTACTTCATCACATTAGAGGGGGGATGAAACCAACCCTTGGGCCTTTCTCCAACAACTGCAGAACACTTCAGCCTTTCCACGGAAAAGAGACAAGTCTGGGTGGATGCTTTTCCCCCGGAGGGGCAACCGAGGATCCCCAAACCCATGCTCAGGAGTGCTGATGGGGAGACCCGATTTTTTTTTCTTTGCAGGAGACTAACACGTTCTGAGGCCCAACCTGTCTCTCAAGGGTCATTCACCTTAGAGCTCCGGCCCCTGGGAGGCTGAAAAGGTCCTGCGAAGACTGGGTTGGTGGGTGTTGGGAGTATCCAACACTCTGCCTTTAAAAAGCATCAGAGTAACTAGCATTTCCTTGTTGAGAGCCCTGATTTTAGTACATCAGATGAAAGAATTCATCAGCCTATCCAAACAACTTCTCTGGAACAGGTTTCTACCCGACCATGCTGGGCACCAGAGACCAGGGAGCCGGGGCGGTGAGGGGGGGGGGGGCGGATAAGAATACAACGGGCTCATCTGCATAGATGCGAGATAAGCAGACTGGTTGCCATCAGTTTTGGCGACTCCGGGCACCGGCCTGGCATATCGAGCCCTGGCATTCTCCCTCTCCGTTGCCCCCACATTCCCACCCCTCGCCCCAGCTGTTGAAGCGTCACGTTAACGGGGCTGGGGGAGAGAACAACGCGAAACGCCCAAGTCGGCTGATGCATATAGGCTGCAACCGTTCCGCACCTGTGCAATCCGGCTTCGGCGCCAGAAATGACCAGAACACCGACTCGCAAGCCCCTCTTGAGATCCCAGGGGCGCCTAACAAGTTCGCCTCTGTTTATTGCCCGGGGAGGGTGGGAGATCCCACCTTCTGCTGCCAAACTCAGCCGGTTCCTCCGAAAAGGGGGGGGGGGAAGCTCCCCCTTAGGTGAACCCAGAGAGGTCCCCGAGGGTTACTGCGGCCGGAGGGGATCTGGGCGGCGAGCTAGTGGGTGCTCGCGGGGAGCGCGCGGCCGTGGCCCCAGCGGAATGAAGGTCCCGCTTCGGTGGCCACGCACAACCTCCACCCTACCCCCAGCACTACGCCGACAAAGTGCGAACGTGGAGAGACCTCCGGGGTTGGTCAGGACGCGGAGCCCCCCCAGCCCCAGCCCTGGAGGAGGGTCTAGAGAGGAGGGGCCGGGGACGCGCAGGAAACTTACCTCACCCGGGCAGCATTCGGGCGCCTCTGCTGTCGAGACCAGTTGCGCCACAGTCTGCAAGTTGTCGGGATGTAGTTGCTTCCCCCCCGGCGCCGGGAGATCTGTGCCGGCGAGGGGCGGGAGGGGCCGGAGGGTCGGCGCGGGCGGGGGCGGGGCGCGGCGCGCGGAGCCGGCAGGTGCCGGGCCGGAGCCGCGGGGCCAAACTCGCCCGGGACGCGCCGCGGCGGGGGCGCGCGGCGGCGAGTGTGCAATGCGCGCGCGCCGCGGCGAGTGTGTGTGTCCCCGCGTTCCCCTTCCTTCCCCGCCAGTCCTCCGGCCACACGGAGCGGCGAGCGGGCCTCCGAAGCCCCGGCAGCCGGAGCCCCCCCTGCCCGGCGCGGCCTCAACGCGGCGCGCTTGGGGGCCGGGAGCCGAGGAGCGGCGGCGCCCCCAGGGCTCGGGCGCGGGCGCGGGTCCCGGCGCAGTGCGCGCCTGAGTCGGAGCGAGGCGCGGAGAGAGCAGTCGGCGCGGCGGCTGCCGCGGCTCGGGGAGGCTGCAGGCCCCGCCCGCCGGCCGCCCAGGCTCTTCCCCTTTTCTCTCCACCCCCTCGCTCCATCCCCGCACGCCCTGCAGGGAAGGCAGACCGGTTTGCAGCGGCGGCGGCGGCGGCGGCGGGAGCCTCCGCCGCAGTCGGACTGGGCGCGGGAGTCGGTGC
Source organism: Leopardus geoffroyi (assembly GCF_018350155.1). Taxonomy (NCBI): domain Eukaryota; kingdom Metazoa; phylum Chordata; class Mammalia; order Carnivora; family Felidae; genus Leopardus; species Leopardus geoffroyi. Next base: position 11,396,381 of record NC_059342.1, on the reverse strand, counting down.
GGAGGGACCGGGCGCTCCGTCCGGCCGCCGCGTGCCTAAGACGGAGAGCGGGGCCGGGGCGGGCCCCTAGGTCTGGCGGGTTTCTCCAGGGCTCGCCACGGGCTCCCCGGCCGTTCTAAAGTCTTGGAGCCCCGCTAAACAGAGCAGTATTTCGGAGAGGTCACCCCCCCCCCCCCCCCCGGCCTGCCTCAGGCCGCTGAACTCCGCAGCGCCCGGTCGCCTGCCCGCTGGACTGTGCTTGCGCGAAGCCAGCGTTTAAGCACAGGTGCCCCCTGCACCAGGAAGGGACAGCTAGGATTCCAAGGCGCCGGTGTCTCCCCTTGCAATGACAGCGGGAGTCCCCAGGAAGTAAGACCTACCCAACAGGTAGGGTAGGTTGGCGAAGGGGTCCCGGGAGACAGAAGGCTGGAGGGACGTCGAGAGGTCAAGAGCGGATGGGCTGTGGTGGGAGAAGGGGACACATCGTGTTGATGGCGCTGAGCGGGCGTGGGGGCACCTGCAGTCTCACCAGATGTTGGGGGAGAGAAGAGAGGGTAGGGGACAGATGTACGGACGCTCTGGGGGAAAAGGCCGTCTTGAAAACGATAGCTGAATTTACTTAATAGGAACTGAAAGGCACCCACCGGATCTTTCCCAGATGAATGGAAGCTAGTGGTATTTCTCACCCTCATCATTTCCTTCCTTTTCCTTGTTTAAAAAAAAAAACAAAAAACAAAAACACTGATGTAAAACGTGGGATACGTTCCGTTGGAGGAAAAGCACTTCATGGCCCCTATCCTCACATATCCCTGGCTTAGCGAGTCACAGACAATTTCTGATTGAAAGGATGCTTCCTAAGCTCTCAGCAAATGAACACCTCTTTTTGGTTTTGAAATCTTCTTGTACCTTTCCCCCCCTTCCTTGGGTAAGTTTGTAATGGTTTTAATATCAGCTCGGAATGGAGCATAGTCATTCCTTGGTAATGCAAATATCGATTATTTCTTGGACAGTTTTTCCAGCCTACCTCCTCTAGATGTGTCCGGCCATTCCTGGGAGTTTTAGGGCATCACGTGTTGAGGATCCTGGGACTTTGTCCTGGCTTTTTTTTTTTTTTTTTTTTTAATGTTCTTTAACGCTTAATTCCTTTTTGAGAGAGAAAGGCAGAGCAGGAGAAGGGCAGAGAGAGAGAGAGGGAGACACAGAATCCGAAGCAGGCTCCAGGCTCTGAGCTGTCAGCACAGGGCCCGACGCGGGGCTCGAACTCATCAACTGCGAGATCATGACCTGGGCCAAAGTCAGACACTTAACCAGCTGAGCTGCCCAGGCGCCCTGACTTTGTCGTGGTTTTATCTTAGCATCGCAGACTCTTCGAAGTTCAGAGCAGGAACACACATTTAGTTCCGCTTGATCGCTTTGCAGAAGAGAAAACTACTATCCAAAGACATTAAGTGACCCAAGAGCCAGAAAACAGGTTCCCTGACTCCCAATTCCTGAACAGGAAATAACAGAGGCACTGGATTAGCAAAGTTCAGTTTGGGGTTGATAGAGGGGGCGCTGGAGGAAGAACAGATCCAAGGACCCTTCATCTGCCTGCAGTGAATCCCTGCATAGGGGGCAGCACCACACCGCTGTAAGTAGCAGGCTGGCTAGGATCTGGGAATGGTGATCCCAGTCTCCCCTTCTCTGCTCCTCTGGCCGCTCTGAAATCCAGGGAGTGGAAAATGAAGCTGCTTCCCAGAGTGGGAAAGGCAAATGTAAAGTCCGTTTTCAGTGTTTCCTGGGAATGCAGGGGAGGTGAGAACAGGTAAAACCAGACTGAAATCACGGTGGATCAGAGGGGAGCACGCACATTACATACAGATGCATGCATATACGTGTAACACAGCCCTTCTTTCCCACTACCTCCCTTCTGTTGAGCCAGCAGCCTTAGGTTTCCAGAGAGAAGTCACAAAGCAGACTGCCCACTGGCTAATTAGAAAGCTAACTCTTACTGGGGTGCCTGGGTGACTCAGTCGGTTAAGCAAGCATCCAGGTCATGATCGTGGGTTTGAGCCCCGCATCGGGCTCTGTGCTGACAGCTCAGAGCCTGGAACCTACTTCAGATTCTGTGTCTCCCTCTCTCTCTGCCCTTCCCCCACTCATGCGCGTGCTCGCTCTCTCTCTCTCTCTCTCTCTCTCTCTCAAAAATAAAAACATTTTTAAAAATTAAAAAAAAAAAACAAAACTCTTATTAAACAGGATTCTAAGGAACTCTGCCAAGAGTCTTAACATTATCATTACTGTGAATTAACTCATGGAACAAGGGACCGCATAGTGATTGGTCCTACATGAGACATGCATTTCTTCCCAATTCTGTCTCTCCGTAGATAGCAACAGAAATTGGGGAACGTCACCCTCTAATGGAAATAAAACAACATCAATATCAGAGCAAGAGCGACTTGGCAGAAAGCTTGGAAACATTTAAAAATTAGAAAGCGCTCATCTAATTGTTTTACCTAATTTCACATGTGACTTTTCTAGTTGCTTCTAGGTTTTAGTCCAACATCTTACTGCCCTTTAATACTCCCCTGTGAGAAATATGCAGATTCCTTATGGTAGATTTGATGCCTTAATGGTTCCAATTAATGGCCTCCCTTTATCCAGGCCCTTTTTCTTCAATTTCGTAGTCCCCTCCCACCTTGGGCTCACCTGTACGATTTACTTTGGCCAGTAGAACATCAGTAGACTTCATGTAAGCGAAGCCTTGAAAATTGTTCGTGCAACGAGATAGCTCTACGTACCTATTCGAATTTCCGACGGAAGAACGCTGATGGTCCCAAACACTAGCGAGGATATAGAGCAACAGGAACTCTGAGTCATTACTAATGGGGACGCAGAGCAGTACAGCCACTTTCAAAGACAGTTGACAGTGTCTTGCAAAATGAAGCACACTCTTTCTGTATGATCCAGCCGTCCTGTTCTTTGGTCCTTACCCAAAGGAGCTGAAAACTTAGTTCCATGTAAAAACCTACATGACAGTGTGGAGGCTCCTCAAAAAATCAAAGATAGAACGACCCCTATGACCCAGCAATAGCACTACTAGGAATTTATCCAAAGGACACAAGGGCACATGTACCCCAATGTTTATAGCAGCACTTTCAACAACAGCCAAGTTATGGAAAGAGCCTAAATGTCCATCAACTGATGAATGGATAAAGAAGATGTGGTTTATATACACAATGGACTACTACTTGGCAATGAGAAAGAATGAAACCCTGCCATTTGCAGTAACGCGGGTGGAACTGGAGGGTATTTTGCCTAGCGAGAGAGGTCAGTCAGAGAAAGACAGATATCATGTTTTCACTCATATGTGGAACTTGAGAAACTTAACAGAAGACCGTGGTGGGGAGGGAAGGGGGAAAAATAGTCACAAACAGAAAGGGGGGCAAACCACAAGACACTCTTGAATACAGAGAACAAACTGAGGGTTGACTGGGGGAAAGAGGGGAAAATGGGTGATGGGCATTGAGGAGGGCACTTGCTGGGATGAGCAGTGGGTGTTGTATGTAAGCAGTCAATTACAGGAATCTACCCCCAAAACCAAGAACACACTGTATACTCTATAAGTTAGCCAACTTGACAATAAATTACACTTAAAAAAATAGCATCCTGAAAAAAAACAAACACAAACACCTACACACAGAGTTTTTAGCAGCTTTATTCATAATTTGGACAAAATTTGGAAGTAACCAAGAGGTTCATTAGTAGATGAACAGATAAACGAACTGGCACATCCAGACAATGGAATGTTGTTTAATGCTAAAAAGAAATGAGCTATCAAGCTAGGAGAAGCACAAGGGGAAATCTAAATACATATTGCTAAGTGAAAGAAGCCAATCTGAAAAGGCTACATATTGTTTGATTCCGGTCATATAGCATTCTGGAAAAGGCAAAACTATGGAGATGGGAAAAAGATCGGTGGTGTCCAGGAGTTGGAGGTGAGGAGGTTTGAAGAGTAGAGCAAGGAGGATTCCTAGGGCAGTGAAACTACTCTGTTTCGATACTACAGTGGTGGATACTTGTCATTATACATTTGTCCGAACCATAAACTGTACAGCACAAATTCCTAACTGTGACCTTTGGCTGATAATGATGTGTCAGCGTAGGTTCACCAACCATAGCAAAGGTACCACTCTTGGTGGGGGGGTGTTAATACAGGGGGGCGGCTCAGCATGTGGGGGACAGGCAGGGAAGATACGGGAAATCTCCGCACCTTCCCCTCAGTTGTTTTGTGAATCTAAAACTGTTCTTGAGAATTTATTATTGAAAACCATTTTTTTAATGTTTATTTTTGAGAGAGACAGAGTACAAGCGAGGGAGGGGCAAGAGACACAGGGAGACACGGAATCCCAAGCAGGCTCCAGGCTCTGAGCCATCAGCACAGAGCCCCACGCGGGGCTCGAACCCACAAACCGTGAGATCGTGACCTGAGCCGAAGTCTGACGCTCAACCAACGGGGCCACCCAGGCACCCCCTGAAAAGTGTATATGTTAAAAAGTTTGTGCATTTTTGCTCTTGTTCTTGGCACTCTGCCACCGCCGGAGGACAACTCCATTAAAGGATAAAAGACCCTGTGCTACAGAGATGAGTCATCACGGCTGAGGCCATCCTTGACTGGCGAGCCCTCCACAGGCTGCAGAGGCCCAGGCAGGTCCAGATGAGGTTGGCCAGGCTCAGTCTAGATCTGCAGAACCACCCCCCCCCCCCACCCCCGACTCCCAGGTCCGTGAAAAATAATGCATGGTGCCTCTTTTAAGCGGTCGCTTCAGTCCTCCATTGCTGCGTGACAAGCCACCCCAAAACCAAAACCCAAAAGCAACCTCCATTTACTATTTCTCATGATTCTGAGTCAGCTGGGCACCGGCTAGTGTCACTCACTTGGCTGCAACCAGCCAGCTGCTGGAAGGTCTGAGAAGGCTTCACTCACACATCTGTGCCCCCTATCTCTTTTCCATGTGGCTTCCAAAGCATGTGGTCTTTTCAGCAAGGGGGTCAGACTCCTTACAAGGCAGCTGGCGTCCAGGAGGGAGGAACTGGAACTTTGGTACTGAGCGTGGAAGTTCTAGAATGCTACTTCTGCTTCATTCTATTGGTTACAGCAGTCACAAGAGCAACCGGGCTCAAGGGGAGGGGAAATAGACCCTACATTTTGCGGGGCAGCGTGCACATACAGGGATAAAGCGGCCTGGTCGCAGCCATTTTGGTGAGACTATCCTGCCCGCTATGTTTTAGGGTGATTGTGGTACCACATTGGATACATTCTTCTAAGCTATGGGGGATTGGGGGCTAGTTACAATTCCGTTCTGGACTTTTCTATGAAATGAGGAAGGGTGGGTTCTTCTAGGTTGCTTAACGCGTATTTGACTTTTTCATTAGTGATATCTAAGGGAGATCCAGAAAGGATGGCCAGAGGGAATCTGCGAAGCATTGATCGGCCGTGGGTAGATCGAGCAACTTGGTCTGCCATTAATTCTCCAACTAGAAAGAAACCACTCAAGCATCCACATGGAAGGCATGCCTAGCCTCCAGGGGCATCAAACGGTAGGAGAGTAGAGACTACAGCCTTCACAGCTTCTGAAGGGTCATCTTAACATCACAATGCCTTCTCTTTCTAGAAACTTCCTTTCTAAGCAGACAAACCAAATGCTTCACTGACTCCCCTGTACAATGTGAGATGCTCATTTCAGAGGACCGGTTCCCCCCTGGGGACCCTCTGGTCTCTAACTTTGAGTTTACTTTTCAGGTTAGCAAAGGCTTGGGCACCTCAGTCCCAAGTCCCTTTCTTCTTTCTCTCCTGGACCATCTTCCCTTTCCCGGAGCTTGGGCTCTCTTTTCCTGTTGCTTCTTTGCTTCCTCAATCCCATCCGCCTTCTGTCCCTCCTTCCTCTCAGGCTTGAGAAGAACACCGAGCGAGGAGCCCCAGTGGCTGTTTTCTCCTCGCAGCTCTGTCCCCATACCAGTGAAGTCTGCATCCTCTCTTGGGTTGAGATTCCTGGTCTGTATCCCGAGAGTGTGAGACAGGAGGCTCAGAAAAGTCACTTGGAAACCTAACGGTCTCTGGTCATTAGACACCTTCGGTAGCACATTCGGTGCCAAGGCTTGAGCCAGGTGAAGAGTCAAGTACGCGGAACCCTTCGCAGGAAGTACACGTGTACCTTGGCCAACTCCCACTACCTCACTACTTTTCTCCTAACTTTTTTTTGTAGGTGGAAAACATGCCCCTGTAGCAGCTGCACACCCTATTTCACTTATTAAATGACACGCGTCGAGATGGGCATCGCGCGAAAAACATATGCACGTGAATAACTCCCCAAAGAAAACGGCTGCCAATTAAAGGTTCATGCTGGGGTGGGGGGAAACCCTAAGATGAAGAAAAAATTTGATGTTCCGTTGCCTTCGCGTCTAAAAACAGGCACAGGCCGTGAAAACCTCTAGCCGAATTTCCACCAGCCGGTACGATCTGTTTTCTGTGTTCACTTACTCCTTGTCTCCGTGGCATCTTTTTCCTGTTACCACCAGACTCACGTGGGTAGCTTTTCTAGGTGAGTTTTCACTTTGCCCAGAAGTTACAAAAAAAAAAAAAAAAAAAAAAAAACACAAAAAACAAACCAGCATAGACTTAACGGGGTTTGGTTGGAAGAGTGAACAAGAAAAACGAGACAGTGTCAGAACGGAGGGGAGAACGAAGGAAAAGAACAGAGAGGGGACGGCAGCCCAGAAAACCATGCAGCAGTTCAGAAAGTAGTGTAAAGGCACACAAAACGTACACACACATTTGGTACATCAGGTCTGAGCGTGGCTTCTCAGGAAGCCGAAGGTCAAGGTCTGCATAAGAGAGTAAGAAACCTTCTTTGGGTTGGAGAGGCTTAAAAAGAGAGGTTTAAAAGCTTGAAGTGGCGGGGGGGGGGGGGGGGGCACCTGGGTGGTTCAGTCGGTTAAGCGTCTGCCTTTGACTCAGGTCACGATCTCGGGCTTGTGAGTTCGAGCCCCTCATCAGGCCGTCTGCTCTCAGCACAGAGCCCGCTTCCAATCCTCTGTCCCCCTCTGTCTCTGCTCCTCTCCCACTTGCACTCTCTCTCTCTGTCTCTCTCAAAATAAATGAATAAACTTTAAAAAAAAAGGGGGGGGAGCTTGAAGTAGGGAAAGAGGCTGAAATACATCAGTCGTGTCACTCAAAACTCTTCAAACTGCATTGCGACTCTTACGCCCCGAGAAACAGTGTGTGGTAAAAGTCACAAAATCCAACTGTGGAACCAGGAGTGAAACCCAGGCTGCCATCTTATCCCCAGAGCAGAGCCGGGCCCTGGATTCTTCGTGACTAAGCAAAAATTCATTCAAGCCAAAGCCTTCTTGGTTCTAACCCGGGAAATACTGTTTGTTTTTGACCTCCTTGCAACACTGAAAACAGTTCTCATCAATAGCGAACCTATGTGATACCAAATGGGTCACCACGAAAGGGTGACAGGTCTAGAAAGAGTACCAAGAAATAATGGAGTCTCCCGGGAAGGGAAGGGAATGGCTACAAGAGACACTTAAGCTCCCTGAATACAGGCAGTAGACGTCCACCCGAGACATCACATCGGCGTAGCTGACACATTCCTGCAGTTCACTTGTCATGCGCCATCTGAGGTCCCCCCTGCATGGAGGGGCAGCGTCCGGGGCCAACTCTTGAATTTCTCAGACTTGCTTTCTGAGGCGAGATGGGGGGCATGATGCTAACCACACAATAAATACTTGTGGAAGAGAAGGGGGTGTTCACTTTCGTCACCCGGCAAAGCCCACATTAAGACGTCTCAAGGTCTCTGTGACACGTCACTGTGTGAACGCACCAGGAGGACAACCTTCCTTTTTCCTTTCGTTTCTCAAAAAATGCAGGGGCTTCCCTGACTTGGAAGCATTTCGGCAGAACCTCACCGGCTAGCCTCGTCTCTTGGCGACATTTGAATGCTTGGCTAGCAAAATGGAACGCTTACCCTGACATCTCTTTAAGCACACGGTCCACAAGCTGTCCCGGCAACCTAGAACGTTTTGCTGGGATGGGGGATAGAAAAAGGAAATCTATTAAGCAGGCTATGCCAAGTGCTTTAAGATACAACCAATGTGGATTAATACAGTAAAGGTTCGTTGCTCGTTCATGCCTCTGTTCAACACAGTTTGGTGGCAGAATTGGCTTCACGCGGTCATTCGGGGGACCCTGGGTCTTTCCATCCTGTGGCACCATAATGGTCAACCGTCGATTCCCAAATGCCCGCTGAATTAGACGAGAGGGCAAAGGATTTAAGATGTCAGGGATAAACATTGCATCCGCCCACGTTCCGCTGGTCAGACCTGGGCCTTCATAACACCCACCAGCAAGACGCCCGGAAAAATCTGTTTCAGCCCTGTGCCTGGGAAGGAGAGAACACTATATTCTCTCCCCGATGTGCCGAATAAAGGCAAATCATTTCACGTTAAACTTATTCTCGCACAGCTCTGCTTGCGAGCTGAGGGGAGGGTCTTCAGCCGTCAGATTTCTTCTGTTCTTGTTTCTTAGTGTTTTCCCTGAGTGTCTAGGTTGGAAGCAGCCTAGGACGTGGGGGGTTGGGGGACGGCAACCCTGTCTTGGAAATGTTTGTGGACACGCACGGGAACGTAAAGAGTCCACAGTTTTACTGTTACCGAGAATCGAGCGCTTGAAGCAAGTGTCAAGGGGTCTTCTAGCAAAGAGTGCTGTCGATTCCGTTATCGTGGGAGAAAATGGAATCTGTGCCATCAGCTTTTGAAGCCACTGCCATTGGAATCTCTGGAGCCTTTGGGAGGGGGGAAAAGAAAGGCAAAAAGCAGCACAGCTCTGTCTGCAGTCAGCCTGTCCGGATGGCACAGGTGACTTCATGAGAAAGAGGATGCGGCAAGCAAGAGGAATGTGGTTTTTTCCTCGCACAAATAATCCTTGAGGAAAAAATATGGGAGTTTAGAGTGTGGTGGGGATTTACAAACACTTTAAGTCAAAAAGCACAGCCACGCCATGGAGATAGGAGTTAGAAAAGTTTGGACAGCCGCCCAGCTCGCTCGGACTGTGTAAGGCTCCTCTCTGTCCTTCCCTGCGTGAAGCAGGGGGAGGGTCCGACTGAAGCAAAGGATGGGCTGCATGCTCCCAAGCTCTACTGCGCTTGCAGTTTCCAAGGGTTGGGGGACAGAGCGTGTCCGCCTTCATTTTTTCCCCTTCATTTTAAAGTCATGACCGTGGGCAAGATGCCCTTTTTCAGGACCATTCTGCACACCAAGAGATATACCGTGGCATTTTTTTTTTTCTAGAGACTTTCAGAAGACACAGTTCAAGAGGTTTACTTAATATGCAAGGGCTCGTTTATGATACGATTAGAACAAAAGGCATCACGTGAACTTGCGTGTATTCTGCAGCCTCATACAAGTACAGAAAGTCTAGAAAAATGTCCTGGAGGGATATCTGCTGAAATGTTAGCTACTGTTACCTTCAGGTTAATATTGTCTCTACTTAAAAAAAAAAACAAAAACAGGGGCGCCTGGGTGGCGCAGTCGGTTGAGCGTCCGACTTCAGCCAGGTCACGATCTCGCGGTCCGTGAGTTCGAGCCCCGCGTCAGGCTCTGGGCTGATGGCTCAGAGCCTGGAGCCTGTTTCCGATTCTGTGTCTCCCTCTCTCTCTGCCCCTCCCCCGTTCATGCTCTGTCTCTCTCTGTCCCAAAAATAAATAAACGTTGAAAAAAAAAAATTAGAAAAAACAAAAACAAAAACAATCTTGTGCTACTTTTCACATCAGAAAAGACAAAGAATTGGGGAAAATATCTAATATCTGACAATGACAAAAGCTTACGTGTGTTGTAAAAATTGACAAAAGCAAAAAAGAAATGACTCCATTTTCTTTCCCCAGAGACGACCATCCCCAGCATTTAGTATTTGCTTACTATGCTTTACAACATTTTATACTCTATTTTTAGCTCAAAATAACATAGGCACAGGGCAGAGGATGGGAATAGACATTTTGTTTTCAAAGGAGGTATACAAATGGCTAATAATCACGTGAACAAATACTCAGTGCTATTAGCCACTAGGAAAATGTCAATCAAACCCACCATGAGCATTGCTTCACACCTATTGGATGGCTAGAATCAGAAAACATAATAACAGGTGTTAATAAGGATAGGGAGACACCGGAGCCCATATACCCTGCTGGTGGGAATATAAAAAGGTACAACCACTTCGGAAAAGAGTCTGACAGTTCCTCAAAATGTTAAACACAGAGTTACCCTATGACCCAGCAATTTCACTGTCAGGTGCACGCCTAAGAGAAATGAAAACACACGTCCCCACGAGAGTTTACATGGCATTATTCACAAGAGTCAAAAGGTGAAAACACCCCAAATCTCCATCAACTGAAGAATGGATGAACAAAATGGGATACATCCATATAACGGAGTATTATTCAACAGTAAAAAGGAATGAGGCACCGATACGTGCTACTCCATGGATGAACCTTGAACACATTATGCTAACTGAAAACAGCCAGTTACAAAAGGCCCCATTGCTTGACGGCATTTCTAGGAAATGTTCAGAATGGGCAGATCTACACAGACAGAAAGTGGGTTAGTGGTTGCCTGGGGCTGGGGAGCAGTGGACTTGGTGGGGAAATGGGGAATGAATGCTAATGGATGCTAGATTTGCGGGGAGGAGGATGAAAATGTTCTAAAATGGATGGCAATGACGGGTGTAGAACTCTGTGATTATAATGAAAACCATCAAATTATACATTTGAAATGGGTGAATTGAATGGCATACAAATTCACCTCAATAAAGCAGGCTTGTTTGTTTGCTTGTTTGTTTTTAAAAGGAAAAAGTAACATGCCCTTAAAAAAACTAAAGCACTTTCAAAGGGGGCCGTGCAGAGCAAAGGAAACAATCAACAAAATGAAAAGGCACCGATGGAATGGGAAGAGATGTTTGCAAATGACATACCAGATAAAGGGTTAGTATCCAAAATCTGTAAAGAATTTGCCAAATGCAACACCCGAGAAACAAATAATCCACTGAAGAAATGGGCAGAAGACTTGAGTAGACCCTTTTCCAAAGATATCCAGATGGCCAACAGACACACGAAACAATGTTCAACCCCACTCATCAGCAGGGAGATACAAATCGAAGGCACAGTGAGATACCACCTCACACGGGTCAGAGTGGCTAAAATGAAAGGATGCTGGTGAGGATGTGGAGAAACGCGAACCCTCTTGCGCTGGGAGCGCAAACTGGTGCAGCCTCTCTGGAAAACAGCGTGGAGGCTCCTCAAAACATTAAAGATAGAACGACTCTATGACCCAGCAATAGCACTACTAGGAATTTATCCAAAGGACACAAGGGCACTTGTACCCCAACGTTTATAGCAGCGCTATCAACAACAGCCAAATTATGGAAAGAGCCTAAATGTCCATCAACTGATGAATGGATAAAGAAGATGTGGGTTATATATACAATGGAATACTACTTGGCAATGAGAAAGAATGAAATCCTGCCATTTGCAGCAACGTGGATGGAACTGGAGAGTATTAAGCTAAGTGAAATAAGGCAGGCAGAGAAAGACAGATATCATGTTTCACTCATATGGAGAATTTGAGAAACGTAACAGAAGACCACTGGGAAGGGAAGGGGAAAAAAATAGTTACAAACACAGAGGGGGGAGTCAAACCATAAGAGACTCTTAAATACAGAGAACAAACTGAGAATGGATGGGGGGTGGGAGAGAGGGGAAAATGGGTGATGGGCATTGAGGAGGGCACTTGTTGGGATGAGCGCTGGATGTATGGAAGCGATGAACCACGGGAATCGACCCCCAAAACCAAGAGCACACTTTACATGCTGTATGTTAGCCAATTTGACAATAAATTATATTAAGAAAATAATAAAATTTTTTAAAAAAAAGAAAAAAAAAAAAAGAAAACTCAAGCCCAATGCTGGCGAGGATGTGGAAAAACTGGAATTTACACGAGGATCTGCCTTTTATTCCCAAGGACCAGCTCGCGGCAGGCACTTATTATAGTGAATTGCTTTTGTGTGTATGAATTGGCAAAACTCTTTGGGGGAAAAATGTGGCAATGGATTCCAAACACCTTGAAAATAAAAATGTTTAGGAAAAAAAAAGGTGGCCAGTGCACCTGAGAGACTAAATTTTAAATTTTATTGAATTGTAATTAAGTAGCCACACGTGACCCTGGATTGGACTGCACAGCTCTGAACAATGCCCATTACAACATTTAACACACCGTATATCTTGCATAAGAATGAGCTCCAACAAGAAATTCACTTTGTGACCATCATCACTGTCTCCACAGCACCTAGCATGGGGCTTGGTACACAGCAGGCTCTCCGCATGAAAGCCCTTATCATCTTCAGCATGGTCCGGTCCACCTTTGTATCCCACAGCTTAGCCCAGCACGCACTACGGAGACTCAGTAACTGTTGCTAATTGAGTTAATCGATTTCTAGGCTTACAAACCCGCCAGTTATCTGTTCGCGGAGAATGCTTGACCATGGGGACTTGCCTTCGTGTTTTTCTGATATATTTCTTTGTGTTCAGTACGCAGGCTAAAAGCATCTGCTTGCATTCAAACCCTGGCTTTATGACCTCTGGAATGGAACGTTTCTGTGCCTCAGTTTATTCCTCCGTAAAGTGGGTCCATTGATGGCCCTGTCTCAGTTGTTGTCAGGATTACGTGTGTTGGGGTTTACAACTTTATAGGAAATATAGAGAATGGAGGGCTGGGTTAAATTACATCATGAGGATTCAATCAGAAAAACCCAGATGGTAGCCAAGTCTAGGTGGAAAACAGAGGCAGCCATCCTGTGGTCATTAGAGAGAAAATTTAAGGACCAAGACGATACTCTGAGATCGGCAATCTCTCTACAAGGGAGACTTGAAAAAAAAAAAAATCTGGCATCATTACTGTAGATAGTAAGGTGCAGGAGCAGCTTCTTTCTAACAACCAATAATGCAGGTGCTCTAGCCTTTGGTAAAGCCCTGCCTGTAGCTGCCTTCAACTTTCCATGGACTTAAGGCAGGCAAAGTTGTAGCAAAGAGGGTCCCTGACCTTCAGATTGTGTCTGTAGGATGCTGGCAAGTCAGGCACAGGAGATGTGTCAGCTGATTGTCTCCGCTGTCGCATGAGTAGCAGCTGTAACAAAAGCTGTCCTTTACTCATACCGAAAGGAGACCATGAAAATAGGGGGTAAAATGGGTGTGTGGGGGGGGTGGGGGGGGGGAACAGCTGGAGAAACTTGCCTCGTTCTGCCGCTTTCAAAATTTCCTCGGAGCGTCCGAGGAAGGCAGTCCTGGGGTCACCCTGCCATCTTCCTGGGATGTATCATTCGCAGGCTCCCCTGCTTGTTCTCCAATTTGGTTTCCGTAATTCCGTAATTGAAAATTCTGCTTCAGAAGAAATTTCAAGTCCTTATTTTATAAAGTGCAGCAAAATAAATGGCCTACCTAGAACTTTAAAAAACAGTGTCACCTTCACAAAATCCTAACTGGCTCGTCTTCTGTTCGTCTGTTCTGCCATAACCCTCGTCCGAGGAGCCACAGCCTCTTGCTTGGACGGCCACAGGGACCTTTGAACTGATCCCCTTGTGTTGGCTCTTGCCTCCTTCAAATTCATGTGCCAAACGCTGTGCCCCGTGATCTTTAAGGCGATAGATAGCGCATTTTATCACTCTGCTGCTTAAAGTCTTCCAAAGGCTTTCCAGTATCATAGAATAAAACTGGAACGCCTTTCCTGTGGACTTCAGGGCCCTCCACGGCCTGATCACAAAATGCGCATCCGTGATGTCACTGCTGACAACTCTGTCCCTCTCGTCTCCAAATTCCAGCCATACTTGTCTTTTGCTTTCTGTTTCACCAACACGCTGATCTATTTTATCTTCAGGGAACTTGAACTTCTCGAGCCCTCTGCAAGAAGGCTCCTAACCCCCAGGCTGTAAGATTCTGTTCAGGTGCACCTCCACTCCTCGGTCATCTCCTCCGAGAGCATTTCCCTGACCATTGTACTCCAAGATTTACGGTAACCACCTTCCCTCTAAAGCGCGCGCAGATGCACAAGTGTTACTGGATGTAATAATACGGATGAAGTGAAGGGCTTAGAACAGCACATTATACGTCTGCAGTGTCATCCGCCGTTATTTTTTTCATTACACCACATATTATTCAAATTTCTCTTGTGTCTTAATGCATTTACTCGTCTATGGTTGGCCCTCCTCACTCTTAGCTCCTTAAGAGCAAGGACCCTCTGATTGTTTGGTTCATTTATATATCTCTAGCGCCCAGAAGAAAGCGTGGCACGCAGTAGCTGATCAATAATCATTATCGAAAGGATGACTTCAGTGCAGGAAAATATACATACATATGGCGAAGAAAAACAAAGACTACTGCTACCATAGTATCAGGATATTCTTGGGAGACTAATATTTTCTCCTCTCTTGCTTTTTCAGATATGCCTAATTTCTGCAAAGACACGAATTCTTTTTCACGGTAAAAACGGAGTTAATTTTCACAAAAAGACTTATGTTGGTATGCCGTATGAAATGTCAGTCAGTCCACTGCTGCAGGCATGTGGCAGGTTGTATTCTCTGGGTCTGTGTATAAAACCGCTTAAGAATTTCACAGTTTGTGAGTTTGAGCCCCGCGTCAGGTTCTGTGCTGACAGCTCAGAGCCTGGAGCCTGCTTCAGATTTGTGTCTCCCTCTTTCTCTGTCCCTCCCCTGCTCGTGCTCTCTCTCTCTCTCTCTCTCTCTCTCAAAAATAAATAAGCATAAAAAAACATTAACACCACTTATGAAATCAGAAGTCATCTGACGTTGTTCAGGAAGAACCCTCAGCACCGGGTGTCTCAGCACCGTGTGCCTTAGCCTGTGAATGCATGGGCAGGTCCTGCTGAAAGCTCCCTGGGGGGTGTGACAAGTCTCATTCCAACAGGGGCCATGTGCCATGTGACTGGCCACCCGCCTCTTTATCTCTAGTTCCTTTAAGTGAGGAGTTCTGTTTGGCTATAGACCTTGACACTGTGGAGGTCAGCCAAGGTCAATGCTCCAGTAAGAATGACTCACACCCTGCTCTGTGCTCTCCGCTGGGCACAGGCTTAGAGTACCACGAACACCATGATTTTCTGGACTTAGCTCCCAAGACGTGAGGCTCATTCCCTGAGACACTGATCTATGAAAAAAAAAATCCCCAAAGCAGCCACCCAAGGTGTATCTGGCATTTAGGGGAAAAAATAGAAGCTTCTATTCTCTGATCCTATCCAGTGGGGTTCTAATTCAAACTTGACTATCCAGTGTGAACATGCTTTTCAGGCTTGTCTGAAGAAGGGCAATCATTATGATTTCAAAAAAAGGATTGTGGAAGATTGCAAACACACACACAGGTATTAACAATAATACAATTTGGGCGCTGGGTGGCTCAGTTGGTTAAGTGTCTGACTTCGGCTCAGGTCATGATCTTGCAATTCGTGGGTTCAAGTCCCCCTCTCAGCTGTGCTGACAGCTCAGAGCCTGGAGCCTGCTTCGGATTCTGTGTCTCCCTCTCTCTCTGCCCCTCCCCCACTTGTGCTCTGTCTCCCTCTCAAAAATAAATAAACATTAAAAAGAATTAAAAAAAAAAACAATGATACAATAAACAATTGCAATAGCAAGACCAAACTTAGCAAGATTTTTTAAAAGCCTTACTTGCTTTGGAGTGTTATACCTTTAAAAAAAAAATCACGGATAGGGGCGCCTGGGTGGTTCAGTCGGTTAAGCATCCTGCTTTGGCTCAGGTCATGATCTCACGGTTCGTGAGTTTGAGCCCCGCCTCAGGCTCTGTGCTGACACACTCTCTCTCTCTCTCTCTCTCTCTCTCTCTCTCTCTCTCTCTCAAAAATAAGTAAACATTAAAAATAAATGAATATATTAAAATCACAGGTTCCGCACACCCACCCTTACTTCCATCCCTTTCCTTTCCCACCGGTGGCAGTCAGGATCAAAAGTAGCTGTTTATCATTGCTTCACATGGTTTGATAGACCCATGTATCCATCACCTTTGTTCTCTTGTTTGCTTGTTTTAAGCTTTTATGTAAAGGTTT
The DNA here is from genome assembly GCF_018350155.1 of Leopardus geoffroyi. Lineage (NCBI taxonomy): Eukaryota > Metazoa > Chordata > Mammalia > Carnivora > Felidae > Leopardus > Leopardus geoffroyi. The sequence goes on along the minus strand of NC_059342.1, from coordinate 11,380,250 downwards.
CCCATACCTCACATATCATGGGGCAACTTTGTGTTGCCGGGGCTCAGCATTCTATTTACAAGATTTTCTTTGTTGACACGCATGATGGTTGCTTTTATGTGTCAACGTGGCTACACTCCCCACTTACTCGATGAAACACTCACCTACGTGTTACTAGGCACGTATCTTATAGATGTGCTTTAAAGTCCACAATCAGCTGTCTTTGAGTCAAGGAGATTTTCCTAGATAATTTGGGTGGACCCGATGCAATCCATCGGTTGAAGGACATTAAGAGGAGAGCCGAGGCTTCTCTGAAGAGGAAGAAATTCCATCTGTGGACAGCAGCTTGAGCTCGCACGCGGCTGTTCCAGTCTGTCTTTCCCGATGACGTGTGCTGTGGATTTCAGACTTGTCTGGCCAGGTCCACGGTTGTATGAGCCAATTTCTGGCAATAAACCTCTTACTGTATGTCTCCCTCTGGTTCCCACTGGTTCTGTTTCTCTGGGTGAACCCTGACTGATACAGTATATGTATCTCTGATTCATCTCTTTGCATCGCTGTATAGCAAGCACCCACAAACTCCTTATAAAAACCAAACAGTCAATATTGTAGGCTTTGTGGGCCATACAGTCTCTGTTGCAAGCACTTCCCAATGCCACTGTAATATGAAAGCAGCCAGAGACAACACGTCAAGGAATGGGGCGGCTGAGTTTCAATAAAGGTTTATTTACACATACAGGCATCGGGCTGGATTGGACCCAAGAGCTATGGTTTGGTAACTCCCGCAATATGATACACTGTTGTACGGGCAAACCACAATTTATACACTCTCCTGTTTCATATCTTCTACGTTTTCCCCCGTTACTACACAATGCTGTCCCGAACGTTCATGTGCACCATTCTTGTGCACAACTTCATGTGTTTTTCTCAATCTGTCTAGGAGTGGAATTGATGGGTCCCGGGGTATACGAATCCTCCACCTAATGGTGCCAAACTTCAAACTAAAGAGATCGTTCTAGGGGCGCCTGGGTGGCGCAGTCGGTTAAGCGTCCGACTTCAGCCAGGTCACGATCTCGCAGTCCGGGAGTTCGAGCCCCGCGTCAGGCTCTGGGCTGATGGCTCAGAGCCTGGAGCCTGTTTCCGATTCTGTGTCTCCCTCTCTCTCTGCCCCTCCCCCGTTCATGCTCTGTCTCTCTCTGTCCCAAAAATAAATAAATGTTGGAAAAAAAAAATTAAAAAAAATAAATAAATAAAGAGATCGTTCTAATTGACACACCTACTAATAGGGCCCAAGACTTCCGGTTTCTCCCCATCTTCCACACCGTTGGGAGCTATCAGACGTAGATTTCCAAAATGGCGTACGTAAAACCGCATTTCATTGTAGTTTCAATGTACATTTTCATAACACCTAATGGTGAGAGGCATCTCTTCACGTGACTACTTTCCATCCATATGTCCTCTTTTTTTTAATAGCAACTATTTCTTTTCCAATTAAAAAAATGTTTTTAATCGAAGGAGAGTTGACATACAATGTTACATTCGTTTTAGGTGCACACATCGTGATGTGACAATTCTATCCATTACAAGAGGCTCATCATGTTACATGTGGTTACCACCTGTCACCATACATATATCCTCTTGGATCAAGTGTCTATCCAAATCTTTTGGCTATTCTAAAAATGGGGTTTTGTTCTCTTATTATTGACTTTTGTGAACTCTTTATAGATCACGGATCTAAGTCCTGTGGTGGATACGTGATTTGCAAATGTTTTCTCCCAGTCTTTAGCTTGTCTTTTCATTCCCTGAAGTGTCTTTTGCAGAGCAGAAGTTCTTAATTTTGATGATGTTCAAATTCATCAGCTTGTTCTTTTGTGGATCATATTTCTGGTAACATAGCTAAGAAATCTTCCCAGAACCCCAAGTCACAAGAATTTTTTTTTTTTTTTTTGCATGTTATCTTCCAAAAGTTTTGTATTTTCAGGTTTACATTTTAGGTCTATGATGTATTTTTATGTTTTATTTTTTTAGGTTAAAAAAACTTTTTTTATTTACGTAATCCCTACCCCCAACATGGGACTCGAACTCACAACCCCGAGATCAAACGTCACACGCTCTCCTGAACGAGCCAGTCGGGCACTCCTCTCTGATGTATTTTTAATTAATTTTTGTATACAGTGCACAGCACGGGTCAAGGTTCATTCTTTTCGCACATGGATGTCCTATTCAAGTACTGTTTTTGTTGAAAAGACTATCTTTCTCTGTTGCCTTTGCATCTCTGTAAAAAAAATCAGTTGATCAATAATGTACGCGTCAGGCTCTGGGCTCTGTGTTCTGTTTCGTTCATCTATACGTCCATCCTTTTGCCAATTCCACACTGTCTTAATTTGCTGGCTTTTTATAGCAACTCTTGAAATCAGGTGGCATGCCTCCTCCTGTTCGTTCCTCTTTTTCAGAAATGCACTGACTATTCTAATTCCTTTGCCTTCTCACGTCATTTTTAGAATCAGCTTGTTGACACCTATAAGAATATCCTGCTGAGATTTGGATAAGGATTATGTTGAACGGATAGATCAATTTAGGGAGGACAGACATTTAACAATGAACAGGGTACGTGTCTTTCAGTCAGTTCGGCTCTATGTTTTGTTTTTCTCTTTTTAAGTAGGCTTCATGCCCGGCATGGGGCCCAATGCAGGGCTGGAACTCATGACCCTGAGATCAACACCTGAGCTGAGATCAAGAGTCAGACACTTAACCTTCTGAGCCACCCAGGTGCCCCCAAATACAATTGATTTTTGTATATTGACCTTGAATCCTGCAACCTTGCTAAACCCATTAGTTCTAAAAGTTCTTCCTTTGCTAATTTATATATTGGTTTTGGGTTTTTAAATTGGTTTGCAAGAGCTATTTATGTATTCTGTATATTCATTCAGTGGATAAATATTTATTGAGTGCTTCCTATGTGTCAGGCACTATATTAACATACTGATCTTGAGTCCATTTTCTTCATTGCAAAATTCTTCGGGAAGACATTATTCATCTCAGTTACAGAAATAGTTATAGAATACCTGTCCATGAGTTTGCTTATTCAAAAAATTTATTGAGTACCTACCGTACGCTAGACAATAGCTTAGCTAACGGAGATACGGCAGAAACGACAGGACAGACGCTGGAGGTCCCTCCACTCCTCTGATGGAGGAGAGAGACCACAAATAAAAGGTAAATACATCATCTAGTTACAGGTAGTACAAATGCTTTGGAGAAAATAAATCGAGATAATAGGGCCGAGGGGACAGGTGGGAAGACAGGAAAAAAGGTGCTAGGAGACAACGTGTAAGCTGAGCTGCACGAGACAAGGCAAGAGCACTCCAGGAGGAGTCCCCAGCAAGTGCAAAGGCCCTGGGTGAAAATGAGCTCGGCATGATCAAGGGACAGAAGGAGGGCCAGAGTGTCTGGAGTGTACTGAGCGGGGGACGGCGGTATGAGAAGAGACTAGAGAGACAGAGAGGGACCGGAGGTAGGGAGAGGCCATGATAAAAGGGCGACACCTGATTCGCAGTCCTTGGGAAACAGCAACGTATATGCCAAGCATCTCTGATACAAAGATAAGCAACACAAACCCCTGCCCTCGGGAGGCCATGATCCAGTGGGAGAGACAAACACACGAATCGATGCACTGAGGAGTGAAAAGTAATGTCATCGACGTGGGTATGCAGGACGTGTGGGGGTAGGAAGCAAGAGTGATCCTTTAGCTGTATTTTGCAAGTTACAATTTCTGCGGCCTCCTGTTTAAACCCTATAAAGTACAGAACTTCCCTTAAAAATCATGTAGCACATATTTCATACGTGGCACCGCCTTAATTTCAAAGTGTGGAGACCCCTTCTCTCTGCTCCCACTGTGCCTCTCGCTTGTCCCCATTCTAGTACCCGTAGAACCTACACGTACTTGCCTCTCTGTCCCAACGATTGCTACGTTCCATGAAGGCAGCAGCTGAGCCATATTCCCTACTATCCTGCTATTAGTATCCCATTTTGCAGACGAGCAAACTGATGACCAGAGAGAGTAAGTGGCTTGTCCTCTGAAGCACAGCTATGGTGGCAGGTAGGGCAGACTGTCAGGGGCCTTGCCTTTTCCTGGGTTAGGGTTTTTTTTTTCCTTCACTACTCCCCCATCCTATGGTGACTTTGGGGAACATCTCACAGAACACGCATGTCAAAGTGATGGGCTTGCTTCCAAACGAATTCACTGACACGCCTCTCACTACTGAAATGGCGCCAGGAAATTATAATTAATTCAATCGTTTTTGTCGTAAAACGTATCGCGCATCGAGAAGAGAATAAAATTGTACAGTTGGAAAACCAGTAAAGCTCCGGGTCCACAATATCCTGGAGAAGAATTAGGTCTTCTTCTTTTAGAAGCCTTCTGTAAAGGGGCACCTGGGGGTCTCAGTCGGCTGAGGGTCTGACTCTTGATTTCGGCTCAGGTCATGATCTCGCGGTTTGTGAGTTCGAGCCCTGCGTCAGGCTCCATGCCGACAGCCCTGATGGTGCGGAGCCTGCTTGGGATTCTCTCTCTCTCTGCCCCCTCCCGTACGCACTCTCTCCCTCACTCAATATAAATAAATAAACTTAAAAAAAAAATACCTCCTGTGCATCCTTCCCTAATCATACCCCTCCCTCCCACGTTTGAAGTAAACATTTACCTTACTTTGGGTTCATCAGTCCCTTGCTGGTTTTTGTTTTTGTTTTGTTTTGTTTTTTTTACAGATTTCACACGTTTATGTATATATCTAAACAAAATATGGTTTCGTTTTAAAATGCCAAGTAGCAAGCACAAGCCTAGCTGTGTTAAGGACAGGGTGATCTTACCTCTATGGGATGAAGGCTTCGGGAAAGGATAAGCTATGGAGTCCTGGAGCCAGAGCCCGTGGGCAGGTTCCTGGGCGTGCATGGAAGTGACTAGAGTCTGCGGGCAAGGTCATATCTGAGTCCTGGGGATGAAATGGGAGAAAAAGGGTTAGCACAGGCCTGTAATTCACTCCTTCCCTGAGACGCCTCAGCCAGACCTCCCTATAATCCCGGCAGTGATATTTAGGAGGAGAAAGATATGGGGAAGGACTATGTAAAAAATGTTTTCAACGGGAATCCCCTGCTCTGTTTAGATTGGGTATTGTAAATAAACGTCTCCTTTTTGGATTAAGGGCTGTGGCTGCCTGGAGAATGGGGGTATTCGGGTAAACATTTCCTACCTGCATAGTTAATGAATTAAAAAGCCACGAGACTCCAAACAGAGGTAGCCTTCTTTGAGAGCAGTCGTCCACACGGTTTAAAACTCATCAGCTGCTCAGACACCAAAATGTGTCTTAATGCGGGAGGAGGGACATCGTTTAGCAGCTGGTGGTTTGAGGACCCAGTGGGAAAAGAATGTTCTGTTTGTGCCTTTTTCTTGCCTGTATCCTTTGAGTCGTGAACAAAATTCGGTGTTAAGTGAGATCTAGGATCCTTATGGTCCCACTTGACAAACGGACATTTTGTGCGAACTCAATCCGGATCACCACGGTTGGGGTATCTGGCAGTATTGTAGAATGGTCCAGATACTCGATGTCTACTAGAAATGTGGTCAAACAATGTGAGCTCTAATATCTTCTAAGTTCACCATGGATTCCCCCAGCTCTCCCCAGCATGGTAAACCATGATGAGATAGCACCTTACACCCTTAGGATGGCTACTAAGCATTGACAAGGATGTGGAGAAGTTGAAAGCTCGTGCATCATTGGTGGGAATGTCAGTGGGTGCCACCACCACGGAAAACAGTACGGAGGTCCCCCCCAAAAATTAAAAATAGAAATACCATATGATCCAGCGGTTCCAATTCTGGGTATTTATCCAGCGGAAATGAAATCAGGACCTGGAAGAGGTAACTGCACTCTCGTGTTTTTTGCAGCCGAGATATGGAAAGAACCTAAGTGCCCGTCAAGAGATGAATGGATAAAGAAGACGTGACACACACACATACACACACAATGGAAGTTTAGTCCACCATGGGAAAGAAGGACAGCCTACCTTTTGCAACAACACGGATGGGCCTTGAGGGCATTATGCTAAGTGAAAAAAGTTAAATGAAGAGAGATAAATAAGTGGTGTCGCTTATATTTGAATCTGAAGAAGCTGAACTCCTAGAAACGCAGACTAGAATGATAGTTGTCAGGGGCTAAGGGGTGGGGGGATGGGAAGATGTCGGTCAAAGGGAACAAACCTGCGGTTATACGATGAGTAAGTTCTGGAGAGCTAATATACAGCACAGTGATTATTGTTGATGATGCTGTATTTTATATTTGAAAATTGCTAAGAGAGTAGATCTTAAATGTTGTCATCTCAGAAAAGAAGTGGTAATTATGTGACGCGGTGCAGGTGTGAGCTAACACTAGGAATCATTTTGCCGTATGTATGCGTATCAAATCAATACGTTTTATATCTTAAACTTACATGACGTTATATGTCAGCTGTATTTCAACATACCTGGAAAAAAAAAATAGAATTACCGTCTGACCCAGGAATTCTGCTTCTAGGTATATATACTCCATAGAATTGAAAACTGGGTCTCAGAGGGATATTTGTGTGCCCACGTTCACAGCAGCAGTGCTGACAATATAAGGTGGAAGCAACGTAAACGTCCATCAGTGGATAAATGAAGAAACAAATCTGCTATGCACCCACAGCAGAATATTATTCAGCCTTAGAAAAGGAAGGAGATTCCCATTCCCATTCCAGTATGGCTGAACCCTAAGGACATCATGCTAAGGGAAATAACAATTTGTCATAAAAGATGAATATTACATAATTCCACTTTTATGAGCTATGGAACGCAGTCAAAGTCATACAGATAGAAAGTGAAGGATGGTTCCAGGGGCTGGGGCGGGGAGCATGGAGTGTTACTGAATGGGTACAGAGGTTCCGGTTTGGAAAATGAAAAGAGTTCTGGAGAGTGGTTACACAGCCCCACGGATGGACTTCGCACTACCGAACTGTACATTCAAAGGGGTTAAGTTTTTAATAAATAGGTAAACCTACTTTCGCCACAATGAAAAACAAAAGAATGGGACAAAGCAGGTCACATTGGTGTGTTACAGGTGCCCCCGTTGATCCAGGGAGCAGGGCAGGGAGGGGAGACAGGCCAAGTGCAGATAAGAACCGAGGCCAGTTTCACCCAGACACGTCCCCTTTAGTGAAAGACAGGACAGTGGCAGAAAGCATCACGCTGATCACAGCATTCTTTCTCTGCCACGCTGCTCCAGCCGGACGGGCTGCCCTGTGCCTCTCTGCGGGGCCGTCCCTCTGAGCTCTCCCTCCGCCACACTCCTGGCGAGCGCTTTCACCTCTTTGCTCTGTTGGACCTTCTGTTTTCTGGATCTCACCTTCTCTGGACTCTGCTCCAAGCTGTACTCCCTCCTTTGGTGGGGCATACATGGGAGGCAAATCTCTTGAGATCACGCACTCGAGAAAGCCTCTTTATTCTACCCTCTTACACAAAGACAGTCTGGGTGAGGGTGGGATTCCAGCACAGAGCCGCTTTTCTTCAGAATTTTGGAGGAATGGCTCCACTCTCTGGACTCCAGTGTTGCCATCGGCAAGTCTAAACCCGTTCTGACGGCCGTCCCCCTGGGGGTGACCTATTTTTTTTTTTTCCTCTCCGGACCTCGGGAGTGTCACGGGAAACTTACAATGACGTGCGCTGGTGTGGCTCTAGCCTCGTTCATTCTGCCGTGAGTTCTTTAATCGGGCAGCCCAACTCACAGGTTATTTCATCAATGATTTTGCCCCCCCCCCCCATGTGTTTCCTACCACAAAATCCTCTATCACTTAAGTATGGACTTTTCTGGACTGCTCCTCTATTTTCTTATCTTTTCCTCTTTGTCTTTTTGCTTTACTGTCTGGGAGATTTTCTCAGCTTTGTCTTCTATTCCCTCTTTTGAACGATCTTCATTTCTGCTATTAAAAGCTTTTTTTTTTTTTTTCCAAAAGCTCTCTTTGTTTTCTAAATTTTCCTCTATTACAGCATCATGTTCTGATTTCATGGAGGCACTGTCTCCTCTCTCTGTGGATATTTATTACAGTTTATGGAGATGAAGTTTTCTTCTCCCTGAATAGCTTGTGCCTTTCTCGCTATGCTTTTATTTGTTCATCTCATTGTTGGAGGCTTTCCTAAGCTGTCTGGTAATGTTGGCTGTTTGCTCATGATGAGGAATTGGGAGTTAAAATGCTGACCAGAATCTCTCAGAGCACGGGTGGGGCTTGTTAACTCTGGGCGTCCTTCTAGGGCTTTCTCGCAAGGCTTTTCTGGGGAGACTGATGCTAGCATCTTGGAGTCATCCCTCCAGAGCTGGCCAGACTCCCCCTCAAGAAGAGGCTTAAAACCACATGGCCACAATGTTCTGGAAGACCGATGGGAGAAGAGGGCTTGAGGTCTCTGTTACAGGGTACTCAGCACACATACTGACACTTAATTTCCCCCTTATTGGCACGGTCCCTATCTCCATCTTAAAGAAAAAAGGCGTTTGCTTACTGGGTGAGTTACAAATGACTCTCCACAAACAGACAACACACACAGAATCACCTTTATCTCTACTGAGATACTACAGGGGGTTTCCTACTCACACTGCTGTCTGGTGGACCCCTTTCCTGGACCACCTCTCTGCAGCTTTGCTCAGAAGCTTAATAATCCACGTGAGAGCTTTCTTACTTGACTACATCTTTGGTTTTTACCAACTGCCAGCGCATTTCTCAGGCTCATGAAGCTTTACACCTGTTTGCTTCTTGTGAGCATGTGCGGTACTCTCTTCGGTAACCAAGAAGCCCCTAGTAGCTCCTTTGGTAAATAGGATGGGAAATCAGGCCACGGTCGATTGAATTCCTTCTTTTCAATCAAGACTCACATGTTGGGCCTCCCAAATGTCACCCAGCCCTGAAGGATGAGAAGGTGGAGAAAGAAAAAGAGAGGGTTCTAGACAGGAAACAATTTTCGAGTAATTTGGCTTATTTAGGGAAATGGGAGGGAGGCTGGAGGGTCGGAAGGCTGAGGGTGGGTTCGTGGGCCGCTGTGGAGGGCTGAGCGGGGATCGGCAAGAAATGAGTGACACAACCCAACCAGGAGATGACCAGCTGGCAACAAGAGGGGACCGGACGAAACCCCAACCGGGCAGTTTAGAAGATGGATGAGAGCCAAAGACACCAAGTGTGGAGCCTGAGATGATGACAGTAAAAATAGCAACCAAATTATCAATGCTAATTCGCATACCAGATGCTTCAGGACATTATCTCCAATTTTCATCCAACCTCCCAAAGAGGGATCGTCACTCCCGCACTACAGATGCAGAAGCAGAGGGTCCCAGAAACCCAGAGCGGCGAGGTCTGGCTGCCTCTAGAGTCAAGCTGCCTTCTCTTGGGCCAGGCCGGGTCCTAACTCATGCCAAGTGTATTTGCTTATTCAGCCAGCCAGCCAGCTGGTACCAACTAACCGCTGAGCTAGATGCTGAAAACAACAAGAATACCGTCCCTAGGGGTCAGAGAACCCTATGTTCTCTTTAAAAAATTATTAAGTTAAATTATTAATTTTTATTTGAGTGTAGTTGACACGCAATGTTCCATTCGTTTAGGTATACAGTGTAGTGACTCGACAAGTTTCAATATCACACGACGCTCGAGTGTGGCGACCCTCTGTCCCCATATGTTGCTAGTACGATATCACTGGCTATGTTCCCCATGATGTGCCTTTTGTTCCCATGACCTATTAATTATGAAACTGGAAGCCTGTATCTCCCTCTCCCCCTTCACTCATTTTGCCTGTCCCTCCCCCCGCCCCATCCTTCTCCCTCTAGCAACTATCAGTTTTTTCTCTGTGTTTACAGGTCTGGTTCTGCTTTTTGTCTATTTGTGGTTTTTTTTGGGGGGGGTTTGGTTGGTTTTAGACTCTGCACACGAGGAAATCATATGGTATTTGTCTTTCTCAGGCTGACTTATTTCAGTTAGCATAATACCTTCTAGGTCCATCCATGTTGTTGCAAATGGCGTAATCTCATCCTTTTTATGGCTGTGTAATATTCCTGTGATGTGTGTGTGTGTGTGTGTGTGTGTGTGTGTGTGTGTGTGTGCACGTGTGTACTACATTTTCCTTGTCCATTTGTCTACAGATGGACACTTGGGTTGCTTCCATATCTTGGCTTTAGTAAATACTGCTGCAATAAACATAAAGGTGCATATGGCCTTTTAGATTAGTGCTTTTGTTTTTTGGGGGGTAAATACCCAGGAGTGGAATTATTGAATCATATGGTACTTCTATGTTTAATTTTTTGAGGAACCTCCAAAGTGTTTTCCACAGTGGCTGCACCAACTTACATTCCTACCAACAGTGCATGAGGGTTCTCTTTTCTCCACACTCTCATCAATATTTGTTATCTGTCCTTTTGACGTTAGCCATTCTGGCAGGTGTAAGGTGACATCCCATTGTGGTTTTGATTTGCAATTGCTCGATGATTAGTGATGTTGAACATCTTTTCATGTGCCTATTGACCATCTGTATGTTTTCTTTGGAAAAATGTCTTTTTAGGTCCTCAGCCAATTTTTAAATTAGATTATTATTATCTTTGGCATTGTGTAAGTTCTTTATGTATTTTGGATACTAACCCCTTATTGGCCATATCACTTGCAAATATCATCTCCCATTCATTATGTTGCCTTTTTGTTTTATTGATGGTTTCCGTCACTGTGCATAAGCTTACTTTGGTGTTGTCTCAACAGTTTAATTTTGCTTTTGTTTCTCTTAGCTTCGAAGACATATCTAGAAAAATGTTGCTATGGCCCATGTCAGAGAAATAACTGCCTCTGTTCTTCTCTGGGAGTTTGATACTTTTAAGTCTAATCCATTCTGAGTTTATTTTTGTGTATGGTGTTACAGGGTCGTCCAGTTTTCTCAAAATCATTTGTTGAAGAGACTGTCCTTTTTCCCGTTGTATGTTCTTGCCTCCTTTGTCATTGATCAATTGGCCTTAGGTGTGGGTTTATTTCTCAATTTTCTATTCTCTGCTCTTTTCTCTTGATCTATGTGTCTGTTTTTCTGCCAGTACCATACTGTTTTGATTATTACAGCTTTGTAGTAGATCTTGAAATCTGGAATTGTGATACCTCCGGCTTGGTTGTGGTTGTTGTTGTTGAAGGTGGGTTTGGCTATTGAGGGTCTTCTGTGATTCCACACAAATTGGAGGATTATTTGATCTAGTTCCGTGAAAAAAGCTGTCGGTATTTTTATAGGGACGGTATTGAATCTGTAGATTGCTTTATGTAATATGGATATTTTAACAATATTAATTCTTCCAATTCACAAGCACAGTATGTCTTTCCATTTGTTTGTGTTGTCCTCAATTGCTCTAATCAATAGTTTATAGTTTTCAGAGTAGAAGTCCTTAACATCTTTGGTTAAGTTGATTCCTATGTATCTTATTCTTTTTGGTGCAATTGTCAACGGGACTGTTTTCTTATTTTCTCTTTGGGCTACTTTGCTATTAGTGCATAGCAATGCTATGAATTTCTGGGTACTAACTTTGTATCCTGCAACTTTACTGAATTCATTTATTACTTCCTGGGTTTTTTTTTTGAGGGAATCTTTAGGGTTTTCTATGTATAATATCATGTCATCTGCCAATAGTGACGGCTTAATTTCTTCTTTACTAACACGGATGCTTCTCATTTCTTTTTCTTGTCTCACTGCTGTGGCTAGGACTTCCAGTACTATGTTGATTAAAAGTGGTGAGAGTGGGACATCCTTGTCTTGTTCTTAATCTCAGAGGAAAAGCTTTCAGGGTTGTTTTCATTAAGATGTTCGCTGTGGGATTTTCATATATGGCCTTTATTATTCTGAGTATGTGCCCTCTAAACCCATTTTGGTTGAGAGTTCTATCATGAACGGACGTTGAATTGTGTCAAATGCTTTTTCTGTATCTACTGAGATGATCACGTGATTTTTATCCTTTGCTTTGTTGATGTGATGAGTCACATTGATTGACTTGCAAATATTGACACATCTTTGCATCCCTGGAATCAGTCCCACCTGATTATGGCCAATGATTCTTTTAAAATATGGTGGAATGTGGTTGGCTAATATTTTGTTGAGGATCTTTGCATCTATGTTCATCAAGGACATTGGTCTGTAGTTTTCTTGTGTGTGTGTGTGTGTGTGTGTGCGCGCGTGTGTGGTGTCTTGGATTGTGGTGTCAGGGTAATGCTGACCTCATAAAGCCTATTTGGAAGCTTTTCTTCCTCTTCTATTTTTTGGAATAGTTTGAGGAGGGTAAGTATTAACTCTTCTTTAAATGGTAGAGTTCACCTGTGAATTCACCTGATCCTGGACATCTATTTCCCATAGTTTTTTGATTTACCAATTCAATTTCATTAACAGCTATCAGTCTGTTCGGAGTTTCTACTTCCTCCTGACTCAGTTTTGGAAGATTGTATGCTTCCAGGGATTTATCCATTTCTTCTAGGTTGTCCATTTTGTTAGCATATAACTTTTTGTAGAATTCGGTTATAATCTTTTGTATTTCTGTGGTGTCAGTTGTTACCTCTCCTCTCTTGTTTCTGATTTTATTTGGTCCCTTTCTCTTTTTTCCTTGATAAATCTGGCTAGAGAATCCTACATTCTTTTAAAACCCACTTACCTTCCCAAAATCTTGTCTGTGAGCTCCATTTCAGTTCTTCAACATTCCTTTTGAATGTGAATCTCTCTTATTATTTTTTTTTTATATTTAAGAGAAAGAGAGGGTGGGGAGAGAGAGAGAGAAATAGAAAGACAGAGAGAGGGAATCTTAAGCAGGCTCTACACTCAGCACAAAGCCCAACACAGGGCTTGATCCCATGACCCTGGGATCAGGACATGAGCTGAAATCAAAAGACACTCAGCAAACTGAGCCACCCAGGTGCCCCTGGACGTGAATCTTGAATGTGGGTTAACAGAGGCCGAGCCTTCCTGACTTAAGCATCAGTTCACAAGTGAGATCAAGGTAAGCTCTCCTTCAGAGCGATGGAAGGAGACCATGGCTACCCAAGCCTGTCAAGAGCAGGAGGAAACACGTCCTGAACATAAGGTCCGAACTATTCCAGGACTCCAGAGGAGTCCTTAGTGCCCTTACCTGCTATCTAGATTCATAACTACCTGTGCCAGTGTGGGAAATGCCAAGAAAGAATCTTGCCCCTTATAATGGCAGCCTGTTATTATGACCTATAGTGTGTTGAGGATATGGATAGCTGCAACATTTTGCCCAGGTCCCGGGGTGTGGTTAGACTGAAAACATCAGCCACCTTCCTTCTTATGGAAACCCTCCCCCATGTATTGAAAGAAACATTCAAATTTTGCCAAGCTCCTTCCTGAAGCTGTCACCCACCGATCCCATTTGCTGAACTCCAGCCATGTTCGTCTTTTTCTTGAATTTCTAAGCAGGCTTTTTTTGCATGTGTGCTATTCCCAATTTCTCGGAAGCTTTCCCCCAAGTCTTTTCAGGGTTATCTCCTCCTTATCCATAAACCCCAGGCTCAGCGCCTTCTTTCCATCACAGCGTTTATTACAAATTAAAACGTTAAATTTTTTTCCGGTTTATTTTTTGTGTTGATGTCCTCGCGTTACCGTGAACTCCATCAGAGCGTGTGGGTATTTGCCTGGGATGCTGTCGCGTGCCCTGCACCCTGCAGAGTGTTAGGGAAAGCAGTTGTTCGATGCATATGTGATGAAAAAATAAAAGTAGAAATTACACACACAGGTTCACACTGCATATTCTGATCATTGGATTCCTTAACGTCTGAAAATTTCTATGTGGAGGATGTTTTATTCTTCCTTCTGTTAGACCCTCAGTAGGATCATTTTTAATTATAAGAATTCTATGGCATAATGCTCACTGATTTTCTCATGAGCAAGTATCACCTACTGATAATTTTTTTTTTTTTATGTATGACAGATTAGGTGTGGGTTCAAATGAATCACAGCAGGGAATTTGTTCTAAATTCCTGAGTCACCAAGAAGGTGAACTAAAGAATCACATGGCTCTCTCACCGTCCCTTGTATAATTGCCCTGTTGAAGATTTAATCCTTGTAGGTATATTAGCTCTTGGTTTAACAAACAGTCAGTGTTTGCGAGAAAACTGAATTACAAACAGCCTGATTCCTGAAATGGAAAATTGAAGTTTTGCGGCGACAGTATCTTAGTTTTGCTTTGCCTGTGGGATACAAACTATGTGCGCAAATCAGGATAAACCTGCGGTTTCGAAGGTTTGAAGCTGGACTCAACAAAATAGAACGATTTTCACAAAATTTGGAATTCGGAGTCATCGCTCGGTACAGTGTATTGCCAGGCACCCAATGTTCATGACATTGCTAAGTGACAGGTGACCGTTCTTAAATCAAACTCACTACCAACCCCGGAGCTTCAAACAATTCCTGTTCTTCCTCCTCTGAAAGGCACCACCACTCACCCAGTTGCGAAGGCCAGAAACCTGGGACTCATCCTTGAGTTACCCATTTCTTTACCTTCACATACTGTCATATTCCAAATGCTTTCAATTTTCCCTGCCAAATATTTTTTGGACCTGGCTCTTCTATTCTATGTTCTTTTTGGTTCTTGCCCTCATAGAATTAGGTGGGCATTGTTCTAAGCACTTTGTATTACTGTCCATTTAGTCTTGGATGGCTATCTCATCAGTTTTATGACAAGCCGGATTTTCAGATGAGGACCTTGAAGCACAGAGAAGTTCAGTAACTTGAAGCTGGCAACCAACAGAGCTGGGATGCGAAGGCCACATGTGTAACCACTAGGATATGGAGCTGCCATAACACCTGACCTGCAACCCTATAATAGTCTCCTAACTAATCTTGCCGCTTCTTTCTTCTTCTAAAACTCTCCATAGAGCTATCCAAATGGTCCCTCAATAGAGCTATCCAAATGGTCCCTCAATAATGCAAAATGGATTAAACTTGTTTAAAACTGTTCAATGATTCCTCATCTCCTGGAAGGCCAAGTCTCAAGTTCTTGGCATGGTGGGCATTGCCCTTCGTGACTTTGTCCAGCTAAGCCCTCCACCTCCCATCTCCAGAACTCAGTCAGTCACCCAATGTTGGGGCTGACCTTTCCATCTGTAACATACTCATGCCCAAACCTTCATCATCCTGGTAAACACCAACCTGGGCTTCAAGATTCAAATATCACCTCTTCCTTATTTCTGTCTCTGAGAGACAAGACGTTTCTTCCTTTGTCTTCCTATATCACCTGTGTTACTAACAATGATCTCACTGCCATATAATTAGTTGTTTTTAGCTATGTCTCTAACCTGGACTATGAGATTCTTGAGGGAGAGATAACCCCACGGGCAACTTTACATCCTAGATATCCTTGGTGCGCTGTGACATTTCTGACACAGAGGAGGTGCACATCACACATTTAGTTATGGGTTAAGGGATAAGACACTTGGACCTGAGAGGGTAGAAAGTGACACCGCAAACAGTAGAAGAGAATACGCCCAGGGGATTTTATGATGCATAATTTCTAGACATTCCCAGCCATTGAGCCCACCTATCTAACACTTGATTCTTTTTTACCAAATTCACTAATTTAATAGACATTTCTTGAACGCCTATTGTGGGTCAGTATCATGCTAAGATGTAAGCAACACAAAGAAGGACAAGGCAGTGTCTCTTTCTGATAAGATCAAGTCCTTTCAGGGGCTTGGTATAGGTGCGGGGGGGAAGCCAGTAAGACCGGGCAGTCCCCATGCAGTATGGCAGGAACGGTGGGACAGGGAGACCCAGTGGGCAATGAGAGCACAGAGAAGAGGCACCAAACCCAGGGTGGTAGCTCCTCAGAGGTGGTGAGACCTCGAAGAAGGGGAGACCGCAGACATTTTCGGAGAACAAAGAAAGCACTGACTTTTCTAAGCTCTGAGGCACGTTGGTTTTGCCAAATGGGTAAGCGAGAGATGGAAAACAAAGGGTGTCGTAGGCCATCCTGAGGGAACTCTGGCCTTATCCTCAAAGCTGTGGGGAATTGTGAAACATTTCAGGCGAGGCAGGAATAGAACTGACACGTGTCGTTAGAAAAATCACCCTGACAGCGGGAAGCAGGGAGAGCAGAAGTTGTTCAGTACTTTGGGCAAGAGATGATGAAATTCTGGCCGAAGGTCCCCCAGTGGAGAACGAGCAGTAGGCAGGTGTGAGATAAAATGGAGGGGTAGAATCCACACAGCCTGGGGACTGAACATGGAGAGTGAGATCAATGGGAGGGAGGAGTGAAATGTGACTCCCAACCCCGCGGGGGTGACAGAGCCATTCATGGAGCTAGGAAGCATGAGAGGAAGACCGAACTGGTGGGAGGGACAGCGCGTTCATATTTGGACCCGTCTCAGATTGCAGGGCCTGTGTCCCACCTGAGAGGATATACTCCACAGGATCCGTTCAAAGAGGAGAGTTTTGAGTTGGCGATAAAGCATGAAAAATCACCGACGTATGAATGTTAAGGAAGAGGAGGGAAGGACTAAGGACGGACCCCCGAGGGATATCCACACAAGACAGAAGAGGAAATGTGAGTACAGTGACCACGCAAACGTCCAGATGTCCATATTCCCAAAAAAAGAAGTCACAAAGCCACAGCGTTCTTACATTTAGACATTCTGGTGTCGGCCAACCTTTGGAAAGGGGAAGATATGCTAAGGCCACGGAGGAGGAGTGTATGTGCCTCGCAGTCAATAGCCAGGGGCAGGCTATAGCTTTAACGAATGAGGAACATGATTTAAAAAAAAAAAAATCTCTCATATAAAGTCAAGGAGATTAAAATTAGTCAAGGGACGGTATGAATGCAGATATGAACAGCAATCACCGTCCCTGATTGCTATTGTGATGGTACGGATGCATCACACTGGTTTTGAATATTTTTCTCCACGTGCTAGTATTTATATATTTGATTTCATCCAGCCTTTGGCATGTATATTTTCAGAGTTTCATTTGGGGGGGGGAACACTGCTACATTCCATGAAACTCATTAATAACGCACAAGTCCAGGCATTTCGATTGTATTGGGGTTTCATTATGTTCCCCGAACGAGAAAGAACACGCAAGCAAGAGAACGGAAGCCTTTTCGAAAGACTTATTCTGCAGCCTTCTGCGGCAATCCTTTGGTCCTCGTGGCTGGGGAATGTTTATCTATGTATTTGTGTAATACGCAGTCCCACCGTATCCAAGCACCTGGAAAATCTAATTAGCCTGGCCTTGATTGACTGTGTGCAGGCCAATGCCATAGTCCTCAGTCTGTTCTTTGTCTCCTACGGCGTGCTCACTGATATGAAAATGAAGACACAGTAAGAGTTTCCATGAGCAGCTGCCCAGCGGGCTTCTTACGGTATCGTGTCTGCACGGAATAATTGTCCATAAATAAGGAGGTCTCTCCACCAGTCAGGGGCTGGGGAGTAGACTGCACCCGAGGAGAACTCAGGGCAGCGCGGTTTAGGACTGCACCCCGGTGACACCATTAGAGGCAGAGCAGTCTTCAACCCTTGCTGGGGTAGCCCCCCAGCCAGCCTCATTGCATCGTTAGAGACTAGAGCAAAAGCACGGGGAAGAGGAAATTCAGGACAGGTTCTGCTTGGTTTTCTTACCATTTAGCAAGATGCTGCCACCACGTTTGGCAGTGGCTTTGAAAGCTTAGAAAGTCCAGCCTGTAGAGGGGGGGTCTAACCTGCCATTTGTGCAAGTAGGGAGGATTTGACGGAGACGGTGGTGAATGTACCCGAGCAGAGGTGGGTTGACCATAAAGCCGATAAGGTTTCAGCTTTCTGGTCCCTCACTAGAATAGGTCTCTTCCAAAGTCCTGTATTTATAAATCTGTGCTCATCAGTTTGCTTGCTTTGTCCAAAAGAGGGCTCCAGGAGATGCCTGAGCTTCAGGTCCCATAAAATCCGGATCCGCCCCTGGGTTCAGTCCAGAAGTCGTTCCCTGCAGCCGAGCCCCCTTGTTGTGCTACAGAATTCATTCTCCCTCGTTCCTTTCAACGACCTACCTGCCCATGCCCACTCTGAGTTTTAGATGGGCACAACTGCCCGTCCAGAGACTGCATTTCCCAGCCTGGCTAGATGCCAGGAGGGAGTCACGTGACTAGGATTTTGCCAGTGGGACGTGGACAGAAGTAATGTGGGCAACTGCTGGGGTTTCCCCCTTCTAAGGGTATACACTCCCCATTTTTTTTCTTTCCCCTCTTTCTACGGGCTGGCAAAGGGCATTAACGGGAGCAGCCATCTTGGGACCCAAAGAAGGCAGCCACGTATGAAAGGGAGCAGGCAATGATAGACTGCTCACTTCTGGACCGTGAGTGGGAAGAGATATAAGCTCATATTTATTTAAGCCTCTGGACTTTGAGGTCTTTCTGTTTCAGCAGCTTGGACTGTGCCCTTCACACCAGCAGACCCCTCTGGGTGAGGATTTATTTCCAGGGCAATGTGACACAGAGACAGTTGGCACAGTAAGCCTGAGCCACAGCCTTTGAAGGTTCTCGAGGAGTCAGAAGCCAATGCAAATATGAGTGGCCAGGTGTGGAATCATGATTAAGAGAAGACTCAGAGTCAGGAAACTTGGGGACACAGGATGAGAAGGGGCAGGGTAGGGAGGTCCTAGAGCATCGCCTCTTGGTGCCCATGGCTTGGACCTGGGGCTTAGGTGGGTCCTGGAGAGGAGTCTATGAGTACAGCCAAGTCATAGGGCTTTGCATCCCCTGCCCCACCCCCCAGCAGCCTCAGCTGATGGAACCAAACACGAGAAACTGATCCGAAGCCAACATTTACAGGCTGTCTGGAAGTCCTGCACTATCCTTCCTGCAGGTGTTGTTCTACTCTTCTCAGGATACAGACGATCCAAATCACACTCTTTCTCATACGGAATGGGAAGGAGAGAGCTCGAAAGGGTCAGCAGTCGGCAGTGAAGTTAGAAGCCAAAGGACACTAAGGAAGAAGACAGCAAGAAAACAGTAAGACAAAGCCCCACTCTTAGGTTCCCTGACCTTTGGTTGGGGGATTGGAGCTACGGTTGAGTGCCACACTTTGCTAATCTTTCACGAGATTGCCTGGCTTTGCAGCCCTGAGAAGATATCTTGCCCTCTTTATGTCCCTGTGTAACCTTCCAATAAACCCCTTTAACTGAAATAAACTGAGTTGATTTAAAGATAAAAAGCCGAGAGAGCCAGATAAACCTGCATCGTATCTCCTCTGAATTTTCAATTTCCATCTCAATCTGGATTCACGATCGTCACAACAGAGCTACCAGATAAAGGAGAATGAAAGTGAAGCCAGAGTTGTGGTTTTGGTCACAAAGGCATGATGGTGAAGTTGGAAAAGGCAGGAAAGTGATGGCGCGTGCGTAACCCTTCTTTGTGATTCGTCCAGACAAACCCCACAGCAGAACGACACCATGTCACTGTTCACGTTCGCAGCAGGTATAAATTTGGACGAGTTTGTGTGTATTTAGTCTCACTGCTGGAAGAGCTGATGGAACGTTACATGCTATTCTGGTTCCTTCCTGTGAATGCCAGCTCTGCTGGAGGGAGGGGGAGAGGTTTTACACCGTGTTGCAAAGACATCTACTGTAAGAAGCTATTTGCCTGAAACCCAAAGACGATCGCCTTAATAACACCTGGCAGGCATCTACGAAGCTCACGGCCATTTTATCCTATCTGACTTGTCCTTACAACTCTTTGGAGAGAAAAATGAGTGAGCCGAAGAAGCACGCTCTCAATTTCAGAAAATGAGGTCCTCCAGCATTCCTGCCTTACCTATCACTTTTCTTCTAGGATCATTCTCCTCTGCTGCTCAATCAGCCTCTTCAACATCCTTGTTTGTACTTTGGTGTCATGATCTCTGTATCTGAACATCCACCCTCCGTCAGCCAAGACTCGGTTTACATCCTAGGTCCTACTGGAGTTGAAAGGGGGAGAGGGTGGATGCCCTTTCTCTAGCAACTAGATATCTGCAGAGGTAACAGGTTCCTGGCCAGGTGTTAATCACCTGGATCAGGGGTCAACAAACTTGGGCCTGGTGGAGACGACCTAACCTGATGCCTGTTTTTGTAAGTGATGTTTACTGGAATACAGCCATACCTAGTTGTTTACGTTTATGAATGCTTTTGTGGTTCAAAAGCAGAGTTAGGTAGTTGTTGGCAAAGCCTAAATCACGTAGTCTCTGGTCTTTTCAACAAGTGTGCTGGTCCTTGACAGAAGGGAAAGGGATCACTGCCGCATCTAACATCGAGCAGAGTGGAAACACCCAGGAAATTCCTACTGAAGGAAGGATGGAAGGAGGTGCAGGGAGATGCAATGAATTGCCCTCAGATCACATTAAAATGTTTTTTAATGTTCACTTATTTTTGAGACAGAGAGATAGAGAGTGAGTGGGGGAGGGGCAGAGAGAGAGGAAGACACAGAATCCGAAGTAGGCTCCAGGCTCTAGCTGTCAGCACAGAGCCCGACACGGGGCTCGAACTCACACGAGATCATGATCTGAGCTGAAGTCAGAAACTTAACCGACTGAGCCACCCAGGCACCCCAAATCAGATTTTTTATCATGAGATACAAGGAAGAATGAGATTCGAGGCAGAAAACACTCAGGATTGGCAATCTTAGGTAAGGAGGCCGAGGATAGGAGGGATTGGGATAAAAGGGGTTGTCCTCGTTAACTACTGCTGGGTTACAAACTACCCCCAAACCTAATGGCTTCAACACAATCATCTTACTGTATCTCACGGTTTTATGGGTTGGACAGAGTTTGGTTGGGTGATCCTTCTACTGATGTGTCATCAATAGAGGTCAGTCTGTGGTATTCAGCTGGCAGCTGGGCTGGTTTGAAAGGGCCAATTCAGTTTTACTACTTGCCTGGTGCCTTGGGAGTGGTGGTAAGGCCGGGCTCGGCTGTGGTTGTCCACCAGACCACCTACCCATTGGGCTTTCCAACATGTCCACCTCAGTGTGGCCAGGCTTCTTACGTGGTAGCTCAGGCTCTGAGAACGAGTGTTCCAGCGAATCAGCAAAAAGCTTCAGTGTCTTTCGTGACCACAGAAGTCACATAATGATACTTACACCCTACTCACTTGGTTGAAGTAGTCGTCAGCCTGCCCAGAGTCAAGGAGAGGGGACATGGACCCCACCTCTCAGTGGAAAGGGTGTTGATGAGTTCATGGCCATGGCTAAAAACCAGCCCGGGAGGGGACGGAGTAGCCGGGGCAGGTAACTGACACTTACTAAAGGCTTTCCATAGTTATTTCAAAACAGCTGTGTAAGAAAGGTATTATTATTCTCATTTGCCAGTTAAACAAATTCCAAGATTCAATGATTTATAATTAACTTACAGAAAACGACTGAGCTGGTGAGTTACAGAGTTGCAATTTCAATGCAGATCTATCTAATTCCAACTGTGGGATTTTTCCATTTTACCATGATGTCTATCATGAGGAAATGAAGAGTCAACCATGGCAGACGATGCCATGACGGGGGTTAAAGGAAAAAACCCATGGTCTTACCTTCTTGCTCTTGGACAATAGAGTCACTAGTGGCAGAAGGGGCCTGAGTGTCCTTCTGAGGAGATATAAGATATAACAATACCCCCTGAAACCCCAGCCCCAGAGATGCCAGATGTCCCTAACTCTTCTCCAATTCCTGGTCAGCTGTGCCAGGCAGTCTCTACCTAAGGGCACACTCCTTTCACAGTGAAAGAGGGCGATGTTGAGGGAACACATCTCCTGTGTTAGAGGCAACTCTCACATCTCCGCCTTCAGTTCCAGCTTCTCACAAAGACACCTGCAGGCCACCTCCACTTTGATGTTCCCCCTCACACACATTTTCTCAGGGCAAGCTTCTGTCCCTCCTGCCCTCCTCAGGTCCTAGACCAGTGAAGAAGACTTCCAGCTTCCAGGTCTATAAGGAGCTTGGAAGTCTCTACTCCCTCCAACAAGTAAACAGCTGAACAGACTGAACAATCCACGGCTATTTTTGGATGCTTGGAGGACACAGGGCAAATTGCTGCCCCCATGGCTGGAGAGACAAGGGTGTAGAGGGAGTCACGGTTTCCCAAAGCTGAGACTCACAAGTGGATACCACTGGGGGAAGAAAACCTGAACTGTCATTGATGAGTTGATGTATGCTCACTGTGGACAAATCTGAGAGTTATAAACTCCAGGGAGACCCACTTGGGGTCTCTACAGTATTGGGAAATTTACCTCTAGGAGCTCAACTAGAGTATATATGGAGAAAAATCCCCTTGGGCTTTCAGCAGGTGGAAGGACAAAGGAATAATTTTGAAATAAACCCAGAGCACTCTGTTCTTAACAAGGTGTGCCCTCGGGAGCCTAACCTGCCAGGGTATTATTAGAGGCTAACTGACTGAGAGGGAAATACCGAACTCCAGCCCAATCCAGTCGACCTGTCCCATGTAAGGAGAAAAAAAACCCTGAGAAACACTTGTGAAGTTCACAGTCCAGAGGCACAGGCTCACTCAAAAACTGAGACCTAATCCCATGGCTGTAGAACACTTCCCACACCTCACCACCTCATTACCAAATGCCTATTTAGAGCAGTAGTTCCTTCCACACAGTACATCATGCCTGGCCAGCAAGAACAAATTACAAGGCAGACTAAAAGGCAAAATAGACAGAGCAAGCATCAGAACCACATGCTGCAGGGCTGTTGGAACTTCTGACCAGGAGTCCTCACTGACTGTTTCCTTGCTTCTTCCGATGTTGCGGAGATAGCGTAGCATGAAAGTTCAGCACCCAGGCTTTGGTACCGTGCTGCCTGAGTTTGAGTCTATTGCTTTTGTTCTTAGGTGTTTGATTTTAGGTGAGTCATTTTATCTCAGTGAGCTTTAGCTTTCTCAACTGTAAGATGGCAAGACTAAGAATATCTACTTATAGTGCTTTTAGGAGAACTGAGTTACTATATTGAAGGGCTTAGAATAGCACTTGGCACATAGGAGGTACTCAACAAATGCTGGCTTTCATGATGTCCAACCAATCTCCAAACTCTACTAGTTTTTCATTGATTCAAGGTCCTTTCTGTTACCACCATCACTATCTTCGTCTGGGTCCTAATGATCTTATCCTTATATAGCTGTTATAGCTTCAAAAAAAAAAAAAAAAAAAAAAAGGAGGTCTATGTTCTCATATCTATATTCTGCACATAGTTGGCTGAGAATCTTCACCAATTTTTGACCCCTTATGTACTGCATTGCACTAAGCACTTTAGAGACATCATTTACCATCTTTGCAATACCTCCCTAAGCTAAGGTGACTCCTACCCCCCTTTTACAGATGGAAACACTGGACTCAGAGAAATAACTTGCACTAGGTCACACACCTGGTAAGTGGCAGAGTCAGGATAAGAAATCTGGTGATGTTTTATTACACCATACTTCACTTTCAATACCATCATACTTTGACATTCATTATGTCGCCTCCCTGCTTAGAAGCTTAAGTAAATGAGTGAACAAATAAACCAATTATTCAGAGGCAGAAGGCTTCAAAGGTTTTCTATTAAATACAGGATTTGTTTTCACATAACATTTCAATACATGATAATTTAGCCCTTGATTAATTTCCCAATCTAATTTTTCGTGCTTCCTTGCCCCAACCCTCTATTCTAGTCAGGCTAATCTATTTACCACCCCACCAAAGACCACAACCAATTTCCATGCCAAGTCTTTGTGACATTCATCCAGTGGAATGCCAGCTTCACATCTATCTAGTTACACTGTACTCACCATTCAGGTCATAGCTCAGACCCATTTCCTGCATGTGGCCAGCTTAACTATCTAGAACCAGGAAGGATCTGAGATTTGGCCCTACTGGAAAGATACCAATTCAGCCAGCTACAGTTTCGTGGTTGTGGCAGAAGATACAAAACGCTTGGGTCAGAGACAAAGGTGGTTTTTTTACTCACAGCAATAGTAGCAGCTAGAGGATCAGCATTTTCATGCTGCTCACAAGATGTGCACAAGCACATGAGAGTCTCCTAGAGAATGATCTCCCAACACTGATAACCTAGTGTATGTTGACATGGCCTTCCTTGCAGGCCCTAAGATGGTATTTCTCTAGACTGAGTAACGTACAAAGAAAGCTCTTCTGAAAAGATAAAGTCTAATAGATTTCCCAGGGTTCACTGTAATATTATTTAACTAATGTTACAAGTAAACCTAGGTATAGAGTCTCATTGTGCCCATAACTTTCACGTACTAGACAAAGTGCGGCGGGGGTGGGGGGGGGGGTGGGGGGTGGGGTTAAGTTAAATGTAAATCAAAACAAGAAATTCAATCAATTTTATGTTTATAATATTAAATGAACAGTTGGGAAATTATCGTTCTGCTCAAACTAAGTTGATAATGTAGGTACCGGGCTTTGGTACCATGATGCCTAAGTTTGAATCTATTGCTTTTGTTCTTAGGTATTTGACTTTAGGTTTTAGCAGCAACAAGACAACCAACTTTCAGCTCTGCCCCCAGTTCTCTAGGGAGGGGAGGAGAGGAAGAGGTTGAATCAATCACTAAAGGCATGATTTAATCAAGCATGCCTATGTAAAGAAGGTTCTATAAAAATCCAAGAGAATGAAGTTCAGAGAGCCTCTAGGTTGGCAAATGCATTGGGAGGGTAGTGGGCCTCGGTTTCATGGGAACAGAAGTGCCTGAGTTTGGGGCCCTTCCTAACCTTGCCCTAAGTACCTGAATGTTCTCCTGCACCCTTTATAATAACCTCACAGTAAACTGGTAAACACACAAAAAAGTCCAGATCTACATTTATCCTGCTCTTGATTTTTATTTCAGGAATATCAATGTGAATACTGCCTATTTGCAAAGCATTTTGTACAAAATCATATTAATAACAATACTGTTTTTCTTTAAATTTTTTTAATGTTTATTTATTATTGAGAGACAGAGAGACACAGCATGAGCAGGGGAGGGGCCGAGAGATGGAGAGACACAGAATCTGAAGCAGGCTCCAGGCTCTGAGCTGTCAGCACAGAGCTCGATGTGGGGCTCGAACCCACAAACCGTGAGATCGTGACCTGAGCCGAAGTCGGACGCTCAGCCAACTGAGCCACCCAGGCTCCCCAGTACTGTTTTCTTTACTTAAGCATAATCATATCTTACATTTAACCAAATTAAAAGGCAATTTTAATGTTGCATTGCTTTATAAACTCTAAAAAGTTATCATACTCACGTTACAGTTTGTTAGCTCCACTGAATTATCAAAACCTGGACCGAATGCATTCTTGGATCTAATTACTGGTGGCATCAGCGGAGGGAAAACGTCTCAAGATTTTTTCCCACAGCAGACGTCAAAAACAAATTTCTGGGTTTAGTAAAGAGGTCACAATCAGAATGCTCACAAAATCCCGTAAGTATTAGAAAGAGAATATTTTAGGGGCGCCTGGGTGGCTCAGTCAGTTAAGCGTCTGAGTCTTGATTTCGGCTCGGGTCACGATTTCACGGTTTGTGGGCTTGGGCCCCACATCGGGCTCTGTGCTGACAGCTCAGAGCCTGGAGCCTGCTTCGTGTTCTGTGCCTCCCTCTCTCTGTCTCTGTCTCTCTCTCTCTCAAAAATTAAAAAAAAAAAAAAAACATTAAAAAAAAAAAAGAAAGAACATTTTAGAAACAATTTGATCTCAAGTCAAGTTTTCTTTATGTCACCGGCTCTAGGATTTCCACCTAGGATTTTCACGCTCCTGTAAGACCTTTGCTCAGGCAGCGTAGTTAAGTGTCCTTTGCTGGGTCCTTGATTCCAGCATCTCACTTGCATTTTACATCCACCGGCAGCAATCACAACAGTGCGTTACTGCAAATCCCCGTCATTTTCACAACGGCAAACGTTGAGCCTCAATACCTAAATAAAAGAGGGACTAAAATCGTACTCTGGAAAAGGTTTCCAGGGGCCATTTATGACCCTACAGGTCTTGGACACGAGGACAGTGGCAGATACCATGCTATTAAGAGCCCATCCAACAGAGGCCAGACTCTAGAAGTCAACACAAGTCAAGGTCTCTAACTTGAGGGGATTGCTTAGCAATTACGTACACACAAAGGCCATATTATGTAGGATATACTTAAATCACTGTTTAGTTATCATGATAAGAGGAAAACAACATTTAAATATCCTTACTGAGCACTGAGAACCAAGAATCTGTCTCCACACCCCTTGGGGTTCAAGGACCACAGTTTGAGAGACCCATCGGTCTAAAGCATCTTTGCCAGTAGTTCACTGTCTGGTCTTTCCTTATCCTTATTTCCTTCCTGGCTATTTCCAATCCCCAGTTTCTGTTTCCTATCTGCCTCCCTGGTACTCACTCCTCACACAACACACTGACCTTTCTCCTCCCTCTTCTTCATTTCCGTTGTTCCTGTTGGAGCAGCTTCTCAGCCCAACACCTGGCCCTCTTCCTCCTGAGTGGACACTCTCTTGGCAATTACCCAGGATGCTTCGCAACAGTGACTGTTGTCCTCAACTCACAAAGACATCAAAGGGATTTGCTTAAAGTCACGCCTTGGTCAGGGAGCAAGGCCACCCCCTCACCTCCGTATTCCCCCCACATAGACCTTGCTGAGTCCCTGAAGTCCTTGGGGGAGCGCCAATCTCTGAAAAGACCGCTTGCCAATATGGCGGGGCGGGGGAGGGTCACAGTACCTTTGTGGGTTGTTGTTTACTGAGCTCAGTAACATCTTGTAAAAACATTTTTTTGACCATCGTGGTAAAATATGCAAAACGTAAAAACTATCACTCCAATCACTTTTAAGCGTGTAGTTCAATAGAATTAAGTATGTTCGCACTGTTGTGCAATCACCCTCCAGAACTTCTTCGTCTTGCAAAACTGAAATTCTATGCCCGTTGAGCAACTCCCCCCCGATTTACCCCTCCCTCCAGCCCCAGGCAACCACCGTCCTACTTTCTATCTCCATGAATTGTATATATGTGGGATCATATAATTTTTGTCTTTTTGTGACTGGCCATTCTCCCCTTGACATAAAATAACACCTCCCCCCCCTCCCCACCACACACCAGATTAGCCCTAGACAATCACTGGCCTAGGAAACAGCGCATGGGGACTGTATGTTAACATCTTTCCTGTTCTTAACTCCCACACATCCTGCTTCCCATCAAGCTGCTCTGTCAACAAGTTGAAATATTAACTCCATTCCCTTTGGTTTCCCAGGCTGAAAGTGATTTGATTAAACCTGACAGAAATAACTCTTCTTATCCATGAAATGATGAGCACTGTTTTTTTTACCCTTATTTGGGTGCTGGGTAAGAACTTTTGAGAAGCTGATGAAAATCGTGTACCCTTTCCCAGAAAAGTACGCAGGCATGCATACGTTTGCCTAGAGTTTCGGGGGTTTATAAGCCCCGACTTAATGTGAGTCCCCTCAAGAGCAGGCTCTAAGATGAGAATTTGGGGGCAAGTAGTTTATTTGGGAGGGAATCCCAGGAAACAGGGGGAGGTAAACCAGAGAAGGGAGGGAACCCAATAAAGGGTGAGTTTGTTAATTCGCAGGTGCCACTGTGGATAACAGAGGCTCATTTCGGCTGGAGACCCTCTGAGACAAGGTGCAGAACGTACCTGGGAAATCGGAAGTTAACTCTGCAGCGATCCCAGCCTGCTTTGCCCTTGGGGAAGATGGTCCTCCGGCCACAGAAAGCCCTAAGGCAGAAGAGGCAGGTGTTTGAGAAGGCTTCAAGGTATATGGGAACCATTCAGTGAATCTGAAGGTGACCTTTGGGAGGGCCCGGGGCAGGCGGGTCGGACACTAACACGAATACGGATCCTGGGAAACTCATCCAGGCGTGCTCAGTTAAGAGGCTCTGGAACAGGTTTACTAATAAACCTCCCAGCCGCGATCGTCTGCTTCTCTGTTGAAGCGGTGGGTGGCTCACTTGTGCTCTCAGGCCTCCCTTTTTGAGCAGTTATTCAAGTGAGCCCTCCCCGCCGCAGCCTGTAACAGACATTCATGCTGACATTGCACCCCGCCTACACGGCCGAACGCAGCCTCCTCTGCGCCTGTGATCCAGCTATTGTTGCTTACCCCAGATGTTCGTTGCGACAATAGGGAGCAGCAGGGCCTGGCTCAGGGGGGCTCCCTGCTTAATTGCATACGGCTTATGAGAATGAAGTACACGGTGGGGATCTGCAAAAAGCTACCTGGAAATGGCCTCACTGCCACGTCAGATCGGTTTCTCTGTCGTTCGTTTCCTCGGCCTTATAGTTACAGCCCACAGAGGAGGTGGTCAATTTCGTTAAGGGACACACCAGCCACAACATGGGGACATGAGTGATGAAAAAAATCACAAGCAGGACCATCAGGACTTTTTGGTGGTGGTTTTCCTAAACGTCACCTTGCAGCAGGTGGGAGAGAGCAGGAACAGTTAGATAGGAGGTGAGACCTTGCGTTCCGTGGAGGGTTGAATTGTATCCCTCCAAAAGGTACTGAAGTCCTAACCACAGTACCTCTGAATGTGACCTTATTTGGACATAAGCTTTGCAGATAATCGAGTTAATGAGGTCATGAGGGTAGGCCCCCATGCAATACGATGGTATCCTCACAGTGAGAAGACATTTAGGTCCAGAGACAAACACACAAAGAAGCAAGACAACGTGAAGACTCCGGGAGAACGCCATCTCCAAGCCAAAGAACACTTGAGCACCGACCCTCCCTCAGAGCCCTCAGAAGAAACCAACACTGCTGACATCTTGATCCCAGACTTCAGCCTCCTGAATGTGAGACGGTAAATCTCTGTTATTTAAACCGCCATTTGTGGTTCATTGTTACAGCAGCCCCAGGAAACCGAACACAGACTCAAATAAGAAAACAAACTCAAGTCCAAGTTTGGGGAGGGGTAAAGACGATAAAGAACATAAGATAGTTAAAGAACACAGTAGGAAGCGAGGTTGGGAGTCTGAACCATCACACCAGGTATCTCTGAGTCACTAGGAGGGAGGGACAAGGCTCAAGAAAGTTAAGAGTAGGTACTGGCCATCGGCGAAGGACACACGATCCATGAAAGGGCCTTGTTCTCCTTTCCTGGGAATATTCTCCACCTTCCTCCCCACGTTGTGGAGCTCACCCCTTGACGAATCTATATCCTCTCTCCCCCTTGCCCTGACTGTGTTGAAGGGCCTTCCGTTAACCCATGACACCTAGATCTTCTCCCATCAGAGTATTTGTCCCTCGGCATTGTAACTGCTTTTCCAACGGTCTCCCAACTAGACCGTGACCTGTTTGAGCTGAAGGACTGGGTCTTTTCCATTATTGCATCCCCAGCATCAGATACTATACCTGATGCATTACAGGGAGGCTCCATAAATGTTTCTGGAAGAAATGGATGGATGGATGGATGGATGGATGGATGGATGAAGGCACAAAAGGCATGGTTTTGATATTAAGATGAACATTAGCTTGCATCTTGGTGCTGTTTATTTATTTTTGGGGGGGCTTGAGATGATTTAGGATGTGGCATCCTAGGTAAGAACTTGGTCAGTAGGATGAGCACTGGGGAAGGCCTGTGACAGACTGAGCATTGCAACACCACGACTAGTGTCGTGGAGCATTCATTCACTTATCCATCCCTGCTCACACATACTTGGAGCACTATAGTGTTCCAGACGCTCCCTACAAAGATGGGGACTGCAAAATTCCCTCCACATATGGGTGGAGGGAGAGGTTTATAAATCAGGAAGGGCAGAGGATATATTCCCAAAGATATTTGCGGCCGCATTATTTACAATATCTGAACGCTGGAGTAAACCTCGGAGCCTATATCCACAAGGAGAAATGGTTAAATATAGTAAGGTCTATTAATCTGATGGAATATCATGCAGCAAATAAAAAGAAAAAAAATCTTCGGGCAGTATTCCAGAGAAGACTAGTTTGGGGTATGAGTGATAGAAACCCTGCACTTAGAACAGACTAAACGGCAATGTATTTCCTTTCATGTCAAAAAGCCAGAGGGAAGCAGTGTAAATGGCAGCTCCACAATCACCAGCTTGGCTTCTTCTCTTGCTGTTCCTCCGTCCGTAGAGTAAGACTGCTCCTTCATGGTCCAAGAGTTGCTGCTAGAGCTCCAGCCATCACGTCTGCACTCCAGGCAGTAGGAAGAAGGAATGGATAAAGAACGGGAAGTCTCTCTTATAGATACGGCCAAGAAGTTGCTCATGATGTGTTTGATTTCATCTGGAGCAGTCGGAGTTCAGGTAGGGAGACGAGTCATTTTGTGTGTTACAGGATAAAGGACTTCTTATGGAAAAATAATAACTTTTTCCTGCGTGGGAAGAGCTGTAGAAAGTTGGAGGGTCAGAGATGGCATCACCAATTGGTCATTTTGAAAAGCCACGCCCATCAAGCTACCGGAAGGGAGCTGCAAAGGGGGAGTTCGTGGAAAGGTCTGAGGGAAGCTGCTACTACCTCTGGGGATCCTAGTCAAGCATCTGGAGGGGAGTCAGTGGCTGCTGTTGGTCAACAGGGCCAGAAATTCCGAAGAGGAGCTGGGCATACAATGGAAGAGTGTGGGAGTGAGTTACAGCCGAAAACTGTTGGACACCTCTACGACCATCTGTCACCATAGTGGACAACAAAATGACCATCGGAGAATAATGACCGCTGCCCTACTTCAGCCTCCTAAATTTCACACGGGTTCCTTTTTTGGCCAACTACAACCTGGAACGATACACGCAATGGAATTCTGGGAAATGGAGCTCCAAGGTTACAAGGTGGTGCCATACAAACGGCCACAACGCACTCCTCCCCCCTGGCATGCCTATACAAGTCTCTCTTGTTTTAAACCACATTAAATTTTCAAGTAAAGACAACAGTAAAATCATGCTTCTATATAACATGATGCAGCTGTCCCACGAACAGCTGGGAGATGCAAACCCTTTCCCCAAAAGAGGTATACACAGAAACTCACGTGTCACTGCTGTCCCTCACTGGATGATGTTCAAACCTCTCCTAGCTGAGTTATGTGTCACCTTCAGCCCTGAATTTAAACACTGGGATATAAAGTTCACTGCTATTAACGATCCTATGTTAAAAAGTAGAAGAATTAGAAAAATTACAATGGATAATATTTATTATGAATATGTTCATATCAAAGCAAGGGACAGTTATAATACTACCTTCCTAGGAGAGCTTGGGTGGCTCAGTCGGTTAAGCATCCGACTTCAGCTCAGGTCATGAACTCTCATGGTTCATGAGTTCGAGCGCCACATCGGGCTCTGTGCTGACAGCTCAGAGCCTGGAGCCTGCTTCCGGTTCTGTGTCTCCTCTCTTTGCCCTCCCCTGCTTGTGCTCGGTCTCTCTGTCTCTCTCTCAAAAATAAATGAATGTTAAAAAAATAAAAATAAATAAATACTCTCTTCCTCATTTCTACAACTGGTCATGTAGTCATAGCTGGTACTTACTAGTTTTCTCTTTCGCTACCATAGTCTGTATGTTCTTTTTTTTTTCAAATTTTTTTTCAAGGTGTATTCATTTTTGAGAGACAGAGCACAAGTTGGGGAGAGGCAGAGAGAGACGGAAACACAGAATCAAAGCAGTCTCCAGGCTCTGAGCTGTCAGTACAGACCCTGATGCGGGGCTCAAACCCACGAACTGTGAGATGATAACTTGAGCTGAAGTCAGATTCTTAACCGACTGAGCCACCCAGGCGTCCCCATAGTCCGTATTTTCTTTTTCCTCAGCAAGCAGTGCAGCTAGTCATATTTTGCATGATAGAGTGAAACAAGCCCTCGTTCCAGAACGGTCTGGGCCATTAGCAATCCTGATTGTACTGGCTGTTGTAGTTTTCCATTAACATTTATTGCAGGACACAGGAAGGCTAACAGGCAGCCTAAAGGATCTCCTATCTTCCAGCCATACTCTTCCCTGACCTCACTTCTCCTTGATGGTCAGGATCTATCAATCACCCCAGTCAGCAAGTATTGAGACTGGTTGTTGTCATTGCTAGTTTGTTCCTTGGCATGAGTTGCCTAAAATGATCAGTAGAGCATGTGAGGTTCCAGTCAAAAACCCACTGCTGTGTTTCCTAGTGGAAGCTTTCTCCTTTGGGATTTACCTTTAAATCAGTAGATCCCAAAGCTGTGGAACAAAAGCCAAACATTTTACTAATGGATCCCTAAGGACAGTAGGGAAAGGAGTGACTCCCATTTCTACCCCCTTGATTCCTGGCCACAAGAGAAACATCGCCATATACTGGTTGGTAATTTAGAGCATATACCGCATCCTGGCGGATGTTACCCTAGCAATGAAAAGTGTTGCCACAGAGCTGACGCCATAACTGAATTTCTTTTCAATCCAATTAAAAATCATATATATTTAAGGTATACAACTCGATGATCGGATGACTGTATACTTCGTAAGATATTTATCACAATCAAGCTAATTAACATATCTATCACCTCACACAGTTATAATTTTCAAGTGCATGGTGAGCACACTTGAGATCTACCCTCTTAGCAAATTTCAATTATACGATGCAATATTGTTAACTATGTAGCCACATTGCTGTACGTTAGATTCCCAGAATTTATCTTACACAACTGAGACTTTTACCCCTTAATCAACATCTCTCCATAATCTCCTTCCCCTGGCATCTGGTAACCACCATTCTTTGTTTGTGAGTCTGATAGTTCCAGATTCCACATACAAGTGAGTTCTGCAGTATTTGGCTCTCTGCGTCTGACGTCCTCTAGGTTCATCCATGTTGTTGCAAATGGCCATTCTAATAGGTGCAGAGTGGCCCCCCTCAACCCACACACAATTTTAAAATTAATATTGACTATTCCCCTTAATATGGAGTTACATACAAAATTTATCTCACATTGGCCACTTTTCTATTAATGAAGGAACTATATTTTCATAACCTGTTCCCCTCCCTTTAAATATTTGATGAAAAGAAAGTAAACGTTACCACAGAAAATTCAAGAAATTAAAGGAAAATAGAATCGCCCTTCCTCGGAGAAGAAATTTAAGTCATCCTTGAGAAAAATCTGGGTGGTCCAAATTGTCTGGAACCATTTGTGATTTCTTTGGATTCAGTGATGGTTCTTTGCCCTTCCTTGCTTCCTTCCTTCCTTCCTTCCTTTCTTCCTCTTCCTCTTCCAACTCTTCCTTGTCCTCCTTTTCTTTTCTTTTTTTTAATGTTTATTTTTGAGAGAGAGAGAGAGACAGAGAGACAGAGACAGAGCATGAATGGGGTTGGGGCAGCGAGAGAGGGAGACACAGAATTTGAAACAGGCTCCAGGCTCTGAGGTGTCAGCACAGAGCCTGACGTGGGGCTTGAACTCACAACCATGAGCTCATGACCTGAGCCAAAGTCGGATGCTTAACTGACTGAGCCACTCAGGTGCCCCTCTTGTCCTCCTTTTCTTTCTTTTCTCTTCTCTTCTCTTCTCTTCTCTTCTCTTCTCTTCTCTTCTTTCTTTCTTTCTTTTTGGTGGGAGATGGGGGAGTGTTGGGTAGATTTTTAATATAGAGTGAATTTCTCTAATGATTCTAAGTCCATTTGGGTTGCTATTTCTTTCTGAGTCAGCCATACAAAATTGTATTTTCCTGGGAAATTATCCATTTTTTTCTAAACTTTTAAATTTGTTTGTTTAAAGTTCACATGATTCCTTTATCATCATGATTTCTTTTAAAGACACATTTATTCAGCATCACGATTAGACTTTCACATTTAGCCATCAACAGCATGGGTGCAAAAAAAAAAATCCACGTTAAAACCCTTTGTTGGAATGCTTTACACTTTCCACGGAACAGAAACTAAAGTCACCTGTTATATGATTAGTCACAGATGCAGCCCTCGAGTTGTTTGTGCATATACATGAGCATTGTCTAAAACATGTCTTCTTTGTAGCAGCTGGGCCCTGCCACCACTGTGCTCGGCTGACTTCACGAATCTGTTGTAACCTCTAGCTTCCCCGTCACGTCACTGGCCCTCCTCTCCTGCTAAGCTTTGTTTCCCAGCAGTAAACTGCCATTGCCAATGCCATTGCCATAGCTACTGATACTGCTGGAAACACCATTAGCCACCTTGGCTTCGTGGTTTGGCAAAGTACTGGCCTCGACCGCCATAGGGGCCAGAGCTTCTGTCTCCAAACTTTCCTCCTTTCATGGGTCCAATATTTGAAGATTGATGGTTGTAATTGCCAAAATCATTATAGCGTCCACCGCCTGCAAAACTGTCTCCATCGTTACCAAATCCAGGATAGCCGTCCCCACTGCCACCATTTCGACCACCACCTCGACGGCCACCAGAGCCACCTCGCCCACTGAAGTTTCCTCCGTGACCAAAGTTCTCATTCGCACGAAAACCACTTCCACGACCACCACCGGAGTTTCCAGAACCACTTCGCCCTCCTTGGTTGGATGAAGCACCTGTCGTCTCTTGCTTAGCTAGAGCTCTTCTAGCTTCACAGTTGTGGCCACTGAGAGCATGGTATTTCTGAATGACAATCTTGTCTACGGAGTCATGGTCATCAAATGTTACAAAGCAAAGCCTCTCTTTTGGCCACTGCCTCGGTCCGTCATGATTTCAGTCACTTCCATCTTCCCATACTGTTCAAAGTAATCTCTTAGATGATATTCTTCAGTGTCTTCTTCAAGGCCACCGACACAAGTCTTTTTCACAGTTAAGTGGGCGCCAGGTCTTCGAGAATCTTCTCTGAGACAGCCCCCTTTGGTTCCACAACGCTTCCATCCACCTTGTGTGGCCCTGCATTCACGGCTGCATCCACCCCCTCCACGGTGGCAAACGTGACAAGCCCAAAGCCTCTGGCGTCCTTGGTGTTTGGACCTCTCATTACTACACAGTCCGTGAGCATTCCCCTCTGCTCACGGTGGCCCCTCAGACTCTCATCGGTTGTTTCAAAGCTCAAACCTCCGATGAAAAGCTTCCACGGCTGTTCAAGCTCTTTGGGAGACTCTGACTTAGACATGATGGCGGTGGGAGGGGAGACTTCAACCATGCTTACTCACCGGTGAACAAGGGCAGAAAAGTCCTTTATTATTTTAATATCTGTTTTATCTTAGTTTATATTCCCTGTTCTATCTTAATACATGTATCTATATATATTAAGTGCCATATATATATGCTTATATGCTTAATATATATACGTATTAACATGGAACAGGTCATTATAAAGCATATATATATATATATATGACCTGTTCCATCTTAATACGTATATATATTAAGCATATAAGCATATATATATATATATGGCACTTAATATATATATATGTATTAAGATGGAACATATATATGTATAATGCATATATATGTATAATATAAAGCATATATATAATAAAGCATTATATATATATATATATATTTATACATATATATATATTAGGGCTCTATATCCTTTTTATTTTTTCAACTTTGTCCAAAATGTGTCGTGTCTACTTTATTAAACTTAAAATGTTTGATGTGGTTGATCCTCTCTATTGTATTTACTAGAAGGAAATACTTATGGTTTACATGTGATTAGATTTCCCTAAATAATCCTGATGTTCTCTCATATTCCTTACTCCTCTGCATGGAGGTGATGTTGAGTATCCATTATTGGGACTCATTTCTTGATTGAGTGATTGTAAACCATCAAATATCCTAAACACCAGAAACTGGATCTCTTTCTACTCTCCAAACCCGTGTAAGATAACAATCCTAACAGGGCATCTGGCTCTCTCTAGTGTGGAGTTCCAAGTTCTACAAATGGAGGCTGGGCAGAGAGTACTGGGGGACACATTTGGCCCTTGCTGAAAGTCATACCCTGTAAGTAGTTTATCATTAATAAAGGAGATAATTTCATGTTTGTGACTTTTTCTTCACCTCTCAGGGGATTCGGGGTTAGAGAGAGAACACCACAGTCATTTATCCAACATGTGGTCAAACACCAACATGTGTTTTCAATTTCATTAATTTGTGTTCCTTTTGTATTATACGGTCCCTCTTTCTTTGGATTACTTCATGTTCCTTTCATCTGCATCTAGTATGCCCCCCCAGAGTTTTGTTTTAATTTAATTTAATTTAATTTAATTTAATTTAATTTTTTTTAGTGTCACATTTTTATTTAAATTCGTTACTTAACAAAAGTGTATTATTAGTTTTAGGTGTTGAACTTAGTGATTCATCAGTTACATACAATGCCCAGGGCTCACCACGAGTGCCCTCCTTAATAACCATCATCCATTTAACGCACTCCCATCGCTCACCTCCACTCCAGCAACCCTCGGCTTGTTCTCAACATTAAGAGTCCCAAAGAAATGGAAAAACATTTCATGCTCATGGATTGGAGGACAAATATTGTTAAAATGTCTATACTACCCAAAGCAATCTACGCATGTAATGCAATCCCTATCAAAATACCAACAACATTTTTCACAGGGCTAGAACAAACAATCCTAAAATTTGTGTGGAACCACAAAAGACCTCAAATAGCCAAAGCAATCCTGAAAGAGAAAAGTAAAGCTGGAGGTATCACAATTCCAGACTTCAGGTTACATTACAAAGCTGTAATGATCAAAACAGTATGGTAGTGGCACAAAAAAACCAGACACATAGATTAATGGAACAGAATAGAAAACACAGAAATGAACCCACAACTATATGGTCAGCTAATTTTCAAGAAAACAGGAGAGAGTATCCCATGGAAAAAAGACAGTCCCTTTAGCAAATGGTGTTGGGAAAACTGGATGACACCATGCAAAAGAATGAAAGTGGACCCTTTTTTTACAGCATATAGAAAAATAAATTCAAAATGGATGAGAGATGTGAGACAGAAAACCATCAAACTCCCAGAAGAGAACAAAGCGGTAACATTGGCTGAGCCAACTTCTTACTAGATATGTCTTTGGAGGCAAGAGAAACAAAAGCAAAAATGATGAGGACGCCCTCAAGATAAAAAGCTTCCGGAAAAAAAAAGAAAACAAAAAAAGAAAAAAAAAGAAAAAAAAAAAAAGCTTCTGCACTGCAAAGGGAACAGTCAACAAAACTAAAAGGTAACTTTTAGATTTGGAGAAGATATTTGCAAATGAGGACTGTTTAATTTCAAATAATTCTGATTTCCTTTATAATTTCCTTTTTGATCCATGAATATAAATCTGTTCTTTAAAAATTATTCTTAAATTTTACTTAGGAACAATAGCACATTGGAAGGATGTGTTTTTGGTAACTGTAAAAAAACAGTTCAATTCCAAAAGGAAAAATCTCTTAAGAAAGGAACACAACGAAAAATCAAGAAAATAATCTTAACATCTGGCCATTAATGTATCAACCCAAAATAATTTAAAGAGACAATAACAATATTTTTCCAACCCTGAATCCTCCTACTTCAGGCCCATAATTTCTACAATAAGCATGTGCTTACTTGAATACATTTTATTTTATTATTTAAAAGAAATTTTTTTTTTAAGTAAGCTCTTGGCCCAACATGGGACTTGAACTCATGACCATGAGATCAAGAGTTGCGGACTCCACCAACCAAGCCAGCCAGGTGCCCCTGCTTGAATACCTGTATTTTTTTTAATATTTTTTATTCATTTTTAAATGTTTATTCATTTTTGAGAGAGAGAGAGAGTGCGCGAGTGAGCAGGGGAGGGGCAGAGAGAGAGGGAGACACAGAATCTGAAGCAGGCTCCAGGCTCCGAGCTGTCAGCACAGAGCCCGACGTGGGGCTCGAACTCACGGACCGCGAGATCATGACCTGAGCCAAAGCTGGGTGCCCAACTGGCTGAGCCATCCAGGCACCCCCTTTACTTGAATACTTTTTAAATGGTATTTTCCCCATCATGATGTCCCTAACGTAATATTTTAAGTCATTCTAGTTGTTTAAAGTTAGCATTTTATACAATGTTAAAAATCAAATAGATCTAAGGTAAAAAAAAAACTTGCGACCTGTTTGAAAACATAACTTGTATTCCTTTTTTCCTTTGGTAAAAGATTCATTTAGCTTCAGAGGCTAATTATCTAAATTATCTTATTATGCCTTCATAGCTTTCCTGTTCGCGATTTGAAAGGATGTCAAGTTGAATGCCAAATGGTTCACTTCCTTACCATGGACTATCATTTTTTAAAAGCACCATTTTAATAAAACCCAGTTAAAGTGTATTTTGATAAGTTTAAGAGAGTTGTTCTAAATAAGGATTTCTCCCCAGTAACCACATTCCCAGCTAGCATAGAGAGTGGCTCTTTTCATTGCTGTTCCTGAACAGAAGAATAACTACTTTCGCTGGTCATTGTATGTTCTTCTATCTAATAAGTACATGTAATTCTCACTACCTTGTCCTGGATTTCCTAGGTCTCTCTCTTTTTTTTTTTTTTTTTTGTTGTAATGTTTATTTATTTATTTTTTTTTGAGAGAGGCAGAGAGACAGAGCAGGGGAGGGGCAGTGAGAGAGAATCCCAAGCAGCCTCCACCTCAGCATGGAGGCTGACGCGAGGCTCGAACTCACAAACCGTGAGACCATGACCTGAGCCAAAATCAAGACCCCTAACGGACTGAGCCATCCGGTGCCCCAGAACTTCTCATTCTTTAAATGGTTCTTCTTATCCTAACTTTAATACTTTTAATCTCTTTCTCTGGGCTACTTTCTAAGTAATTTCTTCTGTCCTGTATTCCAGTTTATTCATATTCTTTTCATGTGCATTTAGCTTGTATTATTCCCTTTTTAAAATTTTATTAACTACATTTACATTGTTAGAAATTCTTCTTTGCCAGTTTTTCAAGTCAGCTTATTCACTTTTCATAGCTGTTCTTTTCCATACGTTTTTAAGTCTTAATTATTTAAAAACTTATAGGTACGAATAGACAATTCCATTATCTGAAACCCTGTGTATCCCCTCCAGAGAAGGTTTGCGCATACTTTTACAGGTATGACCCACCAAAAACCACTTTGGTTTTTATTTTTCAACTATGGCTTCCTAAGTGATGTGGGTCATATTAATTTGAGATCCGAACCCATGCCTAACCCATGTGAGGACATTCATGTGATAATAAATTCTTAAGGGAGACATTTCCCCCCACCAGTTTTTAGATTGAAACGACAAAGTTCCCTGTGCCATTGGGCAAAGTTGTAACTCTTCCGGTGTCATGGCTTTACGTAGAAATTTCATTTTCAACTCCCCACTTTGTAGGGACCCAAAGCTGTTAAAATATAAGACCCTACCTAAGTAACTGAGACATTTCTTTCTCAAGCTCGCATAGTGTCAGATCTATTTGCTGATCCCTTTGGTTGTCAATTCCTTGTTTATTTTTGGCTACTGAAAATTTCCTTGGTTGTTTGTATTTCCTTATTATATATATATATATATATATTTTTTTTTTTTTTTTGGAGGTACTAGTCAATTAAGAGAATGTTTTTATAGTTTATCTAAAATCCTATGTGTTCTGTATTAGAAGGGTTTTCTGGCTATGTAGTTTGGCATAATGCCAGATATGGTAATCCACTGTCCAATTCTACTTTTCCCAAAACATCACCCGAATCCGTATCAGTGTAAACATCTAAATTCACAACTTAATCAAAACACCTAGCTTTTGACTGAAAAAAATTGGTATGTCATGTGGGTCAGACATTCTGACTGATGGTTGGTAACGTCATTAGACATCATGATTCCCGTGGAGCAAAGAATTACAGGAATTCTTGAGTGAAAATGTGGGTTCTTAAATACATTTCACAATCAGATGTACACACTCCAAACATTTATGTGGTTAACGGCACGTCAGTGCCTGACTTCAACAGGCACAGGACTCAAACTGACCTCTTTGTAAGCATCTTTGCACCCAGACCACCTTTGTTCCCAGATTCTTGTGTTTTATTCCCATAAGACACAGTTCTCAGTGACCCGAGCTAAAAGGTCCTACCACCAATAGAAAATAAGGGACACACAATCTGCAGAAGACTCGTAGGCAATGAATGACCATTTTCTCAATTAAAAAAAAAATTCTCCACAGCGTATTTCTAATATGTGTATACCCAGAATGACGTTTTGGCTATTACTTAAAAATGGATGAATTAGTAGGAAACCTATCGTAGCCAAAAACCCATACACTTAATTTGTTAAAGATACTGTAAATGCTCGTATCAGTTAAGATGTAAAGACCTGTGCAGAGTTTATGTAATGAAGTCTTTATTGCTGGAAGTAAACTTTTTTATGATCCTGAGTGTTTCCATCTCGTTGAGGTACTTTCTAGCTCTCATATCCCATAATCAGTTTTTGGCTCAACTGATAACTTTGCTCAAGTGATCTATTCTACAAGGAAATTAGACCTATCAATATTTCATGGCATTCTGCAAAGGGCACTGTAATTTCTATGTGTTCTGACCCATGGCAAATGTAAGAGACTGTATCCTAGAACAAAGTCTGTTGTCGCCAACAGGATGATATCGCGAACGGTCACGTAAAATCAGGAGAACTGTGGTAGTTTTAATGTTTCAAGTATACGCTCATCGTGTTTACAAGTTGTTCATCTATGTCATCTAGTTTCAAAGCCTTCTCTCCATCAAAGGAGCCCAGACTGGCATCTAAAAAAACCATTCAAAAATAACTCAAGATATTTACTTGTCTTTCGAGAACACATTAGAATGCAGAGCTCTCAAAATTCCTCTTTTATCTTGCACCCACTTTCGACACACACTGCGGCAATGCCCACGCTCCTTTCCTCAGACTATTCTCACACCCAACTCAAGTTCCTCCAGCCATCTTAATCATTTAGTGGCACAGAAGTCTAACACAGTGGACCGCCTGGCCAGCTGAGACCTGCCGTGGTGCGGGGAGGAGGAAAAGAAACGTAGCAGGTAGAAGCAGAATTCTCTTCATCGTGCGATCCGGAACGCTTATGTGCTTGATACCTTTTCCTCTGACCCGCACGTATCCACGTAAATGGAAAGAATTTTCCGTGTGTACTGGAAGGGCCACGTGAAGTTGTCTATGTCACCTCAACTCTCTGGGTATCAGTTTCCCCATCCAATGAAAACGAGCATCTATCTCCTAATGTAGTCTCGAGGCTTAAAGGAGGTCTGACTTGCAAAGCTTTTAGGAGCAATGCCCGGCTCACGGTAAGGACATCGAAAGTGTTACTGGTTATTACTTGATGGTAATAACGGTACGTGCGGCAGATGGTAATGCAGTAAAGACACAACTTATACTGGTTTACAGGTGATATACAATCTACCTTAAGCAAGGCCTGGGGTAATAACATGACTAAATATTGCAGTGGTAATGTTGGTGATCTCATGGTTCGTGGGGTCGAGCCCTGGGTCGGTTCCGCGCTGACAGCACAGAGCCTGCTTGGGATTCTCTCTCTCTCTCTCTCTCTCTCTCTGCCCCCCCTCGCTTGTGCGCATGCTCTCTCTCAAAATAAGTCCATAAACTTTAAAACAAAGAACGGTACTGTTGGCGATGGGAGACGTAACAAAGTTTTACACTTTCCTCT
Organism: Leopardus geoffroyi; assembly: GCF_018350155.1. Classification (NCBI taxonomy): domain Eukaryota; kingdom Metazoa; phylum Chordata; class Mammalia; order Carnivora; family Felidae; genus Leopardus; species Leopardus geoffroyi. The sequence goes on along the minus strand of NC_059342.1, from coordinate 11,338,749 downwards.
TCAATCACTTTTTTATTTGAACCTTGATAAAGCATGATATACTTTTGCCTATCAACTGGAACACCGGTATTGTTATCTTTCTATCTGGTTTAATAACAATCAGGTGGTGCCAAGTGTTTAGGGTGTGCTTAGCACGCCACTAAAAATATATATATTATCTAATTTAACCACTAACAACTGCAGAAGATAAGGTTATTATGATCATTATTACCTTCATTTTCCAGATAAAGAATGGTTGCTTCGGAGAGGTTCCTAAGGGCACTGAAGACACGCTTCTTTCTTGGCATATCTGTTGTCTATCCTGGTGTATCCCATGGCCTGAAACTTAATACAGATTTGTCGAATGGGTGAAAGAAATCGTGAAGCCTCCTGAGACTTTATGTTGGTCCTGGGCCTTTCATCCAAAATAGGTTTTCAAAATCAATCATGGAAGTAGACACAACCATACTTGAGGAACAAACCAATCTATCCCCAGGCTATGTGAGGAGGGGAAACGGAGGATGAAAGTGGGAAGCAAGGTGAGCATCTTGGTGGGATGCTCCGTAAAGCACACGGAGAGCGAGACTGCCAAGGAGAGCGAGATTGCCAAGGAGAGTAAGATTGCCAAGGGTTTCGGGCTCTGGTGGATGGCTAGGGTCACACGGCCTGGGCTGGGGGAGCTGTGAAACAGAAGCTGAAATGCAGGCTAACCCAGCGGCACACAGGGGTACTGTTGTGGTCTTTTGAGACCCACAGTCTTGGGAGAGGGGGAGGTTCAGGAGGCTGGGCAAGCCTCCCACCGACCAGGGCTTTCCCCGTGCAGGATGATGGTGTGCGTCCCTCATTCCCCACAGGGTGATCTGCAGCGGCTCTGTGGTCCTCAGGCTTGTCACGACTCTACGGTTTTGTCCTTGGGGAGCTAGAAATTGTGCCTAAGTTGACCCGCTCTGCAGGCTGCTGTGAAATGCAGAGCAGCAAATCCTCCCCTGCCAGATTCCTTTACAGAAATGCATTCTCGTTCCTTGAGGAGCTCCTGGCACAGTGGTTCTCAAAGCACGCCTGAGGCAGCAGCATCACCTGGGGCCTGAGGTCAAGGGAGTTGAAGGGGAGAAAGAAAGCCCTACTGGGATGGGCGGAGAGATGTTAAGAGTTTATTCCTTAGCTGATCTTTTTCCAGCTTGAATATATATATAGATGGTTACAGACCGGCTGAAAATTTCTCAGAATCGCAGCTTACGGCTGAGGCTTAAGATTTAAAGGAGAGGGAATGTGGTCACAAATGTTGCGTGACCATTTCAACAGATTAGTAATGAGGCGCCTGGGTGGCTAAGTCAGTTGAGCGAATGACTCTTGATTTCAGCTCGGGTCATGATCCCAGGATCATGGGATCGAGCCCCAAGTCGGGCTCTGTGCTCAATCTGGAGCCTGCTTAAGATACTCTCCCTCCCTGTCTGTCTCTCCCTCTGCCTCTCCCCGACTTGTGTGTGTGCATGTACTTTCTTTCTTAAAAAACAAACAAGCAGTTTACTAATAACTGATTTTATGTTCAAAGTCTTGTTTGGGAAAAGCTCTGCTCCTGGGTAAGTATCTTACAGAGCTGTTGGAGAGACCGAAAATGAGCTGATTTGTATGAAGGTGTTTTGAAGCCATGAAACAGTATGAAAATGTTACTGCAAGGTAGTTGGAAATCTTGGCAAGAAAGTGATTAAGGCAAAGGAGAATGAGTGGTCTTGATACTGATTATGAAAAGGGGACTAGAGGAGTTCATTATTTATTCACTTGACAGTATTTATTAGGTGCCAAATACACACACAGACACACACAGGCACACACATATTCACACATGTGCCACGGACTGGGCCAGATGCTGGGAATAAAATGTCGAACGAAAACAGCCGTGGCCCTTGCTTTCATGAAGTTCAAGGCTAATAGAGGAGACAGAGAGTTAGCAAATAATTGCATAAATGAATGACTAATTACTAAACCTAAGAATGGTATTCTGAAACAAAAGAATAGAGTTCTGCGACACCACGTAATAAGAAACCTATTCTAGACTGGTGGAGGGAGGGAGTGAAGAGGAAAAGAGGGATTCTTAGGGAGGATTCCTCTAGGCACGTTCTGCTTCAACTGGGATCTGAAGGATGAGTAGAGTTCAATTAGGTCAGGCTGGATGATAAAGGGTCAGGAAGGAGAGTCCTATGGACAGAGAGAAGACTATGGAAAGGCCTTGGTCAGGAAAGCCCGCGTGACGTATGTGAACAACAGAATTCAGGCTGGTGTATACCGAAGAACATAAGGGCAGGAGTGGGGCAAAGAGAGCTGGTGGGGCAGAGAAGAGACCAGCCCACAGAGAGCCTTGAAAATCCCGTGTGTATCAACCAGAGACTGAGCTCAGCTGCTAGAGCCAGAAATCCAATGATAGTGTTTAAAACTCCAAGGATTTTGTTCACGCATGTAGAAACCCAGAAGTAGACAGTCAAGTCTTACACGGTGGTTCCACAAAGTCACCAGGACACAGGCTTCCTTCATCTTTCTGCCTTACCATTTCTAATTCTAACATCTATCCTCTGTGTCTCAAGATGGTTGCTGGAGCTCTAGTCATCACACCCACATTTTAGGCATGAAGAATTAGCAGTGCTTCACAAGAGCTTTCCTAGCCTTTCCATTTGACAGCTTCTGCTTACCTCTTATAGGTTATTCCTCTCTGTCTAGGAGGTTAGAAATGTCTTGTGTATGTGTGTGGGTGAGAGAGAGATCGGATGCCATCCCAATAATATCACGTCTTTGTGAAGAGGGGGAAAATGGATATGCTAGAAAAGTAGTCTCTGCCATACCATACAAGGATCTTGGCTACTTTCTTGTGATCAATAGGAAGTCATTGACAAGGTTTCTGAAAGAACAGAACATGATCGGCTGTGGTGGCGAAAGGAACCGGGCTGGGAAAACAGAACATGAGGGCAGCGTAGGAGTCGGGATTATTTTGAGAGGTTATTTCTGAAGCGGACAGTATAGTAGGTCTTGGTGATAAATTAACAATGTGGAGTGAGGGAGAGGAAGACCTAAAGAATGATACCCACAGGATGGATTGCAGTGCCTTTCGCTGAGCTAGCGTACAAAGGAAGGGGAAAAGATTTGCTGGGAAAGATCATGAACTTGGTCTTGGGCACGCTGACGAAGAATGGCTTCCAAGTGGAGACGTAACAGGTGGCTGAGCCTGTAGGACTGGATGACGCAGAAGCACTCTGCTGCAGATAGAAGTCGGTTTCCACTGACGTGGGGATAAGTGAAATCATAATTGGTAACAATTTCCTGGAGACGGGGCACAAAGTGACAAGAAGGTCTAGGCCCAAATCTTGAGGAAATTTGACATTTAATGAAAGGGAGAGGAGGAGGAGCCAGAAACAGAGACAAAATAGAAGCATCCAGAGAGGTGGAAGGGGAGCCAAGATGCATTGTCTCAGGGCCAAGAAGGACCATACCCAGTGCTGACGAGGGGTCAACGAGGTGAAGACTGAAAATGGCTTTTGGATTTAACCACGCGGAGAGCACCAGGGGCCTCAAGACTCTTGGAGGAATATTTGGGCTGGAAACCGGATTATGATGTTCTACGCTGTGGATCACACATGAAAAATGGCAGCAATGAACACACAATTGGTTAAAGGCTGAAGAGAGAGTGGAGTAGTAGCGGGGGGGCGGGGGGAGACACGTGGTCCAGGAAGGTTATTTTCTTTTTTTTTCTTTTTTTTTTAATTTTTTTTTCAACGTTTATTTATTTTTGGGACAGAGAGAGACAGAGCATGAACGGGGGAGGGGCAGAGAGAGAGGGAGACACAGAATCGGAAACAGGCTCCAGGCTCTGAGCCATCAGCCCAGAGCCCGACGCGGGGCTCGAACTCACGGACCGTGAGATCGTGACCTGGCTGAAGTCAGACGCTTAACCGACTGCGCCACCCAGGCGCCCCCAGGAAGGTTATTTTCTAACATGGATGCACCAAGAGGGGTTCCGATACTGACGGGAAGGACCTAGTTGGAAGGAGAGAGGGGATCCTTGACCTATCCAAGGTTTCTTCCTAAGGAAGATGGGAGAGAAAGGGAGCCAAAGCAGACGTCATAGGGTAACCCTAAGGAGGTTGAAGAGAAGGCGTGGTTCAAACTGGAAGACATGACAATTTCAAGGAAAAGTGCGGGTCGTGGTAAAGATGTCATAAAATCTGAAGCACTTCCTTTCGTCTTCTCTCCCAGATGTGTAGGTAAGTAAGACCTCAATAAGGTATCACAGTTGGAGTTAGGGTCTCCTGAACCTTTATCAAATCGTGCAATCCTTACAATATCCCTGTGACACGGAAGCTACCGTAGTCCCAACTTTAGTGACCGGGAAACTGAGGTTTACGGCGTGACGTAGCTGATGTGAGATTATGGAACACTCAACTGGTAATGACGAGATTCAAGGCGTCCTCTGCCTACCGTGGGGTTCTTACTGCCATGCTGGGCTACGAGCCTCACCAGAGAAGACGCTCTCTGACAAATCAGCTCAGAACCAGTCTGAGCAGGGAGGCAGGCATGCTCCAAGTTAAGGTGAACCCCTGTGTTCGTGGCCTCAAGGTGATCACAACATCATTCCTCAGTTAAAGGTTTTCTCCTCTCAAAGTGTCACAGGAGGAATAGAAATGATTACGAAACAGAAGGGAGAGAAAAAAATCAAGAGACATGAAACAAGAAATGCCACCCAAAAAGAGAACACGTTTATTTAAAGTTAATCTACACAAACAGAAGGACAAGTGTTGATACGAGCATAAAAATGCTCAGGCAAATATGTGGCATGTGGGATTTCCAAGCTGGTGCTCTGGGATTTCCAGGCTTTTCCTGTGCAGCCGGAGGGCTAATACCTGCTGGGGCTGAAAGGCGATGTCTGTTTCTACCTCACCACAAAGCACCTTCCTTTCTTCTGCCCAGTGATCTTTTCCAGAAAGGTCTGCGTATTTCAAGGAAACGTCATACTCAACCAAGACATATCCGCAACTACTTTGCATTGGACTCAAGGAGCTTCCTTGACACAAAATGGCTGCTCAAATCTTTTTCCAAGACGATGGTCTTTGGTCATTTTCAACAGATCTCGTGAAAGTTGACCTGTGGCTACAGGTTACCAGGATGTGCGCATGAAGTAACTCACTTCCTCTTCTTTAAGCTCCAGCAAAATGGTGGGTGGAATCATTGACATCTGTTTGCTTAGGGCTAGCCTCTGGGCTCTCTTGGGAAACACCAGGAGCATTGTTTTTCTAGAGAAAAAGGAAGCCTCGAGGGTGGGGAGTCTCCATCACTATTTCGGGGAAACCTGAGAAATGCTTTTGAGCCTTCTTTCTTCCCTCCTTCCTCTCCACCCAGAAAGCAAAATTTCCCCCAAATCTATAAATCCTGAAAACAGAATGACATTTTTGTTGAAGTTTCTTAAATTCATGGCCCTTGGAGGCTGAATCAGGAAACTTCAGAAGACTTGCAATCATCCAATATCCTTCTGTTGGGGGATGCCAGGGGCTTGATTTGGGGATTAAGCAAGCCTGGAAATTTAAGGCAATTGATAGTAAATGACAATGAGTGTGTTATAGAAAGAAAAAAAAGAGAGAGAAAAAAAGCTCTTTCCAATACTCTGGACTGAGAGGGTATATAAATATAAAATATAATTGAAATACAATATAAATCAAAATATAAATATATAAGTATAAACATATAATATAAAAATAAACTATAAAATTCCTTCAATGTCACTGATGCATAATCTTGTAAGGCAGATTCTCTCTGCCTTAATTCATGTTTTCAATTTGGATCATTGGGGGGAAAGCTGGATCCAGGGAAGGTGATGCTTCTGACTTCTTGCCTGAGACCTTTTTTAAAAAATATATTCATTCTTTGAGAGAGAGAGAACTTAAAAAAAAATTAATTATGCTTTGAGACAGAAAGAGAACACAAGCAGGGGATGGGCAGAGAGGGGGAGACACAGAATCTGAAGCAGGCTCCAAGCCGTCAGCACAGAGCCCGACGTGGGGCTCGAACTCACAAACCGTGAGATCGTGACCTGAGCTGAAGTCTGACGCTTAACACACTGAGCCACCCAGGTGCCCCTTGCCTTAGAACATTTTAGCGGCTTTTGGTTCATTGATTTCACTAACCTTTACCAAGGCCTTAAAATCTCTTTCTAAGACACTAAACTTTCTAAGACACTAGACAAGTGTATCAGGAGTGAGGGTATAGACCAGCAATGACACGTAGTCGTAACTGTAAAGGTAATAATAATAATAACAATAGCCACTGATTATTTCCCAGCTACTGGGCTCAGCACCCTGAGATGTTCCCCCAGTGCCTGTGAGGTGCAGGTTTTGGAGCAAAGGACTCCGGATAGGAAGCAGATACGGTCTCCATCCCAAGAATTATCTTATTTAAATATTTACTTTCTTAAAGTTTACTTTATTTATTTTGAGAGAGAGAGCGCGAAAGAGAGAGAGAGTGAGCAAATATGAGCAGGGGAGGAGAGAGAGAATCCCAAACAGGCTTCGGGATGTTAGCACAGAGCCCGACATGGGGCTCGATCCCCTGACCGTGAGATCATGACCTGAGCTTAAACCAAGACTCAGACGCTTGACCTCCTGAGCCACCCAGGCGCCCCAGATACTTTCAATGACTTTCTAAGGTAGGTATTACTATCATCTTCCTTTTCTTTCTGCTCAGGAAACGGGTTTAGAGCGGTGAAGACATCGGTGGTAGTTAAGAACTCCCAATCCAGACCCTGGGGCCTGACCATTATGCTTCCCTGCCCCCGGGAAACGTCATTCCCTAGGTGCGCAGAGTCCCGTGGAGGAGGAAGCCAGGGGGCTTACAGGGACGGAAGCTGGCAAGGCGACTTTCACTGAAACAGAGCTGGACAGAACCTTGGGTCCCATCCTCCACTCTTCCGGCTTTCAAACGTGATTATGATCTGCCCTAAAAATGAGAGCGGACCCGTTGAAGGCTTCCAGAACCCAGAAGACTGTGTAGCTGTCCTCTTCTTCTGCGAGGTCATCCCCAAGCTCTCAGTCCTCAGTGAGGTCCCCTCCCTGCTGTCCTGCGGTATTTCCAAGGAATGAAGCTCAACGAAGACGTTTCTTCGAGTGTTTTACAGCAGGTTCATAGAATTAGTTTGATCTCCACGGGACCTTGTGAGGTAGGCCAGGGGATACGTTACACTTGCGTTTGGTATTATTCCTTTTCTGCAGTCCAGGAAATTGAGTCCCTAAAAGGTGAGGTGACTCGCCCAGGGCATTGAGCTCGTCTGGTGTAGGGCTGGGACTCTCACTCGGGACCTTCAGCCTCCAGACCTGATTTGTCCTATGACACCCAGCCCCTCCTGTCTACCAGGTGCCGGCTTTTGAACGAAGGGCTCTGGACAGGAAGCAGAGACGGTCTCCACCCCAGGAAGGATGACTCTTTTCTTTGGGAGATGCCCCTGATCTCATCCAATGAGTGACCACACAAATGGTACTTTTTTTTTTTTTTTTCCAGAACTTCCAGAACTGTTTTGCAGGCACACTTGGTTTTGTATTTCTTTCTGTGCCCCGCCCCGCTTTCTGGGGATTTTGTGCGCGGGCCAGCAACTGGGCCGTGCTTACAGGTGTCCGCGAAGCCTGTGTCAGCGGCTAATGGGGAGAGCCTGGGGGAAGGGGCGGAGACTCCGAAGTCAGGCCAACCTGCACCCGAGTCCTGCCACTGAACTTCCGTCTGGAATAACTCTGGGCATGCACCTGACCTCTCAGTGCCTGGGGCACCTCAACGTGGAGGAAGATCCTACTAGCTTCCTGCAGCGCGAGGGCGAGAACTAAGGTACTGCAGGAATCTTCTCGAGCGCAGGGCACGGCGGCCGCCAGCCGGAAATGCTCTCGGCGTAGCTGTTATTGTCGTTGGGGCGTCTTCCTTATCACCTTCCTGAAAGGTTCAGCTAATCCTTGCTGAGCCTGCAAAGCTTCCTCTGTGTATTTCAACACGTGCTTCTGCCGAATCTGTACTTGTGGGCGGTTCTCTTTTATCTTCATTCAGGCGAGGAGCAAGCTCGCATCCAAAACCGTGGGTCAACCAAGTGCAACCTAGCACTGTAACTTCCCCCAGCTGGAGGGATGCATATTAATAGGATCAACCTGAGACCCCCCTAGGCAGGTGTCTACCCCCCCCCCCCACGCCCCCAGAAGTTCACAAACACGGGTTAAATTTGGAACAGGAGCTTTTGAACCAGAACCCCCTTTTAACCATTTGTGGTACCTCCCACCCCACCCCCACCCCCTGCTAAGTGCCTGCTGAGTGCGGCCAGTGGGAAGCTCCGTTTTATCGTCGCGGGTGCTTCCAACAAGGCCAGCGACCAACAGAAACCAAGTCAATACCTGTTCAAGGGACCGCGGACCCCGCCTTGTAGAGCACATTCACGCGGACCAAAGGCATTGCCCGGAGAGCTGATTTCCTCCCTCCTCTGCGCCAGCGAAGGACACAACTGCTCCCAGAGCCGCACAGCTGTTCCCCACGATGCCTCTGAGGCCAGCTGACTCTAGCTCAGTAATCCCAAAGCTGCCTGCTTGTTGTCCTCAAAGCGGTCTTAGGAAACGTTGCCCGCGTTAAGGGCCTCTGCTGCACAAAAGCAAACACAGTCCCACCGCAGCCCAGTGAGCTCGGCCTTCGCCCCGTCGTGGAGGACACAGCAACCAACTTCTCTAGGCTCACCACCTGGGACCCTATTTACCCACCCCTCTATTTCAGGGGCAAAAAAACAAAAACAAAAACAAAAACAAAAAACAAACAATACATGGCCGTGACTTTGAAAGCCACCCCTCCACTGTGACTTCCCAGACCCAGAAGCGAGTTCCTTTCCTATCAATTCTTCAGCGCTATTTCCCTCTCTGTCTACCCCAGAGCATGGAAATGGCACGGGCAGAGTGTCTGTTCCTACTGTGGGCTCACACTTAGCGTGAAAAGCCTTGAAAGAATTTGACGGCAGCTTGGGCTGGACCTGGAATACGTCCAGGTAAGCCTCTGGAGTACTTGCATTTGGACAACTGCTCTCCTCATTTCTGAACCGACCTGTAACGAACTCTGAACTCTCAATGCCAAGCTCTGCGCTGAAGTTGACTGGCGTGACCTCGTTTAAACCCAACAAAGACTCCGTGAAGTTGGTACTGCGATTATGTCCATTTTCATGTTAAGCGAAGCAGGGGGAATTAACTAGAACCCACATTACTGCCCTCTCTGCCACAGTGTCTCCCAGTTACGAAAGGCTGTGAGCTTTGTTCTCTTCAGAGATGAAAGTACCTTGAGGGGTGGGGACCAAGCCTTAAAGTTCTGTGCCAAGTTTACAGTTCAGTTCTCACTACCGGGCGGGCGTTTCAGAAATGCCGAGGCCCATCCACTTCTCAACGAGAATCTATACAGAGCACGTCTCTATTTAGAGCCTCCTGGGTTTTCAACGTAGTATGGAATCCTACGGGATAGACAAAGGAAGTACACAATCTCTTTGAGGGAGGTTAGTCCATAAGAAACAGAAAAATCAATTAAGTGTTAAACTAAAGATAAACATTTCGGCGGTCCAGAGGGGAGATCGGGACATCACGCCGAGGTGATGGTATTTGAACTGGCCCTTGAAGAATGAGCTCATGTCAAGAGGTAGAGAGGGAGGAGAGGGCCCAAGTGTGGGAGGAAAGTCTTGGGGGAAGAAAATGGGGAGGTGTCCTGTAACAACATAATATATACACTGTAAGTCCTTTTCCTCATCAAGGCTGGGAATTCTAGAAGCCTCACAGAGTCTCTCTCCCCTTGATAAAACAAATACTTCTTAGCTCATCAAATAGATTTTTCTTAAAAGCCTTGGGTAGGAGTCCAAGGACCCATGTAGGGTGTGTCCCAGAGGCAGGAAGACTGCTTCTCAGCAGTTCTTGCTTTTCAAGTTTATTTATTTATTGGAGGGGGGGGGGGGAGGGGGCGGAGAGAGAGGGAGAGAGAATCCCAAGCAGGCTTCGCACTGCTCCCCACTGCACCCGGGATGGTATCCTGGCTCGTGCTCCCTCCATGCTGTGTGCCATCACTGAAGATGGTGATGACAACGCGCGAATCACCGAGTCTCCAGTGACAGGTGACACGCCAGGTATTTGACATACATTAACTCAATGAATCTTCACAGGAAAGGTAGCTCATTATCATATCACCTCCCTTTTGGGGATGGCAAAATGGAGGTTTAACAAGATTAAGTACCTTGCCCAAAGTCACGCTGGTCATTAGCGGAGCGGGGGCTCCAACCTCAGGGGTCCATGGGACCCCTCCGTGTATGTTCTCAGCCTGCTAAGAACTGCTTCCCAAGTCACCGACCTTCCTGGGGTCTCCGTTTCCTCATTCGTAAAGCAGTCATGGAAACACCTATGGTGGAGAGTAGGGAGGAGTCACACGGGAATGCGAGTGAACCCTCTGGCCCCAGTGCTTGGACATCCTGAGTGTTCCTAGTTCTGGGTCATCTACCAGGCTCATCCCCTGAGCACTTTTTTCTTTTCTTTTCTTTTCTTTTCTTTTTATTTATTTTTTTTAATGTTTATTTTATTTTATTTTATTATTTTTTTTTTTTTTAATTTTTTTTTTTTCAACGTTTATTTATTTTTGGGACAGAGAGAGACAGAGCATGAACGGGGAATGGGCAGAGAGAGAGGGAGACACAGAATCGGAAACAGGCTCCAGGCTCTGAGCCATCAGCCCAGAGCCTGACGCGGGGCTCGAACTCACGGACCGCGAGATCGTGACCTGGCTGAAGTCGGACGCTTAACCGACTGCGCCACCCAGGCGCCCCAATGTTTATTTTATTTTTGAGAGAGACAGAGCATGAGCAGGGGAGGGGCAGAGAGCGAGGGAGACACAGAATCGGAAGCAGGCTCCAGGCTCTGAGCCGTCAGCCCAGAGCCCGACGCGGGGCTCGAGCTCACAGACTGTGAGATCATGACCTGAGCCGAAGTTGGACTCCCAATGGACTGAGCCACCCAGGCTCCTGAGCACCTTTTTCGTGGAAAGTGCAATCACTATTCGTTGTCACCACTTAAAAACAGGGCATGTTGACAATAGCTTGTCTTGTAACGTGACTCTACACTTCGTCAAGGATTGTGTAAGTGGTCAGGAAGTACAAAGGGCTCTTACCCAGTCTCCCGTCTTACTCAATCTCCGTGATGCCACATAAAGAAATGGGCAACTGCTTTCTCTTTTAGCTTCTTTCTCCTTTTCCTCTTTTGCATAGCTTTATGGCTCTCACTGAAGGTGAAACTAGGAAAATACTTCACCCAGAGGTGAGTCTATAGGTGATGAACGTTATAACCAGGCTCTATTGTCTTTGGTGGAGGTGGGGAGCCCCGCGTGCCCTGGGCTCAGGCATCAAGTACTGTTCTACCGAATACTCACACACCGGGCAGGTGTTTGAGGTGGGGTGGCCCCGGGGCAGTTGCTGAACAGGGTACACAAAAGGCTAGTGAGTATAATTACACTTTCATAAAAATGAATGTTGGACTTCCTCCCCTGCTGCGTCTTAGCTCCTGGGGCTAAAATAAATATTTTAATTAGTTTCAGCTTCCAAAAGAGTCTTAGCAGGCCAGACTTCCGAATCTGCCTCCCACGGGGAAAACGCTTTCAAATCCCACCAGTTGGCAACAAATCCCTCCCAAACAAAAACCCAAAACCGAAAACCACATTTCGAACTAAACAAGTCACTGCTTCTTAGATAGACAGCTGCAGTGTACACTTGGAGCTTGGCGTGACACAATCTTCAGCAAAAGCAGAACCTCCGGGTCTTTTGTCATTTACCACGAATTGCAGGATGTTACCACCAAAGCACCACAGAAGTCTTATAACCCACAACCCTTTCATTTGACGTTTTCACAAAAAGATAGGTGCGCCCCAGAGAGTTTATGGTACATAAATAGGTAACAAGTTCATAGCGGATTCACGGTAAGTTTTCCTTTTTCCTTTTTCTCTTTCTCCTTTTCTAGAGGGTCTACGTGTTGCATGACTCATGCATGGCCGTCGTCACCTTTCGAAAGAGGTGCCAACATTCCCCTTTCACACATGAGGGATCGGGGCTGAGACCCGACTAAGTGACACGTTCGGTATCACAACTGGCAGGTGTGGGACCTGGAACCAAATGGTCTGGCCAGCTGACTTTTCACTTCTGCATAACGCCGCCAGGGCCGTTTTAGAACAATTAAAGACAAAATGTAGCACAGACATGAGGGAGAAAATGCCCTCGGAAAAAACCTCCACCCACTTTTAATGTAACACCCTTACTTTATTTCCACACAGGCCACTATCTCTGGGTGGGGGGAAGGTGGGGCTACCTTTGGGAGTATCATTCAGAATGATGGATGGAGTACACAGGTAAACAAACAAAACAAAACAGGGAGAAACAGAAGCTAACTCCCAATGTTATTCTTCCCTGAACAACTTGGTAGATTATTGAGGCCAATTATGCTCTTGGGAAATCACCCTCTCCACTGTAACGCCTCCTCACTTTTTCAAAGAGCTTTCAACCCTGCCCTCCTGTTGACATAAATGATCACAGCGGGTTTTATCCGGGCCAGTTTTAGAAAACACTAATAGGTTCATGGATTTCTGGGATTAAAGAAAGAATTCTTATTTTCTTTTGTTGCTTCAGGTAGCATTCGTTGTACAAATACTCCTCTTGCTGAAATCCCAGTAAAGCTCAACAAACGTGCAAAACGGATTGGGGTGCGCTATTTTAATGAGAAAAGGCATCCCCGCCAAATTCTTTAAAGCCGCGGACTCTCCTTGGTGTTTATTTATTCGAGCCTATTTTGAGCACCACACCAGACCCTGCTAGGTGCTGCGTGTGTGGTGCCGCAGTGAGCAGTCTCTGGGGAAAACGTCTATGAAATAGACAAATATGGTTCCAAACAGTCACAGGCAGAATGAATGAGAATGACCGTGGGCAGAGGAAAGTGACTTGATTTTAAGGTGGTCAGTGAAAGCATCTCTGAGGAAAGAACATTTCTACTCTGTTCCTGAGACTTGACTGATACGTGGGGACCAGTAAAGAATGGGAAAATGGGAGCAGTGGAGAGAAGGAACACGTTCCTTTAAGAGGGAACCGTATCTGCAAAGCCACGGAGGTGGGGAAAAGTTTGGCAAGTTTGAGAAAAAAAAAAAAAAAAAAAAAAAGCATGACTGGAGTGTCAAGAGCAAGGGGGTGAGGGGTCCAAAAGGAAGGGGGCGGGGCATAAGACTGTGTTTAAATCACCTTTTATTTACAGATAGAGACACACTTCACAGAGAATGCAAGAAGTAAGAAAGGCTACCATGTTGGGAGACTCTGTTCACGGAAGAACTATCAGAGGTGAAGTTATTTTCCCCCCAGAAATTATAAAATTAGTCAATGAATCGGGGCGCCTGGGTTGGGCTCAGGTCATGATCTCACGGTTCGTGAGTTCGAGTCCCGCGTCGGGCTCTGTGCTGACAGCTCGGAGCCTGGAGCCTGCTTCCGATTCTGTGTCTCCTCTCTCTGCCCCTCCCCAACTTGTGCTCTGTTTCTCTGTATCTCTCAAAAAATAAATAAATGTCAAAAAAAAATTTAAATTAGTCAATGAAGAACTGATTTGATTTCCATACATCTATTTTATCACCCAACTGGGAAAAAGGTGTGATGCTTGATTCTGTGTAAGTTCACAACTCGGGTAACTTACTAGCACTTTTTTTTTTTTTCTCAATTTAAGGCAATAATGCGTGGGCCAGAAATTCCAAACTGCTGAACGGCAAGCTGACTGGGGTACACAGACATAAATGGTTTCTTTGGCCAGAACAGTGTTTTTCAAAGTCTAAGCGAGCTGCAATGGCACCAGCTACTTTCGTAACAGTGCACGGCTACACCACAGGTCTCAGCTTCCCCAGCGTAGAGCAGGGACCATGAGACTGAGTTCTGCCAATGGAATATACGCTTCTGGACAGTGTCATGGCAAATCCTTCCCCCCGTGTTCGAGCTGTGTCCGCAGCTGGACGCACGGAGGGAAACTAGCGTAGCAGATGTAGATCCTCGTGGAGAAGAGAGCCTTTGCCCCTGAAGGAGCTGACAGGGTCTCCACCGTGACCCGCACTGGCTGTGATGGGAGGGAACATCAACACCACTGAGATGCTGAGTTGGTGTGCGACAACCGTGTCTTTGTTTGGGTCCCTCTAAAATCGGGTTATGAGATATGGATTCGTGTCCAAGTGGCTTATTTGAAGGTGATCCCTTGGAAACATCGGTGGGTGCGTGGGGAGGTGGGATGGGGAAGGAGTGGAAACCAATGAATGATACATTGTCTGCCAGCGTCTGCTGTGGGCAGCTCAGTCACACAAGGGAACGCTGGGGGAACACAGAAGACGCCTCAGGGCTGTCTCAGCGGAGGGGTGAAAAGACTGGGGATTCATGCACTCCCCGTGTGTCTGTCATTGGTGGGATGATGCCTCCAAAAGCATTAATTCTTCGACATTCCGGGCATACCCTGCACAAATGCCGAGTGCGCATACAGTGTTTTGAGCAAGACTGAAAGTTGTGTTCAGGAGGCACTGTGGTGGGCGGAGACAAGTGCCGAGTGGACACGAGGAGGCCACCAACAACGTCTGCTGAAAATGTTTAGCCCACACTGATGCAGGTGCCAACATCTGAAACTAGACGGCAACATAAAACTCTGAATTTCTGACTTCTCTCAAAACATCAGCAGATAGTCACCAGTGGGTCTGCATTTCTGTATGGCGGTAACTGGTTGGAGCGGAGTAGCGATTGATGCTTTAGATGCAGGTAGTGTCTCTAACTTTCCACAGTCGCCACTGCACCCTACTGTCTCTTAACCGCACCCTATTTCCCTTGTTTATGTGGCTTTCATGGTCCTTACAGTAGGCGCTTGAATCTGTAACCTCCGGTGCTCTAGTATGACAAGGCTTTTGTTTCTTTGCTTCTTTTTCATTCCAGCTGCATTTTCCTCCCTCCCTACTCCACTTTGAAAGCTGCTCAAAATATGTCTCCGTGAAACCTTCCCACCGACCCCCACCTACGACACTCACGACACTTCTGTAGCCATATGGAGCCAAAGTGTCCAATAAGTCACTGGCTACATGTAGCGATTAACATTTAAATTCCAGCTCATTAAAAGTAACTAACTAATTGGGGCGCCTGGGTGGCGCAGTCGGTTAAGCGTCCGACTTCAGCCAGGTCACGATCTCGCGGTCCGTGAGCTCGAGCCCCGCGTCAGGCTCTGGGCTGATGGCTCAGAGCCTGGAGCCTGTTTCCGATTCTGTGTCTCCCTCTCTCTCTGCCCCTCCCCCGTTCATGCTCTGTCTCTCTCTGTCCCAAAAATAAAAAAATAAACGTTGGAAAAAAAAAGAAAAAAAAAGAAAAAAAAAAAAGTAACTAACTAAGATTAATGAAAATTAAACATTCAGTCCCGTCCACTGCACTGGCCACATTTCAAGGGATCGATAGTCCTACGAGGTCAGTGGCTAGCATATTGGACACCACAGCTAGAACACATTTCCCGAATTACACAAAGTTCTTTTGGATACGCCGATTGATAGAATGGGCTGTCATTCTTGCTCTTGGCTTTTCTTGTAGGTGATCTTGTGTTTTCCATAAATATCCACCCTTTAAGATAAAATCCACTTCAAAAAGGAGAGAGTTTGCTCAGCATACCATCCATTCTTTCTCCCCCTCAAGTACCTGTACAATTGTCCGCAGTTAACATTGTGAATGTTTCTCAAGTTTCTGCGTGAGGTTCTGTATCGCGGTCCCCCATGGTCTCATTCAGGGAGATACTGTGTGTTCTCCTGTCCCCTCAGGCTTATGTGGAAAACTGGGAAAGTTGCTTCGGGTGGAAAAGACAGGATCAGGTATGATTTCAACATCATACCCTTGCGGGATCGGAAAGAAGCTCATTAAGACCACTTATTGCTTTCACCTTAAAAAAAAAAAAAAACTATGGGTTCCATACTGTGATTTAATGTGTTTTGTGGTTTTTTGGTCCTTATTTAAAATCCCAAAGTGACTGAGGCAGCATAGTAACAAGTTAAAACACTTTGACTCAGAAGTCTGACAAACTGGGGTTGAAATCCCAGCTCTGATACTTGTTACCTACAGGACCTTGTATGACTAACTTGCCTTCCCTAAGCCTTGGGGAAATAACGCTTCCCTCATGGAGGTTTTGTGAGGATTCGGTGAGTGAAATGCCAAGGAAAATGTTATAAATGCTAGGTAGTATTTTTTTTAAGTTTATTGATTTCTTTTGAGAGTGAGAGCGAGCGAGCAGGGAAGAGGGGTGGAGAGGCAGAGGGAGAGAGAATCCCAAGTAGGCTCCACACTGTCAGCATGGAGCCCAATGTGAGATTCGATCTCATGAACCATGAGATCGTGATCTGAGCCAAAATCAAGAGTTGGATTAACCAACTGAGCTACCCAGGTACCCCAGTGCTAGCTATTATTATCAGCAAAAAATCAGATACAAAGGAAAAAGAATCAAGATAATAATAGACTTCTGGTTGTACGCCATTTTGGAAAGGACCAAAGCAGATGATGCATTCAGAAAACTCCCTCCAACAGAAAGATGTGCAGAATTGCAGGAGATCCATTTGGCAAACACTCATTATTGGGGGCGGGCGGGGGATATTTTAATGCATTTCCATTAGCATAAGATTCAGATTATCAGACAAACATCGCATTCTCCCCTTGTCCTACTCCTCCAAACAATAATATGTCAAGTTAAGGCACCATTCAGTGAAAAACAAAAGGAAAAGCAGATGTTGGAAATAGGATGACCAGGAAAAAAAGGACTGGAGAACTTCAATTACTCAGATTTTTTTTTCGGAAAATAAAGTCATTATAGGGACTATCTCTTCTTCTGTCTTCTCCATCCACATATCTTATCCTTTTGAAGAGAATAGAACACTTTGAATAAAATTACTGTCTTCTTTTTCCAAAGAGGTAAACAGTGCCTGGAAATGTTCATGCTCTCAAGCACCTCTGAGGCATGACTCTGTCCTTCTCTTGGCCAGCGAGCTGTGAAAAATCATTATACTGTCCAACACTCTCACTGAACAAAGGCATTTCCTGCTGAACAGGTCATGCGAGGCATATCTAAAAATGGAAGTTTGGCCAATGGCCATAATGTCATGATGTAAAAGGATTTGGGCAGAGGCTCAGAAGTGGCATTGGGTAGATTTTCCTTCTTTCCTGGGCCCAGTTTACTGTTAGGGAAAGATGCTCAAAATCAACTGCTAAAGGACATAGCGAGATTCCCAAAGAGGATATAGCATATGATTATATTCTGGTAAAAGATGGAAAGTCTCAATTTGACCTCTTTGTTCACAGCCCCAGAAATTCACTCTGGCTGACAAGAAAAAGAATTCATTGGACTGATGTGGAAGTTCATGGATGTATCAGTTAGCTACTGCTGCATAACAAACCATCTCAAATACAGTGGCTTAAAAAAATCAATTTATTCAGCTCAGTAATGTAGGCAGCTCTTTCCCATCTCTCTCTGGGCAGTGAGGCCGCAGACCCTCCTTCCAACGTTTTCTCAGCCCCCAGCAACCTAGGCCCTTCTTGTTCTTAGAGTGGAATCATGGTTCTAGCAACAGTGAAAGAGCACACAGGGCCTCTGGAAGAGTAAGCTCTGAGCTGGAACACCCTCGCCTCCCCTGTATTCAGGCCAAAGCAAATCACAAGGCATCCGAGACCCAAGGGGTGCAGAACTAGGCTCCACCTCTTCATAGGATTCTACCCCTGGAATTAGCACGAATATGGAGGTGACCAATTGGGACCATCAATGCAATCAATTTACTATAAAAGAATTGAAAGGAAAGCTGAAGAATTAATTCTCAGAAGGCCCAGGACCCAGTGATGCACTGGGCGTCTGTGTGATGGGAACCAATGGGCGATCTCCTCGCTGTTTTCCTCTTGGAAGGAAAGACGTCCAGCATTTTCAGTTCGTGAGGCTCACTTAGTGGGAGATAGAAATACCACCTTGGTCATCTGCCTACTGTCTCGCCAACAGAGCTCGTGACATCCAGATTGGCAGTCCCACTTGAAATGATTTTCTATGGGTTGAGGGGCCATGTATGGAACAAAATGTGGGTGTGGCTCCCTGAAGAAGGCAGAATGAATGCTGGGCCACCCATATCAATGTGCTCTCTCTCTCTGTCTCTCTCTCTCTCTCTCTCTCTCTTGTCCACCAAAATGGTAACAGTAGTACTATGTGTGCTTTGGGTTTATGGAAGAGAGTTTTCTTTGTGTTTGCATGAATTTCTGAAATTTCTCCAAGGGACCTGTGTTAGTTACGTAATATTTTTCAGGTTGTAGAAAAAAGCTCTAGAAACACACAAACTTGCAGCAATACAATGGGAAGGTATTTGGACTTCAGGTAGTTCTGTCTCAGCTCTCCTCCTCTCCCTCCTCCCCCTCCTCCTCCTCTTCTCCCTCCTCCTCTCCTACCTCCTCCCCCTATTACCCCTCCCCCTACACACATGTGTACACACACAGAGACACACACAACCCTTCCATCTCATTCCGCACAGGAAACTGCTTTGAGTCTCTCTTCTCATCTGTAACAGGACAGGAAAGGAGACAGTCTCCAAAACTGTCTCCAAAAGGAGACATTTCCATTTGTGAATAATGGCTGTATACATCATTCTAATTTACCAGGTGAATTCTTTTATATCCCGTTTGGCACTTTTTCTGTTATTTCAATTGGTATACTGTAACTGGACTCTAAAATCTCAAACCTGTCCTAAAAGCACAGGGGGAGAAGAGTTTTCTTCAGCTTCCCCTTCTTTGGTCCCCGCCGGCAGATGCTGATGTGACAGTCCGCTGACGACTGTCATAGAGATCTAACAAACGCTTCTCCATCCCTGGGGAATTTCAGTCCCTCGGAGAAATACCTCTCTTCACCCTCTGCACTATCTAGACCCTAACCGGCGGGGGGTGGGGGGGGGTAGGTGAAGGGGGACAAGAAGTGTGTGTCAGAGCATGAGCGTAATCTGTGTATGCTTACAGGGGCCCCTGACAAGGGGCTTTGACCTTGTGGGGTGGGAGTAGGGTAGCCAACATACCAAAACCAAAACCAAACTGTGGCATTCAGTTACATTTGAGTTTCAGATGAGCAGGAATTACGTGTTGGTATAAGTCTGTCTATACGAGACATATATTGCAGATATTACCAATTTGAACGGCAAAGACTTATACTAAAACACGTGTTCGTTTGTACCTGAAATTCAAACATCCTTTGCTAAATCTGGCAGTCCTAGTTAGCACAGATGTCTAATGTTATTTGTTCCTCTACACTGCCCAGCCTCAGGCACCCAGAGAATATATGACCTGAACCAGACTTTGGCCAAAGAAAGACCTCAAACTCCTGACTGCTTTGAAGCATCTGAAAGAAATCAGGAGGGGAAACATTTTATGGGAGGATATTCCTCATTTCCTTGTGTTCATGACAGTCTGGAAGAGGAATTAGAGTTTGTTTCTAAATTCAGAGCAAAAGTAGTGGGGTTTTTTTCCCCTTGTTTTTATTTTCTTTCATCTAAGTACCATATATACATATATATTAAAAAGAAGAAACCAAGCAAAATCTATGACCAGTCACAGACAGTAGTATGTCGGAGGCCAAGTGAGAGGTCTCCTTAGTACCTAAAAAAAAAAAAAAAACAAACAAAAAGGAAAAAAAAAAAAAAGAACAAGGTCGGCTCTTCAACTCTAAGATTGGAATTAATGAAATTGACTCATAATACCCTTGAAACTCCCCAGAATGGCCATATGACTAGGAAAATTTGCCAAATTAGCTCATGCAGGAAAGGAAGGTAGGAAAAGAAAGGGGGTAAATTAACCACTGAGCATTCGAAAACTGGCTTGAAAAGGGAGGTTGGGGCCAGGCTGGCTTCTACGGCCTGAGGGTGGGGGTGGGGGCTGGGGAGGTCCAGCTGAGGGGAGGGAAAACAAGAGAATGGGGAGAGAGAGCGCAGATTCAGAGATGACTCGGTTCGAAGATAATCCGTATGTTGTTGATCATGTTCAGCAGAGTGAGAACTCCGGCTCCTTGAAACGCCCAGTCTGCCCGGTGCACAAACACTGATGAGACCTCACGGGAGAAAATGATAAAGAAGGTGTCCTTCATTTGTGTGCCCCAGATAAACCCACTGAGGCTTCCTGTAAATGAAGGAACGTCAGTAACGAGGCCTAACTGTTGTTCCTTCCTCTGACACTGTGCCTTTGGACAGGATTCGTGTAGCAACCATTTAACTGCTCATGTCCTCCCGGCACTAATGAGGTCGGTCTATTTTAGCCTTTATTGACACGGAGGAAATGGCAGGCAGGCAGGTGTCCAGAGCACTAATCTATGAAAGGACACTTTCCTCCGTGTTTGCAGCGGGTGGGATGCTTCGGCTGATAAAACTCTATTCTTTGGTTATGTTTCCTAAACAGAGCCCAGATGGATTCTCAAATGGCCCAAGCAGACCCACTCAGACACGTCTTATTTGTATTTTCCCTCTGACCATTCCAGTCTGAAGCCATGCAATCAAGGTCAAGTTATTCTATTTACCGTTTGCCAAAGGCTTATGTAGCACGGGTTACGTGCCAGGCAATGTTTTAAAACAATGAAAAGTCAAAACTACAACGAGGTATCACCTCACACCTGTCAGAATGGCTAAAATTAGCAACTCGGGAAACAACAGGTGTTGGCAAGGATGCAGAGAAAGGGGCAGCGTCTTCCACTGCTGGTGGGAATGCAGACTGGTGCAGCCGTTCTGGAAAACAGCGAGGAGGTTCCTCAAAAAGTTAAAAGTAGGACTATTCTACGATCCAGCAATTGCACTACTAGGTATTTACCCCAAGGACCCCAAAATACACATTTGAAGCGATACATGCACCCTGACATTTATAGCAGCACTATTGACAATAGCCCAATTATAGAAAAAGCCAAAGGTCCATTGATTGAGATGGGAGAAGATGTAGAGTGTGTGTGTATACACACACACACACACACACACACACACACACACACACACACGATGGAATATTATTCAGCCATGAAAAAGAATGAAATCTTGTCATTTGCAACAATGTGGATGGAGCTCGAGAGTATTATGCTAAGCAAAAGAAGCCAGTCGGAGAAAGACAAATACCATTTGATTTCACTCACACGTAGAATTTAAGAAATGAAACAGGCAAAAGGAAGAACGAGAGAGACAAACCAAGAAACATACCTTTAACCATAGAGAACAAAATGATGATCACCAGAGGGCAGGTGGGTGGGGGATGGGTAACACAGGCGACAGGGATTAAGGGCGTCTGACTTTGGCTCAGGTCATGATCTCACGGTTCATGGGTTAGAGCCCCGCTTCGGGCTTTCTGCTGACAGCTCAGAGCCTGGAATCTGCTTCACATTCTGTGTCTCCCTCGCTCTCTGCCCCTCCCCCACTTGCGGTCTGTCTCTGTCTCTCAAAAATGAATAAACGTTAAAAAAAAATTTTTTTTAAGTGTTGAATCACTAAATTCTACTCCTGAAACTAATATTATCCTGTAAGTTAACTGGAATTTAAATAAAAACTTGAAACACCAAAAACACAACAACAACAAAAAGCAACAAACTCATTCGAATCTCCTGTTAGCTGTACGAGGTAGGGACCACGGTCAACCTCACTTTACAGATGGGGAAACTGAGGCATAGAGTGGTTAAGAAACCTGCCCACATAAGTGACAGAGTCAATACTCTTGACCGCTTTGTTATATGCTCTCATCTTTGCTACGTGCCGATAGGACATGCTGGTCTTGTGAGTACGGTTGCTAACGCTCCTGATTCCTGGGGGAATAAATTTTCCTGGGTGGGAGAGGTAGAGACGGAGTGCCAAGTGAAGGCTTGTTGCCAAGTGGGCTGGGCAAGACGATCAGTTGAAATCAGTTACCTCACGGAATCTAGTTCTGGTCTTCCCAGGATGAAATTGGGGGGCTGCCATTTCCAAGGGGGTTATGGAACCTCAGACAGGAGCACCCACACCAGCGGCCGTCTCATTTCCTGAAATTTGGCATCTACGGATATGGAATGTTCACGGGTGCTTTGGGTATCACCAAAGCCAGGGGGAAATTCCTCTTCTAACGTGACGAAAATGTCTCTACTATTATTATTCTGATGTGTGGTAAGTGGGGTGACTGTATATATCTCATCACTCAAGTTGCCAAGACTTTTAAGAGTAAAAGGGACATTATTAATCATCATGCAAGGACAAATGGGCATTAAACCAGGACTCAACCAGGCAAACAGAAGGTATGGTCATTGCAATGGTAAATGAACACGGAACGAGCAGCTTCAAGCTGTGCCAGAGGCTTTGTTCTGCATAAGCCTGACTCGGATATCAGGCATCACCTTTGCTGTTCTTTGCTGCCCACCTTTGCTGGGCTCGAGTTGGTAAGTCGGCCAGGTTTTACAAGTGCGGTCGGAGCTCGTGGTGGTATTGATAACAGGGCCCCTGCAGACTTGCTTTTGTGTGTCACTGACGCATCTCTTAATAGAATACCCGAGACCCCACAACGTTAGGCCAAGTTCGTGCATGAACTCAGGGTACCATGGACTTGCTAATTTTCAACAGACAACCAACTGCCATTTGAACTTCAGAATGGATTTCTCTCTGAGCCCCCTTGATCTGCTCTAGCTCAGGGGAGGGGGACAGAATGTCAAGGAGACCTGAGACCTTGTCAACTGAACGGCAGCTGAGGGAGATGGGAACACGCAGCTTGGAGAAGAGAAACAGAGGGCCCCGGGGGGTGGCCTCACGGACCTGATTTGCTGCTGTGTGCAAGAAGGAACAGGCTTATTCTGTGTTGCCCACAGTGTAGTACAAAATGGAAACGCTGGGCCACAGGATTTCAGCTCGATTTAAGTGATTTCTCGTTTCTGTTGTTTTTTAAATGTTTTTGAGAGACACGTTTTAATGATAAAAATAGCACACGCTCTTCTAAAAAAACATTCAGACCATGACAAAACACGTAAGGTGGAAAGTAAAAGCCTTCCTCTTTCCTCCTGTCCCCCCTTCCCTCGCCCACACGCACTCCTCAGAATGCCTTATCCCCCCACATCCCCACCTCTGCACACGCAAACGTGCTCTCTGCACGTATACATAGGCATACTACATGTAGACGTATCGTTCTATTTTGCCTATTTTTGTTTTATTAAAAAATACGGGGCGCCTGGGTGGCTCAGTCAGTTAAGCCTCCGACTTCAGCTCAGGTCACGATCTCACGGTTCGTGGGTTCGAACCCCTCACCGGGCTCTGTGCTGTCAGCTCAGAGCCTGGAGCCTGTGTCGGATTCTGTGTGTGTGTCTGTCTCTGCCCCTCCCCTGCTTGCTCACGTGTGCTCTCTCTCTCTCAAAAATAAGTAAACATGAAAAAAATTTTTTTTAAATATAGTCATAAAATGAGCATGTCTCAGGAGGCGAGGAAGAAGCACCCCGATCCGTAATTTTATGTTACTTCTGAAAGATGTTAACCAGAGAAGCCTCGCTGAAGGATCTGCAACAGATAGTCCTGTAAGACTTAACTTACGGACCGTAAGTCAACGTGAGTTAACCTGTTCTGACGTTTTTTTTCCTTAGAAATGTTTTACCAGGGGCCTCGAAAAATCGAAGTAGACATTTCGCTCTGGTACTTGTTCTTATGAGAAAGGATGTTCGAGTGACTTCAGCTGCTTGAAAACGGAGGGGCCGGCTGGGGGGGTTCTTAGCCACTGCCTACGATCCGGCCAAGGTTGGCCGACCACGTGGCAGGGACCCCGAAGGGGAGATCAAATCCACAGCTGGGCAGGAGAGAGAGTTAAGGTGCCTTCCAAGATCCCTTTCAGCGCTCTGATTCCCGGACTTCCCCGCCAGCTCACCCGGGCAGTGAGAAAGAGCCAGAAAGAGCCTCCGGGAACAGGAGTGTCCGCGGGGTCCCCACCTCCCCCTGCAGGAACAGCCGGGTGCGGGTGCCCCCGCCCCAGCCTGGTTCCCGGGGCGCCCACGGGCCCAGGAACGCCTGCCAGCAGCCCAGCTCGCTGCTCTTTGGACCTCAGCAGCTTTCATCCGAGGTGCCTCCACTGAAAAGAAAACAAATTCCTCTCTAAACCCGGCAGGTTCTAAATGGACAGCAAATACTGTACATTCTTAAGAGCCTGGCGAAGCAGGAAATTACTCCTTCACCTGTTTCCCATTTTGACATTTCATCAAGATGGAATTTAGTGGCTATAAAAGATAATACTGTTGTATTTGACTTTAAACGAGAGCCACCGGTTATATTTCTGTGCTCAGAATCTCTTCTATTTGTGGATGGGTTGGGCAGAGGTAGGTCTTTTCCTTTTATCTGCAGTAAAAATAATAACAAGCCCCAGAGACATTGCAAAACGAGTACATGGAACATTATACTCTTATTCACCATCATCAGGTAGTAATATTTTAGCATTCTTGCTTTATCTCTCCATATACATACGTACATACTCGTGTTATTGTCAGGACCTGCCAGCGGCTGAGTGTTTGTGCCCTGCCCCTCCATTCCTATGTCAAAATGCTGACCTCCAACGGGATGTTATGAGGAGGTGAGGCCTTTGGGAAGTATTACGCGACGAAGACAGAGGGCTCCTGAGGAGTAGTCCCTTTATGAAAGAGACCCCCACGGTGCTCCCCAGCCCTTCCCCGTGTCCGGGTATAAGGAGAGGTCGCAGACCCTCACCCAGTCACGCTGCACAATGATCTTGGATTTCCACCCTCCAGAACTATGAGAAATAAATTTCTGTTGTGTACCTTCCACTCTGTCTGTGCTATTTTGTTACAATAGCCTGCAAAGACAAGGACAGGAAATGTTTGGGGTAAACTGCAGACACCCTGACCCTTCCCGAATGGGAAAACATACGGGCAAGTGGCTCCTAAGAACAAGGGCACGGTATCGTGATCGAAGTTAGGACATTTAACGTTGATAGAACGCTATTGATGAACACGATCGTTTTCAATTTTTCCCAGTCTCTCCGATGTTTTCCTTTACAACATGCTTTCCTAATCTAGGATTCCATGTGGATACTTCACTATCATGTTTCTTTGGTCTCTGTTATTCCAGAGAAGTTCCTCGACCTTTGTCTCTTATCATACGATATTCTTGAAGAGGACAGGCCTGTGGTTTTCTGGCATGCCCTTTGAGGTGGGTTTGTGTGGCCTGTCCCTTGAATGAGTTTAAATTCTGCACATGATACGTCCTTCTCAGGACATCATGTTCGGAAGTACCTGCTGTCAGTCTGTCCATGCTTAACTGTCAGTCATGGGGTCAAAGTGAGTTCTCTACTTTATTTTGTTTAAACATTTTTTTTTAATTTTTTTTTCAACGTTTATTTATTTTTGGGACAGAGAGAGACAGAGCATGAACGGGGGAGGGGCAGAGAGAGAGGGAGACACAGAATCGGAAACAGGCTCCAGGCTCTGAGCCATCAGCCCAGAGCCCGACGCGGGGCTCGAACTCACGGACCGCGAGATCGTGACCTGGCTGAAGTCGGACGCTCAACCGACTGCGCCACCCAGGCGCCCCAAATGTTTAAACATTTTTTAATGTTTATTTATTTTTGAAGGAGAGACAGAGACAGAGCACGAGCAGGGGAAGAGCAGAGAGAGAGGGAGACGCAGAATCCGAAGCAGGCTCCAGGCTCCGAGCGGTCAGCACAGAGTCTGACGTGGGGCTCGAACTCACAAACTGTGAGATCACGACCTGAGCTGAAGTTGGACGCTTAACCAACTGAGCCACCCAGGCGCCCCGTGAGTTCTCTACTTTAGAGGAATCTTTCCCTCTTTATAATTGATAAATAATCAATGAACAGACATTTGGTGGTGCTACCACATTTCTTCACTCTTAGGGTAACTTTTTTCCCTTTGCCATAATAAATCTGTAGAGAGATACTTTTAGACCGTGTAGATAATTGGTTTACAAACAAACTGGCTTTAGCATCTCTTGATGGCCCTTTCCTGAATCAATTACAGTATTGCTATGGCAGGGAGATGCTACTGAAAAAAGGAAGATTGTCACGTTGAGGTTTTCTCTGTGCGCTTCTCCACTATTCCTTCCCTAAGACCAAAAGAGATACTTAAGGCAAATCATTTGGGCCGGTGGGACTTAAAGTCCCTGACAGCACCTCCTCCCCACCATTCCACAGAATGATCTATGTCTGGAGGACGGGGCGGCCATACACAGTGGAAAGGGCCTCGGGTCGAGAGTCAGATGAGCAGACGACCTGGCGTTCCCGACCTGGAGATCCCACGTGTTCTACGTGAACATGTCCTAACCTGAACTCCTCCGAGGGGGTCACCCCCTCCAACCTGGGCCTCCTCCAGAGTTCTAATGTCATTAAATACCGCCACCATCTACCCAGTTGTCCCAGCCAAAAATCCGAGCAGCATTCTCTACCCCTGATTCTTCCTTACTGTCCACATCTAGTTGACAGCCAAGGTTCACATGACGACACCTTGCAAACATCGCCAGGAATTCAGCCTCTTGTCTCCTGTTGTACCACCTGGGCCAGGCTACAATCATCCCACACCTGCTTTTCTGCCATTTCCTCCTGACTGTCCACGGGCCTTCAAGATCTTGTGACCTACAATCTGTTCTTCTCCCTTTAGCCAGAGTGACCTTTCTGCCATAGAAATTGGATCATGCCCCTTCTTCTTCCCCCTTAAACCTTTGGGTAGCTCCCCACTGCAGTAAGGATCACTTGGTTAAAGTGATATGTCTTAACTCCCCGCCATGGCATATGAGGCCCCCCCAGCCTGGAATTGGCCCAGTTCATCAGGGGGATTTGTCATCGTGGTGCCACCTCTTACTAGCCTTGACTCTGGCCAGACAGATCACGACAGGCACAAGGTGACATATATATGGAATGTGTTCTTGAAAAAACATATACAACTCATCAGTGTCCACCCACAAGGCAATCTTCCCTTAGAAAACCATGGAAACAGCGCTGACTTGACCATTTCTAGGATTCTGACTGTAGAAAGTGGCCCCTACCCTGTGGATCCTCCTTTTCAGTTGAAAAGAGAAGTACTCACCAGGAGACGGCTTCTGAAAGATTGCTCATCGGGGCAGGTAAAGCCATTGAAAGAGATGGGCCACCAGAGGGCGTGCCATGACCCCGCAAAAGGCTTGGGGAGAGATGGGTTCCACATTTACCTTAGAAGAAAAGATATTGGAAACATATCAGATATATTTATTTATGCTTTCTGACTACCACATGCATCTCAAATCCCAGGGCAGTCACGTTCTTTTATTTTTATGCGGTATCCATGGTTTCAGGACAAACAAGCTAAGAAAAACCTTTCCCACCACTGAATGGAAAAGGAAATATGAAAGCTCAGGTCTTTTTTTTTTTTTTTTTTTTTTTTTCCTCCCTCTAGAAAGTCAGGCTGCATTTTAAATAGTCTCCCCTTAGGCAAGAACTCTTGATTCATTGAGGAAATTTCTAAAGCTTTGTATGGCACATTACTCATAAATATTTGAAAATTCTCAAGACTATTGAGGATCAGGCAAAATGATAATCAAATATGATGAATAGCTCTCACTGAGCATTTGCTACGTTCCAAATGCTGTACCAAGAGTCTGATGTGTTGTACGTAAATATATTTAACTCACATGATACGCTTTGAGGTCAGGAATTGTTGTTCCTATTTTCCAACGAGAAAAGCAGAGCTCTGAGCACTTCAGCGATTTGACAAGACCACAGACTTAGGATTTGAATTCGGGACTGTGAGATGCCAAAGTCGGCACTCCTACTCACTGCGCTAGGTTGTCTTGAAGACCTCTCATCTTTCTTTCCGAAGCCCACCATCTCTAGGACTTTCCTCCTTTCCTCCCTTGCGCTCATGAGAACGCACAGAGCAAAGAGGAGACTCCAACAGCCATCTACCAAACATTCCATTCCAACTGCCCTGTCCTTCTCTTGACTTTACCTTCTATTCCCCATCAAAAGGGGGGCTATCCTATGTCTCATTCCTTCAGAAGCAATGCTTCTTGCTACAGCACTTTTTAGGGACTGGTAATCGGGCAGTCAACAAATACTGACTGATATATCTCCGGGCTAGACCCGTATGATTCCTGCATACATGAGGTCCAATAAGTTCTTGTTGGATGAATGAATGAATGAATGAATGAATGGATGAATACTAGTACACAGTGACAATAGAGGAAGTTTCAGGCAGAGGACAAAACATGAGTTCTGGAATAAGAAAGATTTGGGTTCCAGCCTACCATTTAAGTGAAACTTAGTACTAGTCACCAAATTAAAAAAAAAATTTTTTTTAATGTTTATTTATTTTTGACAGAGAGAGAGACAGAGCATTAGTGGGGGAGGGGAAGAGAGAGAGGGACACACAGAATCCGAAGCAGGCTCCAGGGTCCGAGCTGTCAGCACAGAGCCCGACGTGGGGCTCGAACTCATGGACCACGAGATCATGACCTGAACCAAAGTCGGACGCTTCACCGACTGAGCCACCCAGGCGCCCCACCAAAAATTTCTGACTATGGTAATCTCAGGCTCTCGACAGGTTCTATCTTTCACTGCTTAATACTTCCAGAGTCCTGAGAGGCATCAGTCTTTGGGATTTGGGAATAAGAAATCAGAATTCCCAAGAATTCTGAAATCATAAATTATTCTCTATTTTTCGTGACACTATTTACTTGTTTAAATAATAATGTGCAACCATAATAACC